>NC_045957.1:26195462-26509245 GCF_010909765.2 Amblyraja radiata | reverse complement strand
TCCTACTTCTTGGGTGTCATTTTGTTCATTGGCATCTCTTCTGACGGAAAAATTATGTTCCCAAGAAAAAAACTCATTTGGACTATGTTTTTTAACCCCTTATTTCAATCTATGTCAAAATTGTGTTTTTTCACACGTTGCCCTCTTTCTTGTGGCCCTCTTCCATCATCCTATGTCAACTGGAAAGCAAATCCAGATTTTCGTGTGCAACACTGGAAGCGTGATGATGGGGATGAAGCATTCAAACAGTGTACAAGAAAAGATCTGGCATGGATGCTTTCCCGGAAAGCGAGTAGTGAGAAAGGTCAAGAGCTTCCAGATTGGGCTAGATTTGTCCCAGCAACAGGTGAGGTGCCATCAAATGTGGCCACAATTGACTACTATCCTGTGATCAATCATCCCATCACAGAATTTAATACAATTGTTTACAGTTTAATACAGTGTTTACAAGCTTCTGAAGAAGCAAGTCGTGAGGTTGGCCAGGAATATGTCATTACAACATTAGACTTGGGTGTCTGCATGAAGGCATATCCTCTCGTGTGGAGTCATCCTACAAAGTACAAGAAGCACATTGTGTTGATTGGCACATTTCATGTCATTTGTGCATACTTCAAAATGCTTGGAACGAAAATGGAAGGATCTGGACTTCAGGATGTCCTCATGGAATCGGGACATGTCTACTGGTTCTATGAAAGGTGTTCTGACAGGAAAGAACTACGACAGAAGTCTGCGCTGCCACAAGACGATGGTGGAGTGCTTGGAGAGGCTCCTTCTTGATGAATTCCTGTCTATGGCTGGAAAAGATGCAGTGCTGTCCATTATACCAGTGGAATCAAAGGGCATCTTTCAAGAGCTAATCCGATCGCCAACAAAGCAGGCACTTGCTGAAGTCATGGCCAATGCAGATCTCAACACATTGATGGAGTCGTATGAGAGCTTCAAAGCTGATGTTCGAAAAGGATCTCTCGGGAAGACTGCACAATTTTGGTTGTCGTACATGGAATCTGTGTGGATTGCTCTCTCATTGATTAGGTCTGTGAAAGAGAACAACTTTCCGTTGTACTAGCACTGTCTGTTTCTTATGCCCGATCTCTTCTTCACCATTGGTGGTCACAATTACTCCCGCTATCTGTCCCACCTTGCTGTGTTCTTGGCAAACATCAAAGAATCACATCCCGGTGCCCTGACTTTCCTCAAAAGAGGTGCCATCAGTGTCGCTAGGTCGTTCACACCAGGAAACCGATGTGCTGTTGACAAACCGATTGAGGGGACGATCATGAAGCATGGCAAATCTCCAGGTGGTGGTAGTGGTGTTGGGCTGTCTGGCATCTTGGAGAATCACAGTGCTTATCAGAGATGGGTTCGAACTTCAACAGAAAGGGCACACATTCTCTCTGCAACTCTCAGCCTCGCAGACATGACTTCTGGTACCAATCGCGGAAGCAAACACAGAGATCAACAACCAACTGCGACAAGGAAAAGTGAGGCTTGTGTAAAGAAAGCCATTGATGCTGTAAAGAGCTTCCTGAATCCTTTTGACGTAGATGACAAGACTGGGTTGTATGTAACTCTCTTCTGGTGCACGTGTTCCGGCTGAAGTTGAGAAGGATGTCATAAAGGTACTTACCACAGGGAAAGAACAGAAAGAGAAGTTCATCAGAGAGCGACTTGAGAAAAAGACAGCATTCTCTGAACCCATCAAGAAACTGGCTCAAAACCATGGCCAAAACAAAGAAAAGAGTGAAGCTGAAATCTGAACGAAAGGTTATAGAGTTACAAGCAACAAGGAGATATTGCTTTTCAACTGTTGGTCAAAGCACAAAGTTCTGGCAGTTAACTCAATCTGACCGCTGTACCCTACTCCATTGGTACATCAGACAACTTATTTGCAAAGACTGATAAATCCAAGGGCCTACACTACCTGTTGAAGTATGTAGACAACTCACAACCTCCTGTCAGTAACAAGACATTGATAGTGGAAGATGGCAATGCTGCATTCTACTATCTCAAAGAGATTCCTGCAAATTTCAAAGAGATTGGCATCAAAATCTTCAATGCATTGTCATCTAATGATGTAGTCCTCAGTACTGATATGTACAAACCAGATTCAGTGAAGTCAAGTCAACGGACACGGCGTGGGTGTGCGGAGAAGAGAATAATCAAAGGAGGAAAGACCAAAATACCAAGAGATCGGAAGCAGTTCTTGACCAATGATGAGAACAAGAAACAGCTCATTGAACTTCTTCTGATGTGCGGAGTGAGCATGACATGGCAGAGAGACTACATGGAAGGAAGGTGATCTTCATTAAGGAAGGAGAGGCCACACTTGTTACTTCTCAGAATGGGAAAGAGACACCACAGTCTGAGATTCAATCTCTGAAGTCGAACAAAGAAGAAACAGACTCGCGAGCCATCCTACACTGCATCTATGGCAAAGAGCAAGGATATGACCACGTACAAGACAAAAGCCCAGACAGCAATATCTTTTTCATATTGCTTCACTTTGCAAACAGCATTCAAGACACCACAGTGTTCTTTGACACAGGGAGCGGCAACAGGCAAAGGCTAATAGATGTCACCCATTTTGCAAAACAGTCCACCTCAGAATACTGCTCAGCATTACTGGGACTGCATGCGTTCTCAGGCTGTGACTCAACAAGTGCCTTCAAAGGAATCAGCAAAGTCAAGCCAATCAAACTGATGCAACAGCGTAACAAATTTGTGAAACCTCTGGCAGACCTTGGTGATTTTCATAGAGTTGAAGATGATATGGTCCTAATTTAGTGGATTATTTATATATCTTTACTAAGAAACAGACTCAATTGCAAGTACCGAATTCACAGACCCCAAGAAAGAGGGCAAAGTGTGAAAAAACACAATTTTGACATAGATTGAAATAAGGGTTAAAAAACATAGTCCAATGAGTTTTTTTCTTGGGAACATCGTTTTTCCGACAGAAGAGATACCAATGAACGAAATGACACCTAAGAAGTAGGATCACAGGGGGAGTGCATGGTAAGCCCCTCTGGCCCACGGACTACAGGTCTTGTGTCTTGCTAATGGTTATCATACAAAAATTGCTGCTATTTAATTACCATGCAATACTAACCTGTGGAATCAGCCATGATCATATTGAATGGCGGTGCAGGTTCGAAGGGCCAAATGGCCTCCTCCTGCACCTATTTTCTATGTTTCTATGTTTGTATGAATTTATTGCCACAGACAGCTGTGGAGGCCAAGTCAATGGATATATTGGCCTCCATAGTCGATTGACATATTCTTGATTAGGACAGTTGTCAGGGGTTATGGGGAGAGGCAGGAGAATGGGGTTGAGTGAGAAAGATAGATCAGCCATGATTGAATGAGTGATGGGCTGAATAGCCTAATTCTGTTCCTATCATTTATGGACCTCAACAGCTACGATCTTTTATGGACCGCATCTTTGGTTTTTGTAGAAACTTCCTACTGAAGTTTCTACTGAACAGAAGCTTCTACTGAAACCAAAGATGCAGTCCATAAAGTAGTACAGTTATTATTTTAGTAGTACAGTAGTAGTACAGTTATTATTTTATTGTATTTTCAATGTTATATATTGAAGAGTCATAGTGTCATACAGCACGGAAACAGACCCTTCATGCCAATTCAAATCCCCAACTAAGCTAGTCCCATTTGCTCATGTTGAATCTATGTCCTCTGTCTTTTGATTCCCCTAACCCTGGGTAAAAGACTTAGCCTTCACCTTATCTATTCCCCTTACGATTTTATACACCCCTGTAAGATAACCCTTCAGCTTCCTGTGCTCCAAAGAATGAAGTTCTATCTTGCCCAACCCTTTAATGTAGCTATGATCCTCAAGTTCTGGCAACATCCTTGTAAAATCTTCTTAGTTTACTTTAGTTTAGAGACACAGTTCAGTAACAGGCCCTTCGGCCGGCCGATTCCGCGACGACCAGCGATCCCCGTACACTAACACTGTCCTACACACACTAGGGACAGTTTACAATGATATCAAGCCGATTAGCCTACATATCTGTACGCCTTTGGAGTGTGAGAGGAAACTGGAGCTCCTGGAAAATACCCAAGCAAGTAACAGGGAGAACGCACAAACTCCATACAGACAGCACCCATAGTCAGGATTGAACCCGGGTCTTTGGTGCTATGAGGCAGCAACCCTACCACTGTGCCACCATGCCGCTCCAGCTCTTCTTCCAGCTTAATGACATCCTTCCAACAGCAGGGTGACCAAAACTGAACGTTACAGAGATTGCGAGATTCGTGATTAGTAAGGGTGTCAGGGATTATGGGGAGAATGCAGGAGAATGGGGTTGAGAGGGAAAGATGGATCAGCCTAGAATGAACAGCGGATTAAACTTGATGGGCTGAATGGCCTAATTCTGCCCCTATAACCTATGAACTATTATGTTATCGTGTAATTGTGTGTTATTGTATTTATGGGCCTGTTAAGCTGCAGCAAGACAGAATTCAATTGTTCACATTGTCGGCACATATATGACAATGACACTTTCTCGATTCTTGACACTAGGTCCCATCAAAACAAGAGGAAAAGATATCCAGAAAACAATCAAAACAAATCTAGGTGGCTTTGCACAGAAATTATGCTTTGTTACAGCTTTTGCAAGCTGCATCATCGAGGTTTAAGGTTAGACAGAGATTTTGCACTTCAGTACAAAAGGTTGGAATATATATGGTGTTCTAAGAACAAGAATGAGGAATGGATTGACAGCCAGAAGTTCCATGCTGTGGTTAGATCAATAAGAAGGTTATCTTGAGAGGAGGGAAGATGCTATCCCAGCTATCTGACAGATTCCCATCTTCCCCATCTACCCTTGACACACAAGCATTAAAAACTGAAACTTAGCACCAGCTAAGGTACTTTGCAGCTACTATTGCAACGTTTAAGAAACATTTAGATAGGTACGTGGATAGGAGAGGTTTAGAGGGATACTAGACTAAGTGGGACCCTTAGGGTCCCAGTCACATGGGAGGCCTGGTCCCCCAATGCAATATTCCACCATTCACCTGTTCCCCCAACGCAATGGCGGGAGCGTTCTGTAGCGGGGGGACAGGGGACGGCTTCAGGCGGGGAGCATCCTGCAGCCAGGGGAGGGGGATGACTTCAGGCGGGGCCTGTCGGGGGGGGGGGGGGTAGGAGATGTGTGTGTGGGCGGAGAGGGGGGTGGGTGGGGGTATGGGGGGTGGTGGGGGTAGGGGGGGTTGTGGGGATAAGGGGGGTTGTGGGGATAGGGGGGGTTGTGGGGGTAGGGGGTTGGTGGGGGTACGGGGGGTGGTGGGGGTAGGGAGTTTCAAGATTCAAGATTCAAGAGAGTTTATTGTCATGTGTCCCAGATAGGACAATGAAATTCTTGAACAGAACAGAACAGATCAGTGTGCCCATATACCAATGAATAGTAAGATTAAACGAGAACTTACCAGTTTGAAGTTTGATCTGTATTTTATGAGGGGTTACGATGAGGGATTACGTGAAGAACCCCGCCACGACGCATGCGTGTCATTCTTCAAAGCAGCGGTGTGAAATCACAGATAACTGTAATGACTAAACATAGTAAGATTAGAGAAGAGATACCAGTTAAGTATATGATCAGGGTGGGAGCGGAGGGCACGTAATCCCTCATCGTAACTCCTCATAAAATACAGATCAAACTTCAAACTGGTAAGTTCTCGTTTAATCTTACTATTTTACTTCGGAGTCACGTGAGTGACTACGTGAAGATTTTAAAGCTCTATGATTTCATGCCGTGGAAACGAGTCCATGCATCACGTCTGCCTTGATGACTGTAGTAGGAATTGTGTTAACATAATTTGGACATGAATTCGACATTGAAATCATAAAATTTATTAACACAAATTTATAACCCCTTTTTATGGGTTTAAATTAATTTACAGAACTTAAAATTGTTTCTGCAAACGTTCCAGGTTTCATTGCTGGTTTATTGTAAAATAATTGGAATGTTTTTTCCCCCCCCAGACCATCCTGCTGCCTTGAGGATTTGGTCCATTGGGACATCCAACTGTACCGCTGCCGATGTAGCTGCAGCCCTGGTGGAATGAGATTTAAAATATTAGTATCCACCCCAGCCTGTGTTAGCACCTGTTTCAGCCATCTTGAGATGGTCTGGACCGTCACTCTTTTGTGTGGTTGCTAGTGGCTGACCAAAAGTGCCTTCTCATTGCCTCTTAGGATTTTCGTTTTCTCCATGTATAACGACAGATGTCTTACTATACACAGACGGTCATCTGTTGGGTATGACCTAAATTGTATATTGAGGCCTGCTGATCCCTGTCTGTTCTGCTTACTAACTCATAGATATGAAGCGTAATATTTTCTGTTGAGGTAGTCATGTTGTCCAGTCTTAGTTTATGCAGTGACTGTACCCTTTGTGCCGTGACCAATGCCATTAGCATGACTGTTTTTAATGTCAGTCTGTGTAGGGACAGAGCTGTTGCTGGAGACCAATTCCCGAGCATCTTCAGGATAATAATTACATCCCATATTTGGGAGTACCTGGTTCTTGGGGGATTAGTATTAAAAATTCCCCTCATAAGTTTTGTTACCAGTGGGTGAGTCCTAACAGAGTAACGCTCTGTCCCCTGCCATAGGTAAGTCGATAGGGCACTTCTGGCGCAGTTGATGGCACTGTAACTGAGCCCCTCATCATAGTGGAGGCCTGCCAGATATTCCAGAACAGACGGGATGTTCATGTCTCTGTAGGTGATGTTGTTTTTATGGCAGTGCATCGCCCACTTCCTGATATAGACCGGATACTGTTTTTTGGTTGACTGTCTTTGGGCCGCGGAGATCATGTTCACTGTTCGGTCCGTCAGTCCCAGTTGTAGTAGAGGTGTTTTTATAACTACAAATTAATAAGTTCAAATGTTTATGGCATGGGTTGCTATCCCTTGTTACGGGATGTAGCAATAAATCTGGTCTATGTGGGATGGTGATACATGGTTCTAATACCATGTTTAATACCACTGGGAACCATGGTTGAGTAGGCCAATCGGGTACTACCAATACCAGACGCAGAGTCTTGTTGTATTTTCCTTAATACCCGACTGATGAGGCAGAAAGGAGGGAATGCGTAAATAAACAATCCCCCCCCCAATGCAGCGAAAATGCATCTGTCGCCGCTGCCCCAGGGTCTGGTTCCCATGAAACATAATTTGATAACTGGTGGTTAAGTCTGGATGCGAATAGATCGATATCTGGTGTTCATATTTTGCTGTAATATCAGCAAATACTTTTTTATTCAACATCCATTTGGTGTTTTCATTAAATTTGCGTGACCTGGTATCTGCCACTAAATTTAGTCTTCCTGGTAGGTAAGTGGCTGATATCCAAATATCTCTCTGGATACACCAATGCCAAATTGTATTAGCCAGATTGTCACATGATGTCGATTTATTTCCACCCATGTGGTTAATGTATGCTACCACGGTGGTATTGTCTATCTGTGGTCTAACATGCTGGTGATATGACCCAGTACAATATGACTTTAGGCCATGTAATGCACCCAACATTTCCAGGTAGTTTATGCCCATTGTGAGTAATAATGATGCCTCCTGAGCAGTCCATCTACCTCCACAGCTGGTGATGGTATTGGTGGCTCCGCTCCCAAGTGCACTGGCATCAGTTTGTAGTACCATGGAAGGGTTACTGACAATGATTGGATTGGAACAAAGCCAGATGTTATCTATCCACCATTTTAGTTCCATTTTAGCTTGATTGGTAGTTTCATAGGTCTGTCAAAGTGACCTGCATTAATTTAGAGTGCTTGTATTTTTGCTCTCTGTAAGTTTAGGTAATGTAGAGGTCCAAATTGTGTGGCTGGAAAGGCAGCCACCATTTTGCCAATTACCTTTGCTACCAATCTGATGGATGGTTTGCTGATGTCAATGAGGTTATTGCAAGCCTCTATTAAATCTCTAGCCTTTCCCTTAGGCAGAGTCACCGACATGTGAACTGAGTCAATGGTGAAACCCCAAATAGTCCATAGTAGTGGAAGGCGTTAGTTTAGATTTAACTGGATGGATAATAAATCCCAGTTTTTCAAATAACTGTTTTGTGGCTGTTACAGAATCAAATACACAGGACAAGATGTTAAGAAGTCCCTTGTGCCAATAGGTGGGGAGCATTTCACGACATTCGTTGATTGTTGAGAGTGGTAGACGCTCAACATCGGTGGGGGGGCGGGGGGGGGGGGAGTGGATACGTATATCTTGGCCTGGGTAACCTTCAGGACAGTTGGGCACAGGACACATCATCAGTAGTGTACCCTTGCATCACTGGGTGTTTCGGCCTTTTAACACTATACACCCTCCACAAGGGCGGCCCGCTGCAGGATGATCAGCCCTCAGCGCGTGTCCCGTGTCAAACCGTCCCAAAGATTCACCCTGAAATACTTGGGGCCCAGCATGGGTCTTTCCGCTTGAGCCAAATCCACCGGCTGCTTCTTTCAGCCGCCTCTGAGAGTGATCTTATGGTCTTCCGCAGAGCCTGACCGTGGATTCCAAGCTCCTTCAGCAGTCTGATGGTAGATGACGCAACAAATCCTCTGCATCCCACTTCAACTGGATAGACTTTGGTGTTCCAGCCACGCTGCGTTGCCTCTGCTGCAAGCTCTGCGTAACGCAGCTTCTTACGCTCATAGGCCTCCTCAACAGAGTTCTCCCATGGAACTGTGAGCTCTATGATGTAAGCAGTCTTCTGTGAAGGGGACCAGAACACCAAGTCTGGCCTGAGGTTGGTGGAAGCAATTTCAGGTGGAAAAACTAGTTGTCGGCCGATGTCCGCCAGCATCCTCCAGTCGTGGGCCCTGCATAGGTTTCTTTCTTCTGATCTGGTGGAAGGATGTTTAGATGTTTTCTGTCCTTCTCGGACAAAGGTTGTTGCCCTTAGGGAGGGGGGGTTGCTTGCTCTCGGAGGCAAGGAGTTGGTCGCACACCGCCTATTCTCAAGGGCTGATGCCAGGCTTTTTAGTACCTGATTATGCCGCCACGTGTATCTCCCTTGCGTGAGGCTGGTCTTGCAGCCTACCATGATGTGTTTGAGGGTCGCTGGAGTTGGGCAGAGGGCACAGGTTGGATCCTCGCCGTACCACTGATGGAGGTTCTTTGGTGATGGAAGCACGTCATAAGTCGCTCTGATGATGAAGCTGATCTTGCTTGCTTCCATTTCCCATAGTTCTTTCCAGCTAATCTTCCTCCGCTCCACACCTTCCCACTGCATCCATTGCCCCTGTTTGGCAAGAGAGACCGCCTTTGCACTTCTTGCGGCCTCCTCTTGTCGCCGCACCTCCTCGACCACCAATGTCCTCCGCTCTGATGTTGTGGCCTTTCGCCAAGTTGGTTTACTTGTCGTAAGGCCAAAGCCTCCTCTTCCCTGCTGGACTTGCCCCATGATGTCTTTGTGTCTCAGGGCTGATGAAGCTTGCTGTACTGCATCAGATGGTGTCCACTTCCGGCCAGTTACTAGGGGCGGCGCAACAGCACTGATGGTCTTGTCTCTAGAGTCCTTCAGTGTCATCTGAAGTCTTACTTTAGAACACTTGTATTCCTCTGTTAGACTAGTGAGAGGTAGTTCCAGGACCCCTTTGCCATATAGGCCGATGTTAGTTAGACAACGTGGGACCCCGAGCCATTTCTTCGCGTATGAAGTTATGGTTCGCTCCATCTTCTCCACAGTTGTTATTGGGGCTTCATAAATGGTCAGTGGCCACATTGTCCGAGGAAGGAGTCCAAACTGTAGGCACCAGAGCTTCAGTTTCCCAGGCAGTAGGGTCTGATTGATGTTCTCCAGGCCATTGACAATTTCTTGCCTTAGTTGTTTCACCTGCTCTTTGTCCTTGAGACTTGCGTTGTACCATCTGCCCAGGCTTTTAACTGGCTGTTCAGACACTGTTGGTATTGGGTCGTCACCGATACAGAACCTTGTGTCTCTAAGCATCCCCTTGACTATGGAGATGCTTCGAGATTTACTTGGTTTGATCTTCATTCGGGCCCACTTGATGTTCTCCTGCAGCTTTCCAAGCAGCCGCTTGGTGCATGCTGCAGTAGTGGTTTGTGTGGTCATGTCGTCCATGTATGCCCTGATGGGTGGCAGACGGAGCCCAGCCCTGGTTCGTTCACCGCCCACCACCCATTTTGAGGCCCTGATGATGACAGTTTGTTTGACCAATTCCAAAGTTTTGTCCACAATGAGTATGTCATCTAAATATGCCATGACCATGTGTTTACGTTTCCATAGAAACGCTAGGGCTGGTTTCAAAATTTTTGTGAACAGCCTGGGGCTGATGATAACCCATTTGGCAGTGCTTTATACTGCCAAATTTGTCCCATCCAGTTGAATTTTAAGTAACATCTGTGGTCACCTCGTATAGGCACTGAATAGTAAGCATCTTTTAAATCGATGCTGGCCATGAAGTAACCTTTGGAAATTAATTGTTTAGCAGTAACAAAGGTATCCATTTTGTCAGATCTATGATGATGCGACAACCACCATCTTTTTTGTTTTTGATAAATATATTGGACACGAATTCTAATGGTTCGTGTTGAGTTTTCTCAATTACACCTTTTATGTAAAGCCGCTCCAGTTCAGCTTGCGCTTTTGATTTTTCTTTATCAGAAGGCACGAACATTCGGTTCAGTATATGTTGAACTGGAGGGCTGTACTTGTGTATAAACTCTATTGTATATCCCTGGATACTGCTTAAGATGTAAGTATCGGTTGTTAACATGCTCCATGCATTCAGAAAAGAGTGTAATCTCCACCCAACCTCCATGCTCCCTCTATTTTGTAGGGAACCAGACCCACCTACCTCCATAGTTACCAGTGGCAGGTTTACTTCTTTTTGTAGGTTCTTCGCTGCTGTTGTTGCGCTGGTGTCTGGCTTTTCGGTTTGGTTGGCGTTGGAGGTCCCCGCATCTTCCAAGAAGGCCGGCCTGGGCCATGGCCTAAAAAAGACTCATGTTTTGAGTACCGGGCCTTCGAGCTTTCACCAGTTCTGCTGGTGGGTGCGTAGGGTGCTGTCGTTGGCCGTAGTGGGTTCCAGTAGGTTCTCTTGTTCCTGCACCCCTTGCACACTTGTCTTTCCTTCTGCGGACCCCTCTTCCAGGTCATCCCAGAACTGACCCGCAGTGCTCCCCTCTGATGAGGTAGAAGCACTGTGCAGCCCTTCAAGAGGTACTGCTGTGGGTTTATCATAGGGCCCACAGTGACCTGACTCCATCTCTGTCACGTTGGAGCAAATGCTCCACACACCGCTCCATCCGGCTCCAGCGCTCTCGGGCGCTGGCCGCCCGCGGTTGTTCAAAGTCGGACTCCTCTGAGTCCACGACCTTGTTTGTTTTTGTGTCTAGCCTTACCGCCCGGCCGCGTGGATCTGGCCGGTGCGGAGGCGACATCGGGCACAGCTGATCCCACTATCGGTGATCCGAGTGCCGCTGGCTGCTGCTGGCTGCCCGCTGCTCCACGGTCCTCCCTCACCAGCTTTTTCCTTACTGCCCTTCCGTGGAGTGGATCTGGCCGGTGCGGAGACGACATCGGGCACAGCTGATCCCATCTAGCCCACCAGCTTTGTCGCAGCCCGTTGGTTTCTCCACCTGTAATCAGCATGGTAAAAACACAAAAAGACCGCAGCTCTTACCTGCAGGTCCAGGTTAAAATTGTCGCTACGGGGGAACGTCGTTCCACCCCGTCTCCTGCCGTTTTTGACTTGTCCAAAAAGTCGACGGCCCCATTTGAATAGTCTCCCGCCCGGCCGTGGTGTTCGGGCCGGCGCGGGACCAAACGTCGGCACAGCTGATCCCTTACGGGGTTGTGCCTTCAGTTGCTGCTGGCTCCCGCAACTTCGCGCTCCTCCCCAGCCAGCTTCACTCGCAGCACTGGTCCTCACCCTCAATTGGTCCTCACCCTCAATAACTTTACATTTGACTCCTCCCATTTCCTCCAAACACAAGGCGTAGCTATGGGCACACGAATGGGCCCCAGCTACGCCTGCCTCTTTGTCGGGTACGTTGAACAATCCTTGTTCGAGGCGTACCAGGGCCCCATCCCCGACCTCTACCTCCGCTACATTGACGACTGCTTTGGTGCCACCTCCTGCACCCACACACAACTGACTGACTTCATCCACTTCACCACCAACTTCCATCCGGCACTCCAATACACCTGGACGATTTCCGACACTTCCCTACCATTCCTTGACCTCACCATCTCCATCGCAGGGGACAGACTCCTGACCGACATACATTACAAACCCACTGACTCACATGGCTATCTGGACTACACGTCTTCCCACCCTGCCCCCTGTAAAGACTCCATCCCCTACTCCCAATTCCTCCGCCTACGCCGCATCTGTTCCCAGGACGAGACATTTCATACCAGGGCATCGGAAATGTCCTCGTTCTTCAGGGAACGGGGATTCCCCTCCGCCACCATAGATGAGGCTCACACCAGGGTCTCATCCATACCCCGTAACACTGCTCTCTCTCCCCATCCTCGCACACGCAACAAGGGCAGAGTCCCTCTGGTCCTCACCTTTCACCCCACCAGCCGGCAAATACAACACATAATCCTCCGCCATTTCCGCCACCTCCAACGTGACCCCACCACTCGCCACATCTTCCCATCTCCCCCAATGTCTGCCTTCCGCAAAGACCGCTCCCTCTGCAACTCCCTCGTCAATTCTTCCCTTCCCTCCCGCACCACCCCCTCCCCGGGCACTTTCCGTTGCAACCGCAAGAAATGCAACACCTGTCCCTTCACCTCCCCCCTCGACTCCATTCAAGGTCCCAAGCAGTCGTTCCAGGTGCGACAAAGGTTCACCTGTATCTCCTCCAACCTCATCTACTGCATCCGCTGCTCTAGATGTCAGCTCATTTACATCGGTGAGACCAAGCGTAGGTTGGGCGATCGTTTCGCCGAACACCTCTGCTCAGTCCGCAATAACCTACCTGACCTCCCGGTGGCTCAGCACTTCAACTCCCCCTCCCATTCCCAATCCGACCTCTCTGTCCTGGGTCTCCTCCATTGCCAGAGTGAGCAACAGCGGAAATTGGAGGAACAGCACCTCATATTCCGTCTGGGGTCCTTGCGTCCTTATGGCATCAACATTGAATTCTCCCAATTTGGCTAGCCCGTGCTGCCTCCTCCCCTTCCTTAACCCTCTAGATGTCTCCTCCCATCCGCCCGCCCTCGGGCTCCTCCTCCTCCTCCCCTTTTCCTTCTTTCTTTCCCCACCCCCCATCAGTCTGAAGAAGGGTTTCGGCCCGAAACGTCGCCTATTTCCTTCGCTCCATAGATGCTGCTGCACCCGCTGAGTTTCCCCAGCAATTGTGTGTACCTTCACTCGCAGCACTTGTGGACACTATTTTGTCCAGCTTCCCCCCCTGTGAAGAAACAGCGCGGGGAACAAAACTACCGCAAAGTAAATTTCTTACCTGCAGGTCGCGGTTTCAAACTTACCGCTGCGGGGGAACGCTCCACCCCGCCTGTCGTTTCGCAAGCGTGAAAGCGATATGACACGCATGCGTCGTGGCGGGATTCTTCACGTAGTCACTCACGTGACTCCGAAGTAAAATATATATATACAAACATAAATAAACAGATAAAGTGCAATGGGCTATTAATAATCAGAGTTTTGTTTCAGTTGAGTTTAATAGTAAGATTAAACGAGAACTTACCATTTTGAAGTTTGATCTGTATTTTATGAGGAGTTACGATGAGGGATTACGTGAAGACCCCGTCCAGCACGCATGCGCGACATTCTTCGAAGCAGTGGTGTTGAATCACAGAAAAACACAATAATTGAAATGAACATAGTAAAGATAAGGAGAACTAAGATATCAGTTGATCTCTATAATTGAGGGTGGGAGCGGAGGGCACATAATCCCTCATCGTAACTCATAAAATACATATCAAACTTCATACTGGTAAGTTCTCGTTTAATCTTACTATTTTACTTCGGAGTCACGTGAGTGACTAAGTGAAGATTTTAAAGCTCTGTGATTTCAAACCGTGTAACAGTCCATACTTCACTCGCTGCCGAAGTCATCCAAGGGAGGAAGTATGTTATCGTAATCAAACATGAATCTGTTTGTAAAACAATAATGGTATTATTTGAAAATAATAACAAAGAAATGAATGCTCCCCCGGGCTTAAATTATATATTTTTTTGCAGCGTCTAAAATTCTCTCTGCAAGTGAAACAGGTTTTATAATGGCTTGTTGTAGAATGTTTGAAAAGATCTTTCCATGGACCACCCCGCTGTTACCAGGGTAGGTCCAATGGCACATCCATACTGTTAGCCGCCGACGTGGATGCTGCCCTGGTGGAGTGAGATGTGTAAATATCGGTATCCACTCCAGCAGCTCCCAATACCTGTTTGAGCCATGCAAAGGTCCAAGCTAGGTAGCTGGTAATGCTGCTACTAATTTCCCAATTACTCTTGCCACTTTGTCAAAAGGTTGGTTGATTGTTAACCATTAATTTGTTGCAGGTTTGTGCCAATTCTGCTGATTTTTCTTTGGCAACGTTATAGACATGTGGACTGAGTTAATTGAATACCAGATACGTGGATGGTGTCAACGTAGATTTATCTGGATGTATGACAAGCCCAAGGTTAAATATGTTTTTAGTAGCTAATGCTGCTGAATTAGCTAATTCCATGGTTTTGTCTATTATTAAATATCATCGAGATATGCCATGACAATATGTTTCCTTAATGGTGTCAGGGCTGGTTTCAATATCTTGAAAAACAGTTATGGCTCATATTAGCCCATTAGTCAATAATTTGTACTGCCATAGTTACCCCATCCAGGTAAATATTTAGGTATCTCTGATGATCTTTATGAATGGGTACTGAATAGTATGCATCTTTTAAGTCGATGCCTGCCATAAAGTATCCTTAGGAAATCCATTGTTTGGCAGTTACAAATGTTTTCCATTAAAGTGTGTATACCTGACGAAAGTATTCAATGTGGTTAAGTCAATGATGGTGCGACATTCACCATCTTTTTTGGTTTTAGTAAATTTAATACGAATTCCAAAGGTTCATATTTAGACTTCTCTATAACCCCTTTGTATGTAACTTCTCCAGTTCAGCTTGTCCCTCATGTTTTCTTTTTAGTGAGAGGGTAAAACCCCTTTGGGATGCATGCTGAACTGGTGGCAAGTTTTTCTTGAATTCAATTTTTATCCTTGAATACTTTTTGGTATATAGCTACCAAGTGTGATAGTTCTACATGCTTCCAACAACAGGTGTAGTTTCTCCCCCTGTTAGCACAATCCCCTCACCTTTTATGTGATGGTAGGAACCAGACCCACCTACCTCCACTGTTTTTTGGTGGTGTGTTCATTTCTTCGGTTTCTGGTTCCTTGTCTGTCGGGGTGGTGTTGTTGGGGGGGTGGGGCATTTTCCATGGGGCCCGCTCTGGGCCCTGTCCCGAAAGACTTGCGGGGATGGTATGCGGGCCCCGAGCTTTCACCAGTACCATGAAGTAGACGCCTACTGGTGGATGCGTAGAGGTACTGCCGTCTGGGTTTGCGTGGTTTGCTCGTTCCAGGTCCTGCCCTCATGAGGCCAAATGCCTTGGATTCTTTGTCCAGATTTTAGGCTTGATTTGGTAATTCTTAGCCAAATAGCAGGATCTGTGGTTCTGAGGTAGGCGTTCTACACAGTCCTGTGAATTTTTGAGGTTGAGGGCAGGTCTTATGACCTCCTTCCGGAGGTTGTTGATCACATACTGTGTTGCACAGTAGAGCCAGGGTGATTTGGCATGTCAACCCTGTCCATGGAATGAGCATATGAAGTGATCGCCGACGTCAGGGGTATCAACATTTTTTGCAATTTTAAGTTTTTGGGTTTAAATACCCTGCTCAATGTACCCCCAGTAATGGCAGGCACATTGAGCAAATGCAATTTTGGGGAGGCGTGATAAAGTCCAACGCCTCAATGACTACCTGTCTTGGAGAGGTTTAAAGGACAGGTAGTAAGTTGGCCGCCAGTTTAGGCTGTAACGGCCGTCCCGCTCGTGGTGTTGCCACATAGCGGTTCACCACACCCAGCAGCTCTTCCTGGTCCTGTACCTCAAGCATACTCCTGATTTTGTTCAGCCAGTGACCCCTCTTCTTGACCAGCCCAGCCCTGGTCACCAACGCTCCCCTCTGTTGAGGGAGATGCGATGGCCAGTGCTGTTAGTGCACTGGAGCGGGAATGTTTGTGCTCCCTTGGCGAGCTTGCCCCATCTCCCGGAGCAAGTCTCGCTGGAGCTTTTGCTCCATGAGCCTTTCCATAAGGCTTGAAACGGTCACCTTTAGCCGCTCTCGTGCGGGAGCCTACCATGCTGGGCTCTTCTGAGTGAACCGGCCGGTCCGATTTCAGTTGTGCCTTACATCCAGCCCGCTGCGGTTGGTCGCCAATGTTCCCTTGAGCTATGCTAGCGGCGCTGGGCTCGGCTCGGAATGCTGTCGGTGACTGTGGACAGCAGCGTTGTGCGGTCCAGGTGCCGCCGGTCGCCCCCCACTGCTGGAACCCTCCTGATCCATTGCAGCCTGACAGGAACGACCTTCCTTGGTGTTTTCCCTGTTCCATTTCCTATTTAAAAATAAAACAGAAGGTCCATTTGAAGGTCCATTTTCAAATTGTTACGGGAGAGCTCGTACTCCCGTCCGTCGCTGTGCACTGCGTGAGACGCTATGTCGCGCATGCGTGCTGGACGGGGTCTTCACGTAGCCACTCACGTGGCTCCGAAGTAAAATAGCCTGATGGCTGTGGGGAAGAAGCTGTTCATGAACCTGGACGTTGCAGTCTTCAGGCTCCTGTACCTTCTACCTAGAAGGTAGCAGGGAGATGCGTGTGTGGCCAGGATGGTGTGGATCCTTGATGATGCTGTCAGCCTTTTTGAGGCAGCGACTGCGATGGATCCCCTCGATGGTAGGGAGGTCACAGCTGATGATGGACTGGGCAGTGTTGACAACTTTTTGCAGTCTTTTCCGCTCCTGGGCGCTCAAGTTGCCGAACCAAGCCACGATGCAACTGGTCAGCATGCTCTCTACTGTCCACCTGTAGAAGTTCGAAAGAGTCCTGACATACCGAATCTTCGTAATCTTCTCAGGAAGTAGAGGCGCTGATGAGCTTTCTTTATAATTGCATCAGTGTTCTTGGACCAGTAGAGATCTTCAGAGATATGCACGCCCAGGAATTTGAAGCTCTTGATCCTCTCCACCATCGACCCGTTGATATAACCGGGACAATGGGTCCCCATCCTACCCCTTCCAAAGTCCACAATCAGTTCCTTGGTTTTGCTGGTGTTGAGAGCCAGGTTATTGTGCTGGCACCATTTGGTCAAACGGTCGATCTCCCTTCTATACTCTGACTCATCTCCATCAGTGATATGTCCCACAACAGTGGTGTCGTCAGCTAACTTGATGATAGAGTGACCGGCTACGACCGGCTATGCAGTCATGAGTATAGAGTGAGTATAGCAGGGGGCTGAGCACGCAGCCTTGAGGTGTTCCGGTGCTGATTGTTATTGAGGCTGACACATTTCCACCAATACGACCAGACTGTGGTCTGTGAATGAGGAAGTCGAGGATCCAATTGCAGAGAGATGTGCAGAGACCCAGTTCTGAGAGTTTGGTAACCAGCTTGGAGGGGATGATTGTGTTATATGCCGAGCTGTAGTCAATGAATAACAGCCTGACATATGAGTTTTTGTTGTCCAAGTGGTCCAGAGCGGAGTGGAGAGCCAGCGAGATCGCATCCACCGTTGATCTGATGTGGCGGTAAGCGAATTGCAATGGGTCCAGGTTTTTGTCGAGGTAGGAGTTAATTTGCGCCATGATCAACCTCTCAAAGCACTTCATCACCACCGGCGTTAGTGCCACTGGTCGATAGTCGTTGAGGCACGTCACCTTACTCCTCTTGGGCACCAGTATAATTGATGCCCTTTTAAAGCAGGTGGGAAGCTCAGCCCTCAGAAGTGAAAGGTTGAAAATGTCCATAAAAACTCCAGCCAGTTGGTCCGCACAGGTTTTTAGAACACGACCGGGTACACCATCAGGTCCAGGTGCTTTCCGAAGGTTCACCCCTGTGAAGGATTTTCTGACGTCGACCTCTGTGACCGAAATACCATCACAGCGAATGGGGGCTCGAGAAGGCACATCAGTGTTCTCCCTATCAAAGCGTGCGTAAAACGCATTGAGCTCGTCAGGGAGTGATTTTTCATTGACATGTGTGCTGCCTGATTTCATCTTGAAGGAGGTGATTGCATTCCCCTCACCCACCCCTCCTCTCCCACACTCCGCCACACTCCCCCCTATCACACACTCCCCTCCCCCCTACCACACACTACCCCCGCCGCAGCTGCTGAACATCTGTCTCGTCCTCCAGCTTGGAGCAGAAGTCTCTTTTGGCCTTTTTGATGGCCTTACTAGGGTTTTTTTTGTAGTCCTCAGCATCTTCAGACATGAATGCCCGGTGTCCGGACTTCAGAAGAGTGAGGATCTCATAGCTCATCCACGGCTTCTGATTGGGAAACATTTGGAAGGTTTTTGTTGGGATGCAGCCCTCCACACATTTCTTTATGAAGTCTGTAACGACTGTGGCGTATTCGTTCAGGTCCGTTGCCGAGTCCCTGAACATTGCCCAGTCTACAGGCTCCAAACAGTCCTGTAGGATGGTGGGGGTAGGGGGGATGGTGGGGGTAGGGGGGGATGGTGGGGGTAGGGGGGGATGGTGGGGGTAGGGGGGATGGTGGGGGTAGGGGGGATGGTGGGGGTAGGGGGGTTGGTGGGGGTAGGGGGGATGGGGGGCTAGGGGCGGTTGTGGGGGTAGGGGGGATGGCAGAGGTAGAAGGGTTGGGGGGCAAGGGGGGATAGGAGGATGATGGGGGGTAGGGGGGATGGCAGGGGTAGGGGGAATGGGGGGTAGGGGCATGGGGGGGATGGTGGAGGTAGGGGAGTTGTGCGGGTAGATTAGATTAGATTAGATTCCTTTATTTGTCATTCAGAACTTTCGGTCTGAACGAAATTTTGTTGCCTGCAGCCATACATATAATAATAAATAACAAAACACACAATAAACACAAATTAACATCCACCACAGTGAGCACACCAGGCGCCTCCTCAATGTGATGGAGGCAAAAGTCTTAAAGTCTCTGTCTCTTCCCTCCTTATTCTCCCTGTGCGCTGAGGCGAGGGGAGGGGGTGTGTGTGGTAGGGGGGAAGGGAGTGTGTGGTGGGGCGAGGGATGTGTGTTGTAAGGGGGAGTGTGGCGAAGTGTGGGAGAGGGGGGGGGGGTGAGGGGAGGGTTGGGGAGGGGGGGTGTAGGGGAGGGGTGTTTATGAATGATGCACAGCAACACACATGGTGAAGATCAATCTTTATTCCATAGGCAAACAGGAACATTCAAACAGCCAGCTGCTCGCATCTAGCTCCGCTGGCTTGTGTGAGAGAGAGAGTGAGCTGTCTGACCTTACTAGTGTAAAGCTGTGTAGTACCGTAATACTATGTAAAGGGTGGCATACACAAATGTGTAGTGGAGATTATAAATGGCATGAATTAATAAGGGTTAATCTACATCCTTCCTCTTAAAGAAGCAAAGCATATATATATTGGTTAGTGGAGCAATTGTAAAACACCAGTATACGGTGCGGCATTTATTAGTTTACATGTACATGTATGTGCATATGTGAGCACATAAAACAAGACAAGACATGCACAGTTCAAGTGTAGCCGGTAAGTTTTCCAATCAGCAGGTTTGGCTTGCAGACACGACCTGCACGTGTACGTTAATACCCCTCGTGCGCATCATCCTGCTTTGAGAGAGCAAGTCCCTTATCGGGCGAACACGGAGGAGAAGACACCAGTAGAGATGGCGGTACCGTGGGAAGGCAGGGATGGTGCTGGCACCGGCAGAGGAATTGCTGGAGTGGCACTCGCGGAGCATGAGGGGAGACTGGCGGGCTGGTCCTGGTAAGGACGTGGAGGTGCCGGCTGGGCCCTCTTAACAGGAGCACGGCAGCACCGGATAAAGTGGCCTCCCTGGGGCTATAGGCGGTTGTCGAGGGGTCATTGATGTTTGTTGCGTGGACCTATAGAAGGCATGGACATCGTAGGCAGAGTGTGGTCCCGGTCCGCAGGCTTTGGTCTGGGTGTCAGTGTATTTTGCTAACCGGCAGGCACGTTTAACCTTAGCTAGTGTAAGCTCCTCATCCCGGAGTAATTTATTTCTCACCTTGTCATTCAGGATGGCTTATATGAGTCTGCCGCGGATGAGTACGTCGTGGTCTTGGAAGTGGCATCTGGCCGCAATGCTCTTGAGAGCGCCAATATAGGATTCGACCATCTCGCCCTCTTGTTGGCTACGGGAAAAAATCTTGTGGTGCTCCATGACAACGTTAGTGCGAAGTTGGCACAGGTCTCTGAACTTTCATAGAAGGCAGGTGGGGTCTCTGATGGACTCTGCCGGGGTCACAACATGTGTTACCGCATCGGTATGTTCTAGGGCATAGTAGAAATCCTGTGCCCGCAGGGCAGCCTTTGTGCCCACTACGTTGAGGAGAATTGATGCAACGGTGTGGGGAGCAGCTCCAGGGTGGGCTGCATCTATGAAAATCCAAATTCCACTTCGAAGATGCGCCAACGTTCGGCAAGTTCACTGTCGAACACCAAAGGAACTGGTTTACGGAAAGAACCTGCCATGGCTCGATGTTGATAAAATAAACTAAAATAAATTCAGGCAAAAGAGTTGGAGATGTGGCTCAAGGGGTGGGGGGGTGTAGGGGAGGGGGGTGTAGGGGAGGGGGGTGTAGGGGAGGGGGGTGTAGGGGAGGGGGTTGTAGGGGAGGGGGTGTAGGGGAGGGGGTGTAGGGGAGGGGTGGTGTAGGGGAGGGGGGTGTAGGGGAGGGGGGGTGGGGGGTGGTGTAGGGGAGGGGGGTGTAGGGGAGGGGGGTGTAGGGGAGGGGGGGGTCGGGGAGAGGGGGTGTAGGGGAGGGGGGGTGTAGGGGAGGGGGGGTGTAGGGGAGGTGGGTGTAGGGGAGAGGAGGTGTAGGGGAGAGGGAGTTGTAGGGGAGGGGTGGTGTAGGGGAGGGGTGGTGTAGGGGGAGGGTGGTGTAGGGGAGGGGGGTGTAGGGGAGGGGGGAGGGGTGGTGTAGGGAGGGGGGTGTAGGGGAGGGGGGGGTGGGGGTGGTGTAGGGGAGGGGGGTGTAGGGGAGGGGGGTGTAGGGGAGGGGGGGGTGTAGGGGAGGGGGGGGTGTAGGGGAGGGGGGTGTAGGGGAGGGGGGTGTAGGGGAGGGGGGTTGTAGGGGAGGGGGGAGGGGGGTGTAGGGGAGGGGGTGTAGGGGAGGGGGGTGTAGGGGAGGGGGTGTAGGGGAGGGGGGTTGTAGGGGAGGGGGGAGGGGGGTGTAGGGGAGGGGGGGTGTAGGGGAGGGGGGTTGTAGGGGAGGGGGGGTAGGGGAGGGGGGAGGGGGGTGTAGGGGAGGGGGGTTGTAGGGGAGGGGGGTGTAGGGGAGGGGGGTGTAGGGGAGGGGGGGGTGTAGGGGAGGGGGGTGTAGGGGAGGGGGTGTAGGGAGGGGGAGGGGTGTGTAGGGGAGGGGGGTGTAGGGGAGGGGGGTGTAGGGGAGGGGGGTGTAGGGGAGGGGGTGTGTAGGGGAGGGGGGTGTACGGGAGGGGGGTGTAGGGGAGGGGGGTGTAGGGGAGGGGTGTGTAGGGGAGGGGTGTGTAGGGGAGGGGGGTGTAGGGGAGGGGGTGTAGGGGAGGGGGGTTGTAGGGGAGGGGGTGTAGGGGAGGGGGGTGTAGGGGAGGGGGGGTGTAGGGGAGGGGGGGTGTAGGGGAGGGGGGGTGTAGGGGAGGGGTGTGTAGGGTGAGGGGGGTGTAGGGGAGGGGGGGTGTAGGGGAGGGGGGGTGTAGGGGAGGGGGGGTGTAGGGGAGGGGGTGTGTAGGAGGGGGCTGGGGTTGGTAGGGGAGGGGGGAGGGGGGGTAGTAGGGGCAGGCGGGGGGTGAGGGAGGGGGGGTTGGTAGGGGAGGGGGTGTAGGGGAGGGGTGTGTAGGGGCGGGGGGGAGGGGGGTGTAGGGAGGGGATGGGTGTAGGGAGGGTGGTGTGTAGGGGAGGGGGGATGGTAGGGGAGGGGGCGAGGGGGGTGTGAGGGTGTGGGGGGGTGTAGGGGGATCAGGGGGGTTTGTAGGGCGCTGGGGGGTGTAGGGGAGGGGGGTGTAGGGGAGGGGGGGTGTAGGGGAGGGGGGGTGTAGGGGAGGGGGGTGTAGGGGAGGGGGGTGTAGGGGAGGGGGGTGTAGGGGAGGGGGAGGGGGGTGTAGGGGAGGGGGGTGTAGGGGAGGGGGGTGTAGGGGAGGGGGGTGTAGGGGAGAGGGGGGTGTAGGGGAGGGGGGTGTAGGGGAGGGGGGTGTAGGGGAGGGGGGGGGGTAGGGGAGGGGGGGGGTGTAGGGGAGGGGGGTGTAGGGGAGGGGGGTGTAGGGGAGGGGGTGTAGGGGAGGGGGGGTGTAGGGGAGGGGGGGTGTAGGGGGGGGGGTGTAGGGGAGGGGGGTGTAGGGGAGGGGGGAGGGGGGTGTAGGGGAGGGGGGTGTAGGGGAGGGGGGTGTAGGGGAGGGGGGAGGGGGGTGTAGGGGAGGGGGGTGTAGGGGAGGGGGGAGATGTAGGTGGGGTGTAGGGGAGGGAGGGTGCGGGGGGTTGTGGGGTAGGGCTAGGGGAGGGGGTGTATGTGGGAGGGGGTGGTGTGGGCCCCCGCTCACAGAACACAGCACAGCCTCCACTCACAGAACACAGAGCACAGCCCCCGCTCACACTTTGCTCACTACGCTCCTTCAGCTTTATTCTCGCGGCCGGTGATTGATAGCGGGTGCCGGAAGGGGCATCACTGTCCTGGCGAATAACAGACCAATAACTTTTTTAATATTTCACCCATCCGAACAAAACTTATTTGACGCAGCAGAGGAGAATGGTGAGTAAGGTGGTGAAAAATCGTAGCGCTATGGGGGATCGATTTTGCGCAAATTTAATTACAACGCAAACCGGGTAGTGGTCAAGATGAGAGTTTTAGTAATAGGATAGATAGATAGATAGATAGATAGATAGATAGATAGATAGATAGATAGATAGATAGATAGATAGATAGATAGATAGATAGATAGACAGACAGACAGACAGACAGACAGACAGACAGACAGATAGATAGATAGATAGATAGATAGATAGATAGATAGATAGATAGATAGATAGATAGATAGATAGATAGATAGATAGATAGATAGATAGACAGATAGACAGACAGACAGACAGACAGACAGACAGACAGACAGACAGACAGACAGACAGACAGACAGACAGACAGACAGACAGACAGACAGACAGACAGACAGACAGACTAGTGGGACTAGTGTATTTTGGTCAGCATAAGCAAGTTGGGTCGAAGGGCCTGTTTCCACACTGTAAACTCTATGATTCTATGAGCTGTTTCATGATTTGTCTCCTCATCTTCCCTCCCATTTTATTCTGCTGTACCTCAGCCCTTGATAGTTGTCACTGGGCATATGCTCCATGACGGAGGAGACCACGGTTTGTCTGTGCCTAATTGCCCTTCTTAAATTGGTGGTGAAGACATTCCCACAGTGATAATGGCAGGGATCTTGGGTAAAGCCCAGGAGCTGGGCACTGGCGACATATCCACCTTATTTTTATCGAAACACTTGACACCTCCTCCTTCTTTGAGAGGATTTGGTATGCCAATGAATGCTCTTCAACTTCTACAGTTGTATGGAAGAGAACATAATGGCTGTTAAGACTTTAGTCTTTAGCGATACAGCGGGGAAACAGTCGCTTCGGCCCACCGAGTCCACGCTGACCAGCGATCATCCTGTTCACTAGCACTATCCAACACACTAGGGACAATTTACAATTCTAATGAAGCCGATTAACCTACAAATCTCTATGTCTTTGGAGTTTGGGAGGAAACCGAGCACCCGAACACGGGCGGAAATCGCTATCAAAACATGGGAGGGACACAATTTTTTGGTGGCCGCACGCGCGCACACACACAAACACACACACGCACGCACGAGGCTTCGGCCGTGGGCCCTGTGGACGGTAGCATCGGGAGCTGACCTGGTTGGTGATCGACTCCGAACTCCAGCAACAGCAGCTTCGTCCGCCCCGAATTGTTGGACTTGAACGGGCCGTTCGCGGGATCTTCCATCGCCCAGCGCGAGCTTCAACATCGGGAGCTTCGATCGCCTCGACGCAGCAATTTGACCGTGGGGCGGTGGAAGATCCCTCGGCCGATTTTAAACTGCTCCGGGCGATGAAAAGCCCCGCGAACAGGCTGATTCAAGCTCAGCTCTATGATCTTTGCTCCAATCAGGACCTCTCCCTCCACCAATCACCGAGCTCTATCCTCTGTTCCACCCCCCTACTTCTGCCCCTGACCGACACCTCCCTCCTCCAATCACCGCGCCCTATCCTCAGTCTCACCCCCTACTTCCGCCCCTGATCAACACCTCCCTCCTTCAATCAACACGCTGTATCATCATGTCCCGCCACTGCCAGCTGACCGACATCTCTTTCGTCCAATCAGTGCCCTGGACCATCAGTCCCACCCCCACTGTTTCACGGAAAGTGGAGATTTTAAATGACCCCCTGGTCCCCCTGGGATTTTCACCCATGCCCGGAGAAAACCCACGTGGTCACGCGGGGAACGTACAAACTCCACACAGACAGCACCTGCAGTCGGGATCGAACACACTTCTCTGGCGTTGTAAGGCAGCAACTCTATCGCTGCGCCACTGTGCCTACCCACTGCTCTCTTTCACTTTTGTCTGTTCCTTAAGATTTGTTCAGCTCCAGTTTATGGGTTCAGAGCCGGGTGAAATGGGAGCATGGCCTGGGTGATGTGGGACTTTGATGATATTGGCTGCCTTTTTGAGGCAGTGCCTCATATAGATCTTTTCGATGAATAGGGAGATGAGTGCCCGTGATGGACTGGGCAGTGTTCACCACTATCTGTAATCTCCTTTGCTCCTGGATGTTCTAGTTGCTAAACCTGCTAAGTGGGTAATGGAACCACAATGTTGTCTGCCTCCCGCCATACAGTAAACCCCTGGTCCCTGGACCTTTTGCCACAAGGATTGATTTGGCATCTTGGACAATGGGCATCTGCACTTTCAGGTTTGATATGGGTTTTCGGGTGTTGAGGGAAATGCTGGTGATGTACACTCTTCCCTCAGAACATACTTTAGTGCATTGGCCATAGGATGATTAGCATCCCCATTTTCCACCAAGAGATGTCCCTGAGCCTTGCTGAGTGAGATGCCTGAACATAACAAAAATAGACCTTCTAGCTTGCTCAGCCATTCACCCTCTTCTCCCCTCTCCCATCAAGCACCAGGAACAGAAGTGTGAAAACACACACCTCCAGACACAGGGACAGTTTCTTCCCAGCTGTGATCAGGGAACTGAACCATCCTCTCACCCACTAGAAAGCGGTGCTGACCTCCCATCGACCTCATTGGGGACCTTCAAACTGACTTTAATCTGACTTTATCTGACTTTATCTTGCAGTAAAGTTGTACCCTTTATCCTTTATTTAGTTTAACTTAGTTTAGTTTAGTTTATAGTCACGTGTAGGAAGAGAGAGGAAAATATGGCATTGGATGAGTTAGTTTAGGTTTTTTTAAGTTTAGTTTAGTTTATAGTCACGTGTACCGAGGTACTGTGAAAAGCTTTTGTTGTGCGCTATCCAGTCAGTGAAATACGTGATTACAATCGAGCCATAGTGTACACTCAGGTACTGCGCATTGTGGACTTGATTGTAATCATGTATAGTCTTCTTTAACTGGATAGCACAAAAATATAATAATGGGGGGAGATTTTAACTGTGTTATAGATCCATACTTAGATAAATCAATAAAGCTAGGGAAGCGTCTTGTTAAAACTAAGACCTGTGAATTTTTAAATACTTATATAAAAAATAATAATATAGCTGATATTTGGAGAATAGCAAATCCAAGTGGTAGGGAATACTCATTTTATTCATCAGTTCACAAAACTTATTCGCGAATTGACTATTTTTTATTGGACACAAAATTAATCCCGTATACGAATAAACCATCATATCATAATAGTATTATTTCTGATCATTCACCATTGACTTTTATACTTAAAATTGAGGGAATGCCGAGTATAAAACCTTTTTGGAGATTCAATGTACATATATTAAATAACCCGCAGGGTTATGAGTATATAAAAGAACAAATAAAACTTTTTTTTGAAATAAATGACACGCCGGGTATTTCTGCACCGCTATTATGGGAAACCTTCAAGGCATATATTCGCGGCGTCATAATTTCTTACCAAAGTTTTCAAAATAAGGAAAATAAAAGAGAACTTCAGCGGATAGAACAGAAAATAAAACTACTAGAACTGGAAAATGCAACTGACCCAACCATAAATAAACATAATAAGATAACTTTATTGAAATATAAAGTCAATAGAATACTATCGGCTAGAGTAATAAAATTATTCCAAATTACAAAACAAGCACACTTCGAATTTGGGGATTAGCCACATAAACTACTTGCGAGGCAACTGAAGCAACGAGAAAAGGAAAAAACTATTACTAAAATTAAATCGGATAAGGGTGAGTTTTTAACACTGCCTAAGGATATTAACAAGAGGTTTGCCCAATTTTATCACAATTTATATACATCTAAAATAAATACAGATGTAAGTAAAATTACAAATTTTTTAGATAATTGCAAGCTCCCAAAATTGGATAGTTTAGAACAAGAGCAATTAGGAGCACGGATTACTAGTGAAGAAATAAAACAAATAATAAACTCACTGAAAAATGGGAAGACCCCAGGACCAGACGGTTTTAGTAATGAATTTTATAAAAGATTTCAGGAGTCAATTATACCAAGATTATTCAATTTATACACGCAGGCTTATACCGGAAATAAACTACCAGAAACCCTAGCAGAAGCAACAATAACACTTATACCAAAAAAAGATAAAGATTTAGATGAACCGGGTTCTTATAGAGCTATTTCACTACTAAATACGGATCAGAAAATTTTAGCAAAGATTCTAGCCAGAAGGCTAAATATTATATTAACAATTTAATAAATACGGATCAAACGGGATTTATACCCAAAAGACAATCATTTAATAATTTGAGAAGGCTTTTCAATATAATGTACTCTCATAATGAGGACAATGAAGATATTTCAGTTATCACGCTGGATGCAGAGAAGGCATTTGATCAAGTAGAATGGCAGTATTTATACAAGGTACTCCAAAAATTCAATATGGGAGAGAATTTTATTAGATGGGTTAAACTACTTTACGATAGACCTACGGCAAGAATATTAACTAACAATACGCTATTTCCAAAATTTTACGTATCAAGGGGTAATAGGCAAGGGTGTGCCTTATCACCATTGCTATTTGCCCTTATGATAGAACCGTTGGCCGAAAAGATTAGAAATCACCCGAATATTCACGGATATAACACTAAGGATTCAAAGAATAAAATTTCATTATATGCTGATGATATTCTTTTATATATTACTAATACACAAACGAGTATACCCACCTTATTAACACCAATTGAGGAATTCGGCTCTTTTTCAGGATATAGAATAAATTGGGATAAAAGCGAAATTATGTCTTTAAAACCACAGGATTCGAGACACTTACTAAAATTCCCCTTCAAAATTGCAACAGAAAAATTCAAGTATCTGGGTATTCAAATTACGAGAAGACACAAATCATTATTTAGTGCCAATTTTATACCACTATTAAATAAACTGAATGATATGATTAAATTTTGGAAAACACTTCCGCTCTCATTGATAGGTAGAATTAACGCTATAAAAATGACTTTCTTACCACAATTAATATATTTGTTTCAAGCGATCCCAATATATATTCCAAAATATTTTTTCAAAAAACTAGATCCACTATCACTAATTTTATATGGGATTACAGAACACATAGAATTCAACGAAAGCATTTGTGCAAATCTAAAGAAGTTGGGGGTTTATCATTACCTAACTTTATGTATTACTACTGGGCAGTGCATATTAAGAACATAATGTACTGGCTGGATAGTTCCACTCAGCAGTTGGAGTGGATAAGAATGGAGAAAGAGGAGTGCTATCCGCACGATATAGGAACGATCCTGCTCTCACCGATAAAATTGAATAGTATAATATATAAGAAGAACCCAATTATTCACAATATAATAAGAATTTGGAAACAAATAAAAGTATCCTTGAAATTAAATAATTTATCAGTACTAACCCCACTATTGAACAACCCCGCATTCAAACCGTCTCTCATCGACAACACATATCAACAATGGGATAGACTGGGGATTAGGAAGGTAGGGGATATGTATGAATTGGGTAAACTGTTATCATTTCAACAATTAAAATTAAAATTTAAATTGAAGGATAATCAATATTTTAAATATATACAGGTATGTGACTTTATGAAGAAATATATACATAGATTTCAAACTATATTTTTAGACCCTTTAGAAGAAGCAATGAATATTAAGGCTGATTCACAAAAATTAATATCATACTTTTATAATAATATATTATATAGAGAATCACCCTCAACAGAAGCACTAAGGGAAGATTGGGAACATGAGCTAATGATAAAGATCTCGAAGGATAGATGGGAAAAGTATTTGATGAATACACATAACTGTTCTATTAGTACAAGACATAATTTAATTCAATTCAAATTATTACATAGACTATATTATTCAAAAACGAGGTTGAATAAATTTTACCCAAACGTCTCTCCCAGATGCGATAAATGTTTGTTTCAAAACGCTAATTTAACACATTCATTTGTAGGATGTACAAAGTTGAATAAATTTTGGAGCGATATATTTGATATATTTACAAAGCTCTTCAAGTCAAGAATAGAACCCAAAATGGAATGGATTATATTTGGAATAATAGGAGAAGATACCAATTTAAATAAAGACCAAAATGTTTTTTTTAATTATGGGTTAATAATTGGAAAGAAATTGATACTTAAATTTTGGAAAAATACAACCATACCAACTGTTAAAATGTGGATTAGGAATATGATGGACATAGCACGCCTTGAAGAAATGAGACTCCGACTAATAGATAAATATGACCAATTCTTAAGGAGTTGGTCTCCTTTCATCGACTTTTTGGAATCATGTGATGCAGCGGTACCATAAGGATTGCTGATTTCAGTTCATGACGTGGATAGATCTACATCTCCGAATATAGATTTGAAAAATTCTCTTTTAAGGGGCCTTTTCTTCCATTTCTACTTTCCACCTTTTCTTTTTTATTTTATTTTTTTATTTTTATTTTTTATATCCACACTTCACATTTTTCTACTCTCTACCATCTATTTTTCCACTCTTTCCCCTTTCTATTGTTTTCTTTTTCTTGTCTTGCCTACTCATAACATAAAACTAGAGGTTGTACATAGAATGGATTACGGTATGACATAGTTGGCACCTAAAATTAGGTGCCACTGTATTGTTTTGTATTGTATTAACTTCTAATAAAATAAACAAAAAAAAAAAAAACAAAAAAAAAAAAAAAAAATGGATAGCACACAATCAAAAGCTTTTCACATGTATCTTACCCATTGTCCAAGATGCCAAATCAATCCTTGTGGCAAAATAATAAACTCAACTAAACTTAAAAAAACCTAAACTAACTCATCCAATACCATCTTTTCCTCTCTCTTCCTATACTTGACTTATTGTAGTTCCATTGCTGTCAATTTATTCTGTAGACCCCACCCTGCAATGAATGGGGCTGAGATTGAAGCATCAGGAGTGGATAGGCTAGGAGATCGAAAATGGATTCAGGAACTGCAGATGCTGGAATCTGCAGTGGGTCCGGCAGCATCTGGGGATGGATTCGTCAGAGTAGTTAGTCCATTGTCATGTGTACTGAGGTACAGTGAAAATCTTTTTGTTGAGTGCTAACCAGTCAGCGGAAAGACTACACACGATTACAATCGAGCCGTCCACCGTGTACAGATACATGATAAAGGCAATAACGGAAAGTAAACCGGTAAAGTCCGATTAAAGATAGCCTGAAGGTCTCCAGAGAGGTAGATAGTAGCTCTGGACCATTCTCTAGTTGGTTCAGTTGCCTGATAACGGCTGAGAAGAAACTGTCCCTGAATCTGGAGGTGTGCGTTTTCACACTTCTGTACCTCTTGCCCTGCTGGGAGAGGGGAGCAGAGAGAGTCACCGGGGTGAGGCTGGTCCTTGATAATGCTGCTGGCCTTGCCCAGGCAGCGTGAAGTAGAGATGGAGTCAATGGAAGGGAGGTTGGTTTGTGTGATGGTCTGGGCTGCGTCCGCAAATCTCTGCAACATAAGGCTGTGGGCTGTAATGCACACAGTTGGGATTAGCGTAGATAGGCGTCACATGGATGAGTTGGGCCGAAGGGGGCGTTTGCGTGCTCTGCAGCTCTGTGGCTGACAGACTCTGTGACTAGGGTCTGAAGAAGGGTCTCGGCCTGAAAAGTCACCAATTGCTTTTCTCCGGAGACGCTGCCTGAGATACTCCAGCATTTGTGTCTGTCTTTGAACACTTTGACTACCCTGGCCTTGTTAATACCAAGGTTCCACGAATCTCTGCTTTATTGTGAAGCCGAACAACGTTCAAATGTGTTTTCACTCAGCACACAATAAACATTCTTGGAAATAAATTAGAGGTGATTTCACAGTCTTTCTTCCCATGTTGAAATATGACAATTCTCAAAGAACCTTTGTATCCCAGAGGCCGCTGGAGTAAACAATAAATTCTATAGGGATTTAACAACACGCAATAAGATTTAAAGGTCATTTTGATTAGCTTTTCTTCCCCATTTTGCAGGTGTATACTTCAGTAATATTTTGAACCTTCTCTTTTTCAAAATCATTACAATAGGACAGAATCAAACATAAGATCTTTCAGAATCACCATCGATGATAATATTTCTATTGTATGTTGATACCATTAAATCAAATGGACTCTCTCTTGTGGCTTGGACTAATGGATCAAATTAACCTTCTGGGTCCCGGTTTAAAGTTAACTCCATAGGTACCGTTCACAGAGAGCACACTGCAAAAGCGGGGAAGTGACACCAAGTTGGATGTAAATTGAACAGAGAAATAAGACAACATTCGCAGCAGTCATGAGACAAAACAAGGAAAGAAACCGCTGTTTAATTGCTTGTTGTGCCCTGAATTATCTTTCAAATTAAAAAAAAAGACCATTTATATTGTGTGACCTTTAACAAGCCTCTCCAGGGCTGATTGTAAATCCTGGAAACTTTTAATGAGGGGATATAGTGTAACATAAAGGAAAAATAAATCAGTGAAATTAGTTGTTTAAAGGATGTCACATGACGGCCATTTTCAACCTACTTCATTTCAGTGTCCAATTGCTTTGAAGATCAGAACCATTTTCTCTGTTTTGTATGCAGGACTTGGATAGGTTTTTTTATAGTGAGGAATCTTATAATGAGGGATCACTATCTTATAAATATGAATAAAAAGGCCAATGAATTCTTCAGTCATTGTGCAGTAACCTTTCGGGACTGCACAATAAGGATTAAGGAATAAGTAAGGATAAGGGGTTGGCCATTTAGAACGGAGATGAGGAAAACGTTTTCACCCAGAGAGTTGTGAATCTGTGGAATTCTCTGCCTCAGAAGGCAGTGGAGGACGATTCTCTGGATGCTTTCAAGAGAGAGCTGGATAGAGCTCTTAAAGATAATAATGGAGTCAAGGGATATGGGGAGAAGGCAGGAACGGGGTACTGGTTGCAGATGATCACAGTAAATGATCTACAGTTGTATAGGGCTCTGGTGAGACCACATCTGGAGTATTGTGTACAGTTTTGGTCTCCTAATTTGAGGAAGGACATCCTTGCGATTGAGGCAGTGCAGCGTAGGTTCACGAGATTGATCCCTGGGATGGCGGGACTGTCATATGAAGAAAGATTGAAAAGACTAGGCTTGTATTCACTGGAGTTTAGAAGGATGAGGGGGCATCTTATAGAAACATATAAAATTAATAAAGGACTGGTCAAGCTAGATGCAGGATAAATGTTCCCAATGTTGGGCGAGTCCAGAACCAGGGGCCACAGTCTTAGAATAAAGGGGAGGTCATTTAAGACTGAGGTGAGAAAAAACTTTTTCACCCAGAGAGTTGTGAATTTATGGAATTTCCTGCCACAGAGGGCAGTGGAGGCCAAATCACTGGATGGATTTAGGAGAGAGTTAGATAGAGCTCTAGGGGCTAGTGGAGTCAAGGGATATGGGGAGAAGGCTGGCACAGGTTATTGATAGGGGATGATCAGCCATGATCACAATGAATGACGGTGCTGGCTCGAAGGGCCGAATGGCCTCCTCCTGCACCTATTGTCTATTGTCCATCGTCTATAACGTAAGATTGAACAGCAAGGTAAGGCAATGCTGAATCTGTCGTGAGCTTCATTGGTTGGGGGGAATAATGTTGGCATAGCACAGTGGAGATCCTTAACCAGGTAGTTGAGGTAGGTAACAACTACATTCAAAAGACATTTGGTCAGGTACATGGATAGGAAAGGTTTAGAGAGATACGGCCAAATGCGGGCAGGTGAGGTGGCAGGGTGGCACAGCAGTGGAGTTGCTGCCTTACAGCGCCAGGGACCCGGGTTCGATCCTGTCTATGGGTACTGTCTGTACGGAATTTGTTCGTTCTCCCTAGGACCTGCGTGGGTTTTCTCCGGGTGCTCTGGTTTCCTCCCACACTCCAAAGACGTATAGGTTTGTAGGCTAGTTGGCTTTGGTAAAATAACAAATGGTCCCTGGTGGGTATAGGTTAGTGCTATACAGGGATTGCTGGTTACTGTGGGCCCGATTAGCCGAAGGGCCTGTTTCCACACTATATAAACTAAACTGAATCTTGGTCGGCATGGACAAGTAGGGCTGAAGGGCCTGTTTCAATGCTTTCTGACTTTATGCCTCTAATACTCTCAATGACTAAGTAATATTATTTGCACTAATTGGCCTGTATCCCTCTAAACCTTTCCTCTCCCTGAACTCGTAAAGGTGTCTTTTAAATATTGTAATTAATCCTTCCTCAACCACTGCCTCTGGCAGCTTGTTCCATATACAACAGATTCAGCCCATTGGATCAGTAGCCCTTGGACTTGCCAAAGTCACATTGTGTGCTCTGGTCTAAGTCATCCTTCATGTTTCAGCAGCTAAATGCTGATGTTTCCCATTGGAATTATCACCAGGATGTTGAATGATTGATTGGCTGAAATATACAGCATGGAAATAGGCCACTGAGTCCACTGCAACCATTGATCGAATGTTCACACTCGTTCCATGTTATTCCATTTCTCATCCACTCTCTCCACATGAGGGGGACATTTATGTAGGCCAATTAACCTACAAAACCGGACTCCGCAGAGTTGTGTGAGGAAACCACATTACCGAATTACAGAATAGGGAAAGGCCTGGACAGAGTGGATGTGGTGAGGATGTTTCCAAAAGTTGGGGAATCTAGGACCATAGCCTCAGAATAAAAGAAAGTACCTTTAGAAAGGAGATGAGGTGGAATTTCTTTAGTCAGAAGGTGGTGAATCTGAGTGCGTCCTGAGGAGGCGCTGTCCTGTAACGGCTGCCTGTCCTGCAGCTGTCCGTTTTTTTCACTTCTTTTTTATTATTTTTAGTACGTTAATGTGTGTAGTCGGGGGGTCTAATCTTTTTATGTGTGGGGGGTGGTGGGGGGGAAGGGGGAAACTGCTTTTTCAAGTCCCTACCTGGTCGGAGAGGCTGCCTTCCTCCGAGCAGCGCCTTCGGCCTGTCCTCGCGGCCTACCAGCGGGTCCTGGAGCGACGTTTCCTGAGGGGACCTGGCCAGAACCTCGGCTTTGGCTGCGGCACAGCGCTGGAGCGCTATTGCGGAGCGGGCGATGCCTTTCCTGGGTCGCCGCGCTGGAACTCCAGTATGCTGGGACCGCCGATGAAAACATTGCGGAGCCGCGGTTCTGTGGAGCGGCCAGCTGCGGCGCTGAACTTTACATCCCGGAGCCTGTGATCTCTCGCCGAGATCGCCAGTGTGCGGAGCTCTGTCAAACGCGGTCTGTTGGCTTGGAAGCCGCGGTCTCCGGTGGGAAGGCGGCCGTTCCTGGCATCCCAAGCCGCTGAGGGTTCTCCCGACGCCGGAGCACCATCACCCGGCGAGAACATCGGGCGCCGTGGCGGCGACTGTAGAGGCCTCAATAGTCCCGACTCTGGGTGGACAAGAGGATGGGGACTGGACTTTGTGCCTTCCCCCACAGTGGGAACCACTGTGGGGGGATGCTTTTGTGTTTTGGTGTTGAACTTCTTGAATGCTATGTTGTATTTTTATTAGTGTGCTGCAAGGACATCTGAATTTCCCCTGAATAAGGGGATTAATAAAGTAAATCTAATCTAATCTAATCTAATCTGTGTAATTCATTGCCACAGACGGCTGTGGAGACCAGGCCAATTGATATTTCAAAGGCGGCGATTGACACATTCTTGATTAGTACGGGTGTCAGGGGTTATGGGGAGAAGGCGGGAGAATGAGGTTGAGAGGGGAAGATAGATCAGCCTTGATTGAATGGCGGAGTAGACTCGATGGGCCGAATGGCCTAATTCTGCTCCTAGAACTAATGAACTTATGAAACCGGGACACCCAGAGGAAACCAACGTGGTCGCAGGTAGAACGTGCAAACTCCACACAGACAACACCTGAGATCAGAATCGAACCCGGCTCTCTAGTGATGTGAGGGAGCAGCTCTACCAGATGTCTAACCATGCCATCCAATAAAAATAGAGAATTTCCGAAGCTCTTAAAACATTGGTGTAAAGATAGTACACGTCCAACCAAGGCAAACCTCATGTTGACCTTTAGCCCTTGTGAAAGAGTCAGAGTTTAAGAATAGGAAGGTTCTTTTTACTGGAGGAAGTGAATAGGTGACTTTACGGGTCAAGACCATCTTCAACTCGAAACGTTACCTATTCTATTTTTGTAGAAATGCTGTCTGACCCACTGAGTTACTCCAGCACTTTGTGAATTTCTTTGGTTATCTGCAGTTCCTTCCTACACAGTTTATTTTTACTGTGTTGAATGCAGCTGGAATACGTCATAATGTCATACGTACAGAAACAGGCGCTGTGCCAAGCTCAACTTCCTCACGCCCACCAAGAGATCCCATCTACACTCGTCCCACCACTCTGCGTTTGGCCCAAATCCCTCCAAACCTGTCCTATCCATGTACCTGTCCAAGTGTCTTTTAAATGTTGTTATGGTACTGTGCACAGATTTATTCTCCTTATCTAAAAAAAAATGATTGAGCAGAATTGAAGGAGTTCCAACGAAGATTTACCATGGTAATTCCTGGGATGAGAGGGTTGTTCTATCATGAGAAGATGGGCAGTTTGGGTCTGTGTTCCTTGAAGTTGAGAAGAATGTAGGGGTGATCATATTCAAATAAAAAGGGGGATTGACAGGGTAGATGTTGGGAAGCCTTCACTAGTGGAATACTTTAGAAAAAGGGAACATAGCTACAAGGCCGATCATTTAAAACTGAGGTTCATAAGGTCATAAGTGATAGGAATAGAATTAGGCCATTTGGCCCATCAAGTCTACTCCGCCATTCAATCATGGCTGATCTATCTCTTCCTACTACTTGATTCAGTTGCCTGATAATAGGTGGGATGAAACTGTCCCTGAATATGTGACAATCACACCTCCAGGTTCAGGGGCAATTTCTTACCAGCTGTTATCAGGCAAATCCTATCAACAACTAGAGAGTGGTCCTGAGCAGTGGCGGACTGGCCAGGGTGTCAGCTTGCCTGATGGCAAGTGGGCCCATGATGAAGTGGGCCCCCTATATCAAGTGGGCCCCCTTTGTCTCGTGGCAACCAATATTTTTAGACCCAGTCCGCCACTGGTCCCGAGCTACTATCCACCTCACTGGAAACCCTTGTACTATCTTTCACTGAACTTTACTGGACTTTATCTTACACTAAACATTATTGCCTTTATCATGTATCTGTACAATGTGGATGGTTCGATTGTAATCATGATTGTAATCATGTATAGTCTTTTTGATGACTGGGTAACACACAACAAAAGCTTTTCACTGAACCTCGATACATGTGACAAGAAACTAAACCGGTTTCCTCCCACATTCCAAAGACGTGCGGGTTTGTAGGTTAATTGGCCTCTGTCAATTGCCCCTACCACTACTACACACTAGGGGCAATTAACAGAGGCCAAATAACCTACAAACCGGCATGACTTTGGAATGTGGGAGGAAACCGGAGCATTTGGATGAAACCCCCTGCGGTCACAGGGAGAACCTGCAAACTCCACACAAAACCTATCCATGGTCCGGATCGAACCCAGGTCTCTGGCGCTGTATTGTATCGGCTCTATCAGCAGCGCCACTGTTCTGCCCACATAAGACCCTGTCCCACTGTATGAGTTCATTCCAAGAGCACGGGGTAAGCACGGAGAATGAACATAGTGGGTACGTCGGAGCTCGGGGACGTCCCTTAGCGCTAACGGCAGGTACGCGGGAAGACTCGCTAACAGCAGGTAAGCACGGGAAGACTCGTGAAGATTTTTCAACATGATGAAAAATGTCCACGAGAGCCCCGAGTGGCCATTCCCGTAAATCTCCGAGTTCGAATCAGGGCAAACTCGGGAGAACTCTTGGAATGAACTCGTACCGTGGGACAGGGGTTTAACTGGGCAGGTCAAGATTGTCTTTCTGCTTGTGGGAGCAAAAAATGTCTACTTCATTCCCTGCATTGCAGCCATGAGCACATCTCAAAAAATGTGACATTGGTTGCAAGCTGCCTTGGAACCTCTTGAGAGTTACAAGTCGATTTGTTATTCAGACCTCAGTATAAACAAGGGCTAGGCCATTAATCTCTTCCCTGCTAAATGCACCATTGGAATACAAATAAATCACACTTAAGCTAATTTACCTTAATACCCCACAATATGCTTTTTCATTCTAAGTGTCTTGTGTGATCCTCTTAATTTATTTCTCTAAATACATCCCATATCCACTGGCAGACCACTGAGTTCTACACAGCTCGATACACTCTCCACAGCCACAAGTTCAGAAGGACAAAGGAGATGTGCGGAACTGCAGATGCTGGTGTACAGAAAAAAAGACGCAAAGTGCTGGAGTAACTCAGTGGGTCAGGCAGCATATCTGGAGAACATGTACAAGTGACGTTCTGAGTTGGGACCCTTCTTCAGACTCAGGAATTCACCTCTTCATGTTCTCCAGAGATGCTGAGTTATTGCAGCACTTTGAATATTTTTTTAAAAGGACAAAGGCTATTATGTGTTGGAAGGAACTGTAGATGCTAATTTACATCGAAGATAGGCACAAAATGATGGAGTAACTCAGCGGGTCAGGCAGCATCTCTGGAGAAAAGGAATAGGTGATGTTTCGGGTCGAGACGCTTCTTCAGACTTAAAAGCTATTATGATGTGACTTTCTCTTTCACTGTTCCCGGTCTATGGAACGGAGTCCATGCCGACCAGCGACCACCCCATACACTAACACTTTCTACACACTAGGGACACTTTACAGAAGCCAATTAACCTACAAACCAGCACGTCTTTGGAATATGGAGGGAATCCAGAGCACCCGGAGAAAACCCATGCGGTCACAGGGATAACGTGCAAACTCCCTAGAGACAGCACCCTTAGTTAGGTTCTTGGGGTGGAGAGGGGTGATAGCGGTATAAAGGGGAGGGTAGTGTCTTGTGTTCTGTGTCTTGTGTCTACTGTTTGTGGGTAAGTGTGTCTGTTTAGTGTTCAGCCATGAGCGAATGGCGGTGCGGGCTCGACGGACCTGGTGGTCTACTCTCGCACCTACTTTCTATGTTTCTATGTTTCTATGAACCCGGGTCTCTGGCGCTGTAAGTCAGCAATCCTACTCTGCACACCGTGCCGCCCCTGTATGGGTGTTATTATGTCCATCCGTGAGTGAATGGGCACTGGGCTCCATTGTTTGGGGGCAAAGGGAACATCAGGAGAGGCAGCCCCTGCTGTATGCACTGGCTTTGAATCAGCACACTGTACTTTGTGGTGAGATTGTGACAGGGTGGAATTCCAAATGAGACGTGAGTCATTGTGATGTTTTATTACAGTGTGCCGCTGCTGTAAGAGGGGAGAACGCTCTCTCAAGTCCCCAGAGAGTCCTCTGCTCTTCTGCATCTTTCAATAAATCCACCCGTTACTCCTGACATCCCTGACCTCGCATTTGCGAGCTGGCGATCTCCTCAGCTTCCACTTCCATTACCGCAGACTATTTATCTTCCATTCCTTTCTAATAAACCCCAGTCATTTCCCCGCATCAATTTAGCGACAGCGCACTGCTCTTCGTTTTGCCTTCGAATAAAACCCAAGCACAAAGGTCCGCAAACTCACATTCAACTCTGCTGGTCGGAGAGGGCACAGTGTCAGTAACAGCAGTAAATGCCTCATTTCTACCTCGGTTAGCGCTTTCAATGGCTTATGTGTAAAATAGAACAGGTGAGCTGAGGGTTTAGTTTAGTTCAAAGATGCAGCGCGGAAACAAGCCCTTCGGCCCACCAAGTCCGCGCCAACCAGCGATCCTTGTACACTAGCACGATCCTACACACTAAGGACAATTTACTATTTTTACCTAAACCAATTAACCTACAAAGCTGTGTGTCTTTGTGGAGTGTGTGGGGGAAACCGGAGCGTCTGGAGGAAACCCATGCGGTCACAGGGAGAATGTGCACACTCCGTAAATACAGCAACTGTAGTCAGGATTGAACCCGGGTTCATAAGGTCATAATAGGAGCAGAATTAGGCCATTCGGCCTATCAAGTCTACTCCACCATTCAATCATGGCTCATCTATCTCTCCCTCCTAACCCCATTCTCCTGCCTTCTCCCCATAACCTCTGACACCCGTACTAATCAAGAATCTATCTATCTCTGCCTTAAAAATATCCACTGACTTGGCCTCCACAGCCTTCTATGGCAAAGAATTCCGCAGATTCACCACTCTTTGACTAAAGAAAATTTTCCTCATCTCCTTCCTGAGAAAACGTCCTTTAATTCTGAGACTATGATCTCTAGTCCCAGACTCTCCCACTTGTGGAAACATCCTCTCCACATCCACTCTATCCAAGCCTTTCACTGTATGTTTCAATGAGGGTCTCTGGCGGCAACTCAACCTCTACGCCACTGTGCCGCCCCTAACGCTCATGTCTCTTCTCCCCCTGCCACCGTGCAATCCCTTCCCCACCCACTCAAGGGGCTGAATTACAACTGGGATATGGTTGCATAATGTTCCAGTTCCTGGACCAACAGCCTGAGTCTGGGACCATTGTTTCAGAGACACAAGTTCAAATCCAACCATAGCAACTGGGAAGATTTATTATGAACCTGGGGGGCAACTTCTTGTGTCATAGGAGCAGAATTAGGCCATTCGGACCATCAAGTCTGCTCCGCCATTCAATCATGGCTGAACTATCTTTCCTTCTCAACCCCATTCTCTTGCCTTCTCCCCATAACTTACTCCCTTCCACACAGAGGGTGGTGGGTACATGGAACGAACTGCCAGATAATGTAGTTGACGCAGGTACCATAACACTATTTGAAAGGCATTTGGACAGGTACATCGATAGGAAACATTTAGAGGGATATGGGTGAAATATGGGTACATTTAATGTAGAGATACGACATGGAAATGACCTCTTACCTCATCCCCTCTTAGAGTCTTAGACAAACAGCACAGAAACAAGCCTTTTGGACCAGCATGCTGACCATTTTAATCCTTTTTTTATCTCATTCGCGTCATGTCTCTTCACATTTGGGCAATTTTATTTTTGTGGAGGCCAACTACCCTACAAGCCTGCACGTCTTTGGGATGTGGGAGGAATCCAGAGCACCCCGAGGAAACTCACCACTTCACAGGGAGAAGGTGCAAATTCCACACAGACAGTCGCCAAGGTCAGGATTGAACCCATGTCTCTGGCTCTGTGAGGCAGCAGCACTACGAGCTATGCCACAATTCCGCCCTTGGGACTAGCTTAGATGAGGCATCTTTGTTGTCATGAACTAGTTGGGCCGAAGGACCTGTTTCCGTGCTGTGTGAGTCTAAGGCTCTAAGAGGGATGTGGTAAGAGATCAGTAATGATATTGAATGGTGTAGGAAAGAACTGCAGATGCTGGTTTAAATCGAAGATAGACACAAAATGCTGGATTAACTCAGCGGGACAGGTAGCATCTCTAGAGAGTAGGAATGGGTGATGTTTCGGGTCGAAACCCTTCAGACTTCATCTTCAATGATGTTGAATGGCTTGTTCTTGCTTTTATTTCTTACCACTCCAAAATAGGATAAGGAGAAGGACACAAGGTTTATGAGAATGATCCCAGGAATGAGTGTGTTAACATATGATGAGCATTTGAAGTCACTGGGCCAGTACTCACTTTAGAAGGATAAGGGGGGGGATCTTATTGAAATTTACCGAATAGTGAAAGGCCTGGATAGAGTGGATGTAGGGAGGATGTTTCCACTAGTGGGAGAGTCTGAGGCAAGAGGCCATAGCCTCAGAATAAAAGGATGTACCTTTAGAAAGGAGAGGAGGAGGAATTTCTTCTGACTAGAGGGTAGTAAATCTGTGGAATTCATTGCCACAGACGGCTGTGGAGGCCAAGTCAACAGATATTTTTAAGGCGGTGAATGGCAGTGAAGAAGGGTCTCGACCTGAAACGTCACCCATTTCTTCTCTCCAGAGATGCTGCCTGTCCCGCTGAGTTACTCCAGCTTTTTGTGTCTATTTAATGACAGATTCTTGATTAGTACAGGTGTCAGGGGTTAAGGGGAGAAGACAGATGAATGGGGTTGAGTGGGTAAGATAGATCAGCCATGATTGAATGGCAGAGTGGACTGGATGAGCCTAATTCTGCTCTTGGAACTCACAAACTTATGAACAAAGTGTTAGAAGAACATATAATTCAGCGGGTCAGGCAGCTTCTCTGGAGAAAATGGATGTGATGTTTTGGGTCAAGACCCTTCTTCAGTTGGAAGAAAGAAGGGTCCTGCAACGAAACGTCACCCATCCTTTTTCTCCAGAGATTTAGTTTATAGTTTAGTTCAGAGATCCAGCCTGGAAACAGGCCCTTCGGCCCACCGAGTCCGTGCCAATCAGCGATCCTACGCCCTAGGGACAATCTTTGCAGTGTCGCAGGAAACCGGAGCACCCGGAGAAAATCCAGGTCATGGGAAGAACATACAAACTCCGCACAGACAGCACCCATAATCAGGATGGAAACGGTGTCTCAAGAACTGTAAGGCGGCAGCTCAACTGCTCCGCCACCGTGCTGCCCTGGCTGAGAGCTGCTGCCTGACCCGCTGACTTACTCCAGCACTTTGTGTCCATCCCCTCCCGCCTTGCCCCCTTCCTCCACCTTAGTCAATTAACCAATTCCACAGTTCACCACAATGTATCCCTCTTGAGGTCACATCTTCCCTAGTCAACAATGGGCCTACCAGGGCACCTCCCTGCCTCAGATCATTTGGTGCCAGCCCTGATTGATCCTGGTCCCCCCCCCCCCCCCCCCCCACTTTCAGTCTGAAGAAGGGTCCTGACCCAAAACGTCACCCATCCCTTTTCTCCAGAGATTCTGCCTGACCTGCTGAGGTACTCCAGCACCTAGCGTCTCTCATTGGTGATGAGACCACAGGGAAGTTGAGAGCCAGCACCAGGGACACCGGAGCCACCACTGAATCAGGGCTGATGGCACATAGAAACGAACACGGTCAGATGTGTAGCACAGAGAAACCGTGTGGAGCATTCACCCGTGGAATAACAATAACAATGGCTCAGCTTCGCCTGGAAGCATGAAGGATGATTCTTTGAAGAGGCAGCACCGAGGTTAAGAAGGATAGCCAAGAGAAGAATAATTAAAATGGAAAGTAAAAAGGCACGGAGGAATTTCAATAGTTCAGGGTTTCTCTGCAAATACATAAAAGATCAGAAATAAGGCTTTAGGCTGGAACATGTTCTTCCATCCTTGACAGTGTTATTACTGCAGCCAAGTTGGAGACTGGGGCTGAAATATTCCTGGCTATTAAACGCTAAAAGAGAGAGAGAGAGAGAGAGAGAGAGAGAGAGAGAGAGAGAGAGAGAGAGAGAGAGAGAGAGAGAGAGAGAGAGAGATAGAGCGAGAGAGAGAGGGAGAGAGAGAGATGGGCAAGATCATAGAGTAGTGAGAGAAGAGGGAGAGGGAAGCTAGAAAGATCGAGTGCTAAGAGGGGGTGAGTCGATTCGATTGACCAGCGGCAAAGTGGGAGAATCTTGGCCCTAGATCGCGAGAGAGAGAGAGAGAGAGGATCGAGAGGTAATTGGGAACGAGGGGGAAGCATAAGAGGATCGGGAGGGAAAGACGTGGGAGAGAGAAAAAAAAAGAGAAGATATGGGAAGGTGGAGATCGAGATAATGGTGAGGTAAAGAGATGTGGGGATGTAGAGGGGGGGTATGGTAGGAGAGAGAGATAGAAAAAGAAAAGGCAAAAAGGAAGGAAGAGCTGTGTTAATTGCAGCTGGTATGACATTGCCTTTAGATGAGAGTTTTTATTGATGGTGCTCAGGAAGAGGCTGCTGGGGTTATAGAATAATGAGGAAGACTGTTGCCGTATTGGCAGTACATTTCAACCCCGTGGTTCCCAGAGCAGTAATGGAGGATGAGGTTTATAACCATGGCTACATTGGATGGTGGCTAGAGGCTGCAACTCAATATTCAACGTTAACCTGCAATAAGAGGAAGATTTTTACTGGAAATTGATTCTCAAAGATTTGGAAAATGGCTGATTTACTTGGATGAAGGACGGCTGAGTCAGAAGTGCTGACTCATCAAATAACAGAGTCTGTTAGAAGATGGAGTCATAGATTCATAGAGCATGGAAACAGGCCCTTCGGCCCAACTTGTCCATGCCAACCAACATGCCCATCTACTCTAGTCCCACCTGCTCATGCTTGACCCATGACTTTCTACACCTATCCTATCCATGTACCTGTCCAAAATGTATCTTAAATGGTGTGATGGTACCTGCCTCAACTACCTCCTCCACAACTGTCCTGTGGCAATGAATTCCACAGATTCACCACCTGGCTGTGGAAATTCCTCCCCATCTCCTAGTCTCGAATAAATAACTTCCATAAATCTCTGGATCCAATTGAGAGTTGGATATAGCTCTTAGAGCTAACGGAATCAGGGGATATGGGGAGAAAGCAGGAATGGGGTACTGATTGTGGATGATCAGCCATGCACATATTAAATGGCGGTGTTGGTTTGAAGGGCCAAATGGCCTACTCCTGCACGTGTTTTCTATGTTTCTGGAGCACAGATGCAGTCGATTCCCTTTTCCTGATGCAGCCGGTGATCAGGCAGCGATGTGCTGTGTCTTTGCATTTGCTGCACTGCTACCTGTTGAGATTGGGGTTATTATTGCCACGTGTACCGACCAAGATACAGTGAAACGCTTTCATTGGCACGCTATCCAGTCAAATCACATTGCACATGTAGTGCATAGAGTAAATTATTAGAATGCTGTTACAGCATTGTAGTATTACAGTCTGTTACGACTCCCGAATGCAAGTACTTCAGAGCCGCGTAACACAAGTCAAAAACCAGGTTCAGGTTCAAAAACAGTTTTAATTATTCATTGGAACACAAAACCCAAACCTGATTTAAACAACCCAGTCAGGGATATGGATAAACCGACAAACAATTTAACAATGCTCCAGCCAGCCACGCAATGGGCCGTCGAACCGGAGATTCCAAAACCTGCCCAAAGAGATACAACCCTGAAACCAAAATACACGAAAACTCTAAGGTCAGCCCTTATCCGTCCCAATTCAATATCTGTTAACAAGGAATGGTGAAAATACACAAAGTTCTATGCCATGTGGTCAGGCTTCCTCGGCCCACACCAGCAGTCTGCTCATCAGTCAGGGTCGACGAAGAAGAGAGAGAATCCTGGGAAGCTCTGGTATTTATACTTCAGATGAGTCACCCGTCACCTGACGCAGCTTGGCCAATCGGGTACAGGAGCCTTTAACCCCTCGATTCCAGACTCACAGCCACGAGGCCTGTACTTGGGATAGAAACAGAGAAAGGTAAGTACATAGCATTCACCAGGAGGGGGAAGCGCCTAACACCCCCACCCAAAGATACTGAATAAGTTTCTGAAAATGAACTAAAAAACACCACCAAATTTCAGCAACTATTCAGTAGCACAGACATCACTGGCGCGACAATGCATCAGCCAATACATCATCCTTGCCACGGATATGCCAGTCAAATGAGACAACCACAAGGGAAGCGTCTCCAAAGCCTCAGAGTTACTCAGCTTTCCCTGCGTTACTGCCACAGACAACCGTGCCTCCCCCACATCACCACCCGTGTCAGGGGGCAGCACCACTGCAGCCAAAACAGGCTTAGAAGGACATAGCTCCGACCCATCAACCTCCACAGGCTCCTGCTCATGGTACTGTTTCATCATGTTAACATGACAGAGCTGAGTCTTACGCCTCCGAACAGGGGTACCAATAACGTAATCCCTCTCACCAACCTTCTTAACCACCTGATAGGGACCGCTATACCGAGCCTGCAGACTGGAACCAGGAATAGGCAACAACACCAGGACCTTGTCACCTGGAGAAAAATTCCTACTAGAAGCCTTCCTGTCGAACCAATCCTTCATCCTAGACTGAGCAGAGGCAAGATTACCCATTGCCAGTTCGCATGCCCTCCTCAGTCTAGAGCGAAAAGTACAGACGTGGTCTAAAATACCACGTTTGTATCCTCCTGCAACCATTTTTCCTTCAGGACCCTCAAATGTCCACCCAGAGGACCATCATGAGCCAAACAGAGTATCTCGTCCCTATACCGACGAGGCATCACAATCTGATCAACCACGCTCCAATCATCATGCCCAGATATATCCAAGGGAGACCACTTTCGCATCAGTAAGCCATCCCTTAGAAAATACCCCTTTGTTGTGGAATCCATATCCCCCTCAGGCACCGCTCAGTCGCACAGATCAGATAAACCTGGATCACTCTTTTGCTCCTCAACCAGCCGTCACGTGACAGTGACACCGGCACATTTCCAGACACTATCCCATCTTGAGATGGAGAAACACCCTTCACAACACAGGATCTATCATCCTGATCCCCAAAAATGCTCTCACTCAGGTCCACCACATCCTCAAACTTCGCCTGACTCTTAGGCCATAGCCCTCGTGACAGCACAAGCTGCGAAGACCTTTGGATGCTGCATAGCCAATCTATCAGGACTCTGCACCATCGGAATAGCCGTCACCTCAGGAGTGACTAAAACTCTACCTCCTGCCAAGTCATTCCCCAAAATCACAGAAACTCCCCCAACGGGAAAACACGGCCGTAACCCAACAGTTACCCGGCCTGAAACCAACTCGGACTCGAGACGCACGGTATGCAAAGGCACTACCATGTCATCCATCCCGAATCCTACCACTGGGACACTTGACCCAACCGATGATTCCCCAGAAAACGGCAGTACACCATCCAATATAAAGGACTGAGTAGCACCAGTATCACGCAAGATGGATACTGGAACTCTATCACCCCCATCCTCTAGAGAAACAAAACCATTCATGATGAACGCAGAATAATTCCTACACTCATCAGACTCAGGCACCTCAGGTACGACAGGTGCCTTCTGTGCACCCACCAAAGCCACAGGCTTTGCATTTTTCTGCTTCAGAACGGGACACGACTTTAACATGTGCCCTCTCCTTCTACAATAGTAGCACACAGGACCTTCATTAGTCCTCACATTTCCGTCAACCTTATCAGCTCGGACCTCCCCCTGTATCAACGTGCTGCCACTTGCAGGCACAGAAACAGCTTTGACACTGCCACCGCGACACCACCACGATCAACGGCCGTGCACCAAAACTATAGGATCGCCCAACAAAATCAGATTTATGAGTCAATACATACTCATCTGCCAACACCGCAGCCTTAGACACCTCATTCACCTTCTGCTCATTAAGGTAAGTAGTAACCCTCTCAGGGAGACAGTTCTTAAAGTCTTCCATAATCATCAAGGCCCGCAGCTCAAAATCCTTCACTCCTTGAGAAGCGCACCACCTGTCAAAAAGTGCCTCCTTCTCCCTAGCAAACTCCACATAAGTCTGACTATCAAACTTCCTAAAGCGCCGGAACTTCTGCCGGTACGCCTCTGGAACTAATTCATAAGCCCTTAATACTGTAGACTTCACACACTCATAGTCCAGACTGCTTTCAACAGATAAAGACGAGTACACCTCCCGTGCTTTACCCACAAGGACACACCGCAATAGCAAGGTCCATACGTCCCTAGGCCACTTCAAGGACAAAGCCACCCGTTCAAACACTGTGAAATACTTGTCCACATCCTCCTCACGAAACGGGGGAACCAGGCGGATGTTCTTGCTCATATCAAACTCCCGCTCCCTAGAAGAAACCCGGGAATTATCTATTTCTTTTTCCCGCAGCTGAAATTCAGCCCTTTTGGTTTCCTCCTCAAGCTCAAGCCGTTTCATTTCAAGAACATGCATGAGCGCTTTCTCTTTTAACAAAGAGGCAATTCTCTGTGACTCAAGCTCCATCTCCTTCAGTTTAATGATGGCCTCCATGTTCTGAACTGGCTGAACAGAAGGTGGGGGACTGTCTGCACCACCAGGCAAAACCCCAGCCTCCACCAACGCAGCCCACAACTCCGATTTAATGGAGTGTTTCTTTGAATGCTTGTCAATAGTCACGGCATAGTTCTCAGCCAGCAAAATCAAATGCTCCTTCGTACATCTATCAAACAACTCCCGACTAGGAGCCTCAACAAATTCTTTCACCTTAAATTCCATTTCTAATGTAGCACCAAACCACCAGCTAAAACTTGGGCACTAATGCTACCACAAACAGGGAAGAAAAAATTCCCTCACAACACACAGACTTCCTCAGTCCAGAAGCCTACCAAAAAACCCCCCTAAAAACGTCTAGGGTCCTCAAAACTTAGGACGAGCCCCCCATTTGTTACGACTCCCGAATGCAAGTACTTCAGAGCCGCGTAACACAAGTCAAAAACCAGGTTCAGGTTCAAAAACAGTTTTAATTATTCATTGGAACACAAAACCCAAACCTGATTTAAACAACCCAGTCAGGGATATGGATAAACCGACAAACAATTTAACAATGCTCCAGCCAGCCATGCAATGGGCCGTCGAACCGGAGATTCCAAAACCTGCCCAAAGAGATACAACCCTGAAACCAAAATACACGAAAACTCTAAGGTCAGCCCTTATCCGTCCCAATTCAATATCTGTTAACAAGGAATGGTGAAAATACACAAAGTTCTATGCCATGTGGTCAGGCTTCCTCGGCCCACACCAGCAGTCTGCTCATCAGTCAGGGTCGACGAAGAAGAGAGAGAATCCTGGGAAGCTCTGGTATTTATACTTCAGATGAGTCACCCGTCACCTGACGCAGCTTGGCCAATCGGGTACAGGAGCCTTTAACCCCTCGATTCCAGACTCACAGCCACGAGGCCTGTACTTGGGATAGAAACAGAGAAAGGTAAGTACATAGCATTCACCAGGAGGGGGAAGCGCCTAACACAGTCACAGAGAAAAAGTTCAAGGTCTGAAATGGGGTAGGTTGGAAGATTGGGACTACACCCTAGTTTATGGGAGGACCGTTCAGCAGACTGATAACAGCGGGGGAGTAGCTATTCCTGAATCTGGTGGTACGTGCTTTCCACACGTAGTGTCTACTACCCGACAGGAGAGGGGTGCAGAGGGAATGGTTGTTATAGGAAAGGTCTTCAGATTATGTTGCCTGGTTTCCCAATGCAGTGTGTAGATGAGTTTATGGGGGAGAGGCTGTCTAGTCATCCTGCAACTGCAACTTTTGTTGTGGTCATGGGCAGAACTGTTCAGTTTAGTTTAGCTTATTGTCACGTGTACCGAGGTAGAGTGAAATCATTTTTGTTTTGTGTGGTATCCAGTCAGAGGAAAGACTATACATGGTCACAATCAAGCCGTCCATAGTGTACAGAAACAGGAGAAGGGGTATAACGTTTAATGCAAGATAAAGTCCAGTAAAGTTTGATTAAAGATAGTCTGAGGGTAAGTCAGGACTGCTCTCTATGTGGTGAGAGGATGGTTCAGTTACCTGAACTGTCCCTGAATCTGGAGGTAGACACAAATGCTGGAGAAACTCAGCGGGTGAGGCAGCATCTATGGAGCGAAGGTATGCTTTTTCACACTTCTGTGCCTCTTGCCTTATGGGAGAGGGGAGAAGAGGGAATGACGGGGGTGAGACTGGTCCTTGATTATGTTGCTGGCCTTGCCGAGGCAGTGTAAAGTGTAGATGGAGTCAATGGAAGGGAGGTTGGTTTGGGCTACATCCACAACTCTCTACGATTCCTTGCGGTCTTGCGGTTCTCAACCCAAGCTGTGCTGCAACCCAATATTTTGCTTCCTGTGGCTCACAAGGCTCTCCATCTAAGGAAGGCTTTCCCTGACTATCAGTTGTCTGATAACGGATGGGAAGTAGCTGTAACTGAATCTGGTGGAACGTGCCCAAAGTCCTTTCCAATTCTTTTCCGGGGAGACCACACTCGAGCTTCCTGGAGGAGAGGCAATTGTGCCGTCACTTGGGACTGCAGCGAATACAAAGATTAAGAGACAAAGAGTGGCCTGTCATACCCATGCTCTGTTCATCTCAATGTCACCTTCTGCCGTGACCTTATATTTTAATCGTCCTGGATGCTGGGTTTGAGTCCTGGTGCTTTGTAGCTCAGCTAAAGCAGAGACTGAAATGGTGTCTTTGTTTAGAACAAATAGGTTGGAATGTTTTGTGTCACATTCGAGAACAGGCATTGATCTCAGCTTGTGTAGGAAGGAACTGCAGATGCTGGTTTACATCGAAAATGGACACAAAATGCTGGAGTAATCAATGGGACATGCAACATCTCTGGATAGAAGGAATGGGTGACGTTTCGGGTCGAGACCCTTCTTCAGACCTCAGCTTAGTGTTTCTACCAGTAGATGGCACCTCTGACAATGTAGCACTCCCCTTTGGTGGGGAGAACTCATGGTCCCTGGAAGTGTTTCTTATCCCTTCACTTTGTAAACTGGCTCAGCCGGTCAGCTCCGATGAAGGGAGACTGACGTACAGAGGGACCTTGGGGCCCAAGTCCACAACTCCCTGAAGGTGGCAACACATTGAGTGGTAAAGAAAGCCTATGGTATGCTTGCCTTCATTGGTCGGGGCTTGAGTGTAAGTGTCAGGAAGTTATGATGCAGCTTGAAAGGACTTAGGTTAGGCCACATTTGGAGTATTGCGTGCAGGTCTGGTCACCCCATGACAGGAAGGTTGTGGGGGTTTACTAGAATGATGCCGAGATGAGTTGGATAGATTTATATTGTTTTCTCTCTAACACTGGTGGTTGCATATGCAGAAGTTCATAAAATTATGAGAGGCATAGATACGGTAGCCAGCCAGAACCTATTTCCAGGATGGAAATATCAGATACCAGAAGGCATAGCTTTAAGGTGAGAGGGGCAAAGTTTAAGGGAGACTAGACCAAGTGCAGACCCGTTGGGTCTGCTCCCCCAACGCAGCCGTTCCCTACCCTAGCCCCCACGGGAGACGTGGTCCTCCAACTCAAGCCGTTCCCGAACATAAGATTCCAGCACTCAGCAGTGCGACTGTTTTTAAATGGTGTCTTTGAGGCGAGAGGCGGGCGTCAGCAGGAGGCGACAAAATGAGTGAGTGGGGGGAGAAGGATTTTATTAAAAATGGGTACATAAACACGACAACATTTAATCTGGAGTAGATACTTGGAATGAAAAGTGAAATCTCTACCGAAATGGAAAAAATCTCGGCGTTTCTACTTCTGGTGTTGACGTAGCCACGAATCAAAAGCTGGCACCCACAAGTCAGGCAGAAACATACACACATACAGTTTTAATATTATATAGATTGCATGGCACGTGGGTGTGATGTTGGAAGCAGATACAACAGTGCCATCTAAAACACTTTAGGATAGGCATATGGATATGCAAAGAATGGAGGGATATGGATCATGTGCAGGCAGGTAAGGGTTGGTCTTGGCTTTATGTTCAGCATGCACATTGTGGGCCGAAGGGCCTGTTCCTGTGCTGTAACTGTTCTGTGCTCTATGTTAGGTCCTTGACCTGAGACTTGAGCTCTTGCTTTTATTTCCGCAGCTGCTGCCCGACTTGCTGAGTCTTGAATATGGGGGGGGGAGGGGGGGGGGGGGGGGTGGGTGTTAACCTCAGATTTCTAGCATCTGCAGCTTTCCTTTTTTGCCCACGTTTCTTTTAAATGGGCTTCACCTCTTCCGCACACAATACAGAGTTGAGCTCCAAACTCTTCAACCTTATTTTAGAGGAGTTGCTCCAACAGATGAACAGCTTGTATTGCTTCACGTGGGAAGGATGAAGATTTTTTTTGTACCATGAAAATCTGTCCTCCACAATGAATCTTAAACATTTCCTGTTCCTACAGCAACGGACCTGTATCACCTCAGAGAACAGATGCTTTACTGATTAACTCCCGCACTACCCACCCTGCTGCCCGTGGCTATTTTACGTAAGTGTTCACATAAGTGAACACTTATTTCTGAAAGAATTAACGGTGAGGCCACATTTAGAGTGTTGTGTTCAGTTCTGGGCGCCGTGTGTTTATAATAAAGATGTTGTCAAGCTGGAAAGGATGCAGCGAAGATTTACGAGGATGCTGCCAGGACTCTGGGCTATAGGGAGACGTTGAGCAGGCTGGGATCTATATTCCTTGGAGCGTAGGAGGATGAAGGGTAAACTTGTTGATGTGGTCAAAATCTTGAGAGGAACAGATCGGGTAGACGAGTCTCTTGCCCAGAACCTGAGGGCATAGGTTAAAGTGAGGGCAAAGATAATAGGGCTAACTTCTTCACTCAAAGAGTGGTGTGTTTATGGAGCACGCTGAAGCAGGAGGTAGTTGAGGCAGGTACTGTCACAATGTTTAAAAAACATTTGCACAAGTACATGGATAGGACTGGTTTGGAGGGATATAGGCCAAATGCAGGCAGGTGGACCTAATGTAGATAGGATATGTGGGAAAGTTAGGCCAAAGGGCCTGTGTCCTCGCAGTATGACCCTAACTCTTATAACATTCATTCTTTTACCTGGTAGATCATCCAACTGTCGCTGCTGAGGTGATAACTAGGACTCAAGACCCCTTCTCTAGTGCAGAAAACATTTTGCAAATCAATAAATCCCTTCACCCAATAGATGACAAGATGGCTACCCTCTAATTTAATCTTCAAGGAAAATTTCTTGGCTGAACGTCTATCTATGCTCAGTGACCCTAACCCAGCGGCTCAGTGGTGCAGCGGTTCGATCCTGACTCTGGATGCTGCCTGTGCTGAGTTTGCACGTTCTTCCCGTGACCGTTGGGTTTTCTCCGGGTGCTCCGGGTTTGTAGGTTAATTGGTTTTAGTAAATTGTCCCTAGTGGGTAGGTAGGATGCAAAACTGAATAACATAGATCAGTGCACGGGGTGATTCGCTGGGCGACACAGGTGGTCGGTAAAAGCCTGTTTACACGCTGTGTCTCTAAACTCTAAACCCTCCATGTTCTCTGGACCCGACAGCGTTGTGGGCATACCCACTTCACACGGACAACTGCCGATTGGCAATTGCACGCTGGGCCAGCGTACGGAGAACCCAGACTGAACCTCGAATGAACAGAAGAAAACCATATTGTGGTCTGTCTGCAGAGTTCTGATCCATCACTCATTGGCATGAAAGAGGACACAAAGTGCTGGAGAAACTCAGTGGGTCAGGCAGCATCTCTGGAGAAAAAGAGTGAGTGACGTTTTGGATCGGAGTCCTATTTCAGACCATGGCTATCTTCGGTATATAACAACATCTGAAGTTCCTTTCTTCACAATATTTTAGTTTAATTATTCTCACGGGTACAGTGAAAAGCCTTGACCAGTCAGCGGAAAGGCAATACATGATTAAAATAGACACGTCCGCAGTGTACAGATACATGATAAAGGGAATAACGTTTAATGCAAGATGAAGACCAGTAAATTTCGATTAAAGATTGTCCGAGAGTCTCCAATGAGACAGGTAGTAGCTCAAGACTGCTCTCTTGTTGTTGGTTAGATGGTTCAGTTATACGGGAGTCGCCTGGCGGCGTTGCAGGGTCAGCCTGGCCAAGCGAAGGTGTAAGCATCCTCCACCGCTCTGTGTCACTGCAGGCCGTGTCCTGTCCCCGTCCCATCGATCACAAGGTACAGAAGACTCAGGAACAGCTTCTTCCCCTCTGTTATCAGGATTCTGAACGGCCCTTCCATAAGCTAGGTTACTGTCTGATTCACCTCTACCTCAATGCAGACATTGGACTTTGTCTATGGAACTAGTGCGTGACAATTCTGAGAACTACATTCTGTACTCTGTATCTTCCCCTTTGCTCTACCTATTGTATTTGAGTTTGACTTGATTGTACTGGTGTAGAGTATTATCTGATCTGTTTGGATAGCATGCAAGCAAACATTTTCCCTGTACCTCGGTACACACACATACCTAAACCTGAAGTAGGAGTGTTTGTTACAATAATCGAAGGCGTCTGAGCCTTTTGAGAGATACAGCATGAAAACAGGCTCTTTGGCCCACCCAGTCCATGCAAACCTGCAATCACCCATGCATTGGTTCCATCCTGCACACTAGGGTCCATTTACTTTAGTTTTATGTAGGAAGGAACTGCAGATGCTGGTTTAAACCGAAGATAGACACAAAAAGCTGGAGAAACTCAGCGGGGCAGGAAGTATCTCTGGAGGAAACGACCCTGGTTGGCACGCAGTCACCGAGGTACATAGTTAAGTAATGTAATAGCCGCAGGGAAGAAGCTGTTCCTGGACCTGCTGGTCCGACAACGGAGAGAACTGTAGCGCCTCCCGGATGGGAGAAGGGTAAACAGTCTGTGGTTGGGGTGAGAGCAGTCCTTGGCAATGCTGAGCGCCCTCCGCAGACAACGCTTGCTTTGGACAGACTCAATGGAGGGGAGTGAGGAACCGGTGATGCGTTGGGCAATTTTCACCACCCTCTGCAGTGCCTTCCGGTCGGAGACAGAGCAGTCGCCATACCATACTGTGATGCAGTTGGTAAGGATGCTCTCGATGGTGCAGCGGTAGAAGTTCACCAGAATCTGAGGAGACAGATGGACCTTCTTTAGTCTCCTCAGGAAGAAGAGACGCTGGTGAGCCTTCTTGACCAGAGTTGAGGTATTGTGGGTCCAAGAGAGGTCATCGGAGATGTTGACCCCCAGGAACCTGAAGCTGGAAACGCATTCCACCTCCGTCCCGTTAATGTGGATGGGGGTGTGCGTGCCGCCCCTAGACTTCCTGAAGTCTACAATGAGCTCCTTGGTCTTCTTGGAGTTAAGGGCCAGGTTGTTGTCAGCGCACCATGCTGCTAAGTGCTGGACCTCCTCCCTATAGGCCGACTCATCGTTGTTGCTGATGAGGCCAATCACCGTTGCATCATCTGCATACTTGATGATGGTGTTAGTACCATGTACAGGTGTGCAGTCATAGGTGAAGAGGGAGTAGAGGAGGGGGCTCAGCACACAGCCCTGTGGAACGCCGGTGTTCAGGGTGAGGGTTGAAGAGGTGTGCTTGTCTAACCTAACAGACTGGGGTCTGTTGGTTAGAAAGTCCAATATCCAGTTGCAGAGGGAGGGGTCGATGCCCAGGTTACCGAGTTTGGTGATCAGTTTTGATGGTATAATGGTGTTGAATGGTGAGCTATAATCGATGAACAGCATTCTTACGTATGTGTCTCTGTTGTCGAGGTGGGAGAGGGCGGAGTGAAGTGCCGTTGAGATGGCATCCTCCGTACTCCTGTTCTTGCGGTAGGCAAACTGATAGGGATTCAGTGTGGGGGGGTAGGCAGCTTTTGAGGTGTGCCAGGACCAGCCTCTCGAAGCACTTGGTGATGATGGGAGTACGTGCAACTGGACGGAAGTCGTTGAGGCTTGCCGCAGTGGAGTGTTTTGGCACTGGCACGATGCAGGTCGTTTTAAGGCACGTGGGGACAACTGCTTGGGCAAGTGACAGGTTGAAGATGTCAGTCCAGACGTCTGTCAGCTGCGCAGCACAGGCCCTGAGCACGCGCCCGGGGATGCCGTCAGGGCCAGCAGGCAGTTGTATCCTATACACCAGGAACAATTTACGGAAGCCAATTAACCTGCAAGCCCGCCCGTCTTTAGAATGTGGGAGGAAACCGGAGCACCCGGAGAAAATGCCGTTACAGGGAGAAGGTACAAAAATCCGTACAGACAGTGCCCATAGGATGGAACCCGGGTCTCTGGCGCTGTGAGGCAGCAACTCTACCGCTGCGCCACGGTGCTGCCCGATGTCAAGCCGATGGGTGGGGATATTGATCAACTCAAGGTCCTGGAGTCTTTCACTGTGTGCGATGTGCGAGGGCGAATCATGAGCGGATTGTGGTTTTTCCGTCAGGGTGAAATCTGACAATCAAGCCACTGTGTTCATGCACCAGATGTCTTTAAAGGAGAGTTAAAACTAGAAGGTATTCAACACCTTTCAATAGATTCTGAGTTCTCACGCTCACAATTGGTACCAGGAAAGTACCGCTAACTCCAAAAGCAAGGTTCTATTAATAGCTGGCGTAAGTTCTGGCATAATTAAAGCACTTACCAAATCGATCTTTTTTCAACGCAATGCTTTTGTATTGTTTCGACAGCATTAAGATACTGAAAGTCACACCACAAAACCTTTATATTTAATCACTAATGACCAAGCTGTAAGGCAGCTGAACTAATGCGATTGAAACTGTAGATGATGAGTCTGTAAACTGGGTTAATGTTTTAGTTTAGAGATACAGCGTGGAAGCAGGCCCTTTGGCCCACCGAGTCTAGGCTGACCAGTCATCACCATCCACACTAGATCTATGTTATCCCACTTTCTCATCCACCTCCTACGCTCTAGGGTTGTTTGCAGAGGCCGATTAACCTGCAAACCCGCACGTCTTTGGGAAGTGGAGGAAACCGGAGCACCCGGAGAAAACCCACGCGGTCACAAGAAGAACGTGCAAACTCCATACAGACAGCACCCGAGGTTGGGATCGAACCACGGCACAGAGAGGCAGTGGCTCTACCAGCTGCAACACTGTGCCGCCCTGTGGTGGTCGATGGTCAGTGTGGCCTCACACGCACTCTTACACACACACAAATACACACATACACACTCGGACACATACATACACACACTCAGACACGTACACGCACACCCAACCACACACACACTCGGACAAATACACACTCAGACACACACACTCGGACAGATACACTCAGGCACACACACACACACGGACACATACGCACACACACACACGGACACATACGCAGACACACACACGGACAAATACACACACACACACACTCGGACAGATACATTCATGCACACAGTCAGACACACACGTGCACGCACACACACTCAGACACACACGCGCATGCACACACTCAGACATACACACGCACACACACACACTCAGACACACACACGCACACACACTCGGACAAATACACACACACTCAGGCACACACGCGCACACGCACACACACTCAGACACACACACGCACGCACAAGTGGATGCGCTCTGACTCTGACTCAACATGAATGCAGAAACCTCATCTTGCGCACACTCATTTCCACAGTTCCCCCTTTCCCCACCACCTCCCCTCACTCTGGGATGTCAACAGAAAATGTGAAAAATGAATTTCAAAATATATCAGGCAGCTAATAAGTTAGAAAATGTACAACACCCTTGCTTACATACCAGCAATTTACCAAATAGCCAGGTCTAGGCTCAGAGTTTTGCTTAAAAATATAGTTTAGAAAGAAGCCAGAGAAGAGATGGTAATGATCACTCTCTTCATTTTAAGTCGTAAAACAAATGAACAATTTATTGCAGCCACAGGCTGTGCAATGAAATCAAACTGTTATTCTGCTTCATTGTCGGGGCTCTGTCACATCTCTTGTTTCTTTCTCCTCCTCCAGCTGGATGTTGTGTGTTGGAGAAGGGGGGAGAGGCTGCCAGGAGAATAATGCTGCCATTTCCCACTGAGTAGCCTCAGTCTGCAGGACTCAACCCAAACAGACTGGAACAAGCAGGTAGCCCTGATCTGCATTGGGACTCCAGACACTTTTCTTCTCCCGGTTTATTTCCCAATCGTTTTCCAAGGGTGGGAATATCAAAGACTAGCGTGCATAGCTTTAAGGTGGGACGGGGTAAAGTTTAAAGGAGGTGTATTTTTACACCGAGGGTGGTGGGTGCCTGGAACACACTGCCAGGGAGTGGTGATCCTTGGTGATCCTTAAGGTTAGAAGGTTGAGGGGGTTGATCTCATTGAAACCGACTGGATAATAAAAGACCTAGAGAGAGTGGATGTGGAGAGGATGTTTCCAGTAGTGGGAAAGTCAAGGCCCAGAGGGTATAGCCTCTGAATAAAATGACGTCGCTTCAGAATTGATGAGGAGTTTATACAACTGGAAACAAGCCCTCAGGCCCAACTTGCCCACATCGACCAATATGTCCCATCTACACTAGTTCCACTTGCCTACTTTGGGCTCATAATCCCACTAAATCCATGTACCTGTCTAAATGTTTCTTAAACGTTGCGATAATATCTGCCTCAACTACCTCTTCTGGCAGCTAGGCCCAAAATGCTGGAGTAACTCAGCGGGTGAGGCAGCATCTATGGAGAGAAGGAATTGGCAACGTTTCGGGTCGAGACTCTTCTTCTGCAGCTCGTACCATACACCCACCACCCTTTATGTAAAAAAGTTACTGCTCATATAAACATCGAAAATAGGTGTAGGAGTAGGCTATTCGGCCCTTCGTGCCATGGCTGATCATCCAAAATCAGTACCCTGTTCCTGCTTTCTTCCCATATCCCATATCGCTTGATTCCGTTAACCCTAAGAGCTATATGACACTCTCTCTTGAATACATCCAGTGAATTGGTCTCCATTGCCTTCTGTGGCAGACAAATCCACAGATTCACAACTCTCTGGGTGAAAAGGTTTTTCCTCATCATAAACCTATATGGCCTACCCCTTATTCTTAAACTGTGACCCCTAGTTCTGGACTCCCCCAACATTGGGAACATTTTTCCTGCCTTTAATCCAATCCCTTAAGAATTTTATATGTTTCTATAAGAGACCCTCTCATCCTAAATTTCAGTGAATACAAGCCCAGTCGACCCATTCTTTCATCATATGTCAATCCCACCATCCTGGGAATTAACCTGGTGAACCAACGCTGCACTCCCTCAATAGCAAGAATGTCCTTCCTCACATTAGGAGACTACTTTCAGTGGGAGATGTACAAGGACACCCAGGTCTCATTGCACTTCCCCTTTTCCTAATCTGACACCATTCAGATAATAATCTGCCTTCTGGTTCTTGCCACCAAAGCGGATAACCTCACATTTATCTACATTATAGTGCATCTGCCATGCATCTGCCCACTCACCCAACCTATACAAGTCACCCTGCAGCCTCATAGCATCCTCCTCGTAGCTCACACTGCCACCTAGCTTAGTGTCAACTTGGCCAACTTGGAGGTTACATTTAATTCCTTCGTCAATCGTATATATTGTAAACAACTGGGGTTCCAGCACCGAGCCTTGCGGCACCCCACTAGTCACTGCCAGCCATTCTAAAAAGGACCCTACCCCCAATACCATGTGCTCTAATTTTGCACACTGCCTCAGGTTCCTATAAAATCTTTCCCCCTTCACCATAAACCTATGTCCTCTGGTTCTCAATGCCCCTACTCTGGACAAGAGACTCCGTGCATCTACCCGATCTATTCCTCTCACAATTTTGTACACCTCTATAAGCTCACCCCTCATTCTCCTGTGTTCTGGGGAATAGAGTTCCAGTCCCTGTAGGGAGAGGTTTTACTACTGAGCGCCACCTCAAAACCATGACTGAATCACTCCGGCATGGTTCAGCCCCTCCGTTTTTATGATGGTATTTAATTCCTCATGCTGTAAAGAACAAACACAACATTAACTTTTAGAGCTCTTAAGTACCAGTTACAAGACGTACCTCCATCAAAGCTGCCGTCGCCTGGGGTAATAAAGCAAAATTAAAAGGCATTAATAGTCTGTCATCAGGCGTGACATAAATCAGGAGTGCCAGAGCTCTGCTGTGAGAGTGTGCTCGACTGCAGCTGGGCAGAGTGCTGCACAACAGCGGCACAACCTGCATTGGTGTAGCACCATGTGCAACAACAGCACCACTGCATTTAATGCCACCTTTTAGTTTAGCTTAGATTTAGTTTTAGGGACTGCACTGTGGCGCAGTGGTAGAGTTGCTGCCTTACAGCGCCAGAGACTATGAATGCTGCCCGTGCGTTCTTCCTGTGACTGCATGAGTCTTCTCCGGGTGCTCCAACTTCCTCCAACACTCCGGGTAATCGACGATTGGTGTGGTCTCGGTGGGCTGAAGGGCCCTATTTCTCTGCTATATCTCTAAACTAGGGTGGCATGGTGGCATGGTTGCATAGTTGTAGAGCTGCTGCCTTACAGCGCCACGGACCCTGGTTTGATTCCGACCACAGGTGTTGACTGTGCTGAGTTTGTACATTCTCCCTGTGACCGTGTGGGTTTTCTCCGGGTGCTCCAGTTTCCTTCCACACCCCCAAAGACATTCAGGTTTTTATAGATTCATTGGCTTCTGTTAATTGCAGATTGTCCCCAGTGTATAGGATAGTGCTAGTGCACAGGGTGATCGCTGGTGGCATGGACTCGATGGGCCGAAGGGCCTGCTTCTGTACTGTATCTCTAAAGTCTAAAGTCAAAGAGATATAGCGCAGAAACGGGCCCTTTGGCCAACCAAGTCCGTGCCGACCAGCGATGACCCAGCACACTAGCACTATCCTATGCCAACTAACCTGAAGCTCTCTGCCATTTTCACTGGCACCATTGATGCTGTTTGTGATAGTTACTCCACCTCTCTTCCTGAACATGAAAGGTGGTGGGTGTATGGAACTAGCTGCCAGAAGAGATAGTTGAGGCAGGTACTATCGCAACGTTTAAGAAGCAATTCGGTAGGTACCTGGATAAGACAAGCTTAGAGGGATATGGACTAAATGCGGGCAAGTGAGACTAGTGTAATTGGGGCACGTTGGTCAGTGCGGGCAAAATGGGCTGAAGGGCCTGTTTCTACACTGTTTGACTATGAGTCTATGAACAGCTTCTCCAGAAGAGTGGAACTTGCAAAACGGACAGCGTGGGGAAGGGGAATAGAATGTGGCACCTTCTGCCGGAATAATCTAAGGAAATCCATCCAGCTGGTTGAGTTGCTGCCTCACAGCCCCAGGGACCCGGGTTCGATCCTGACCTCAGGTGTTGTCTGTGTGTGAAGTTTGCTCGTTGTTTCTAGAAGCCTGCTCGTCTGTGGAGTGTGGAAGGAAACCTGAGCGCCTCGAAAACCCATGTGGTCACAAGGAGAACGGACAAACTCTGTACAGACAGCACCCGTGTCTGGGATTGAACCCGTGTCTCTGGCACTGTAAGACAGCAACTCTACTGCTGTGCCATCAAATAATTCCAAGTTAGGAGCTGGTGAGTTCCCACTCATCCTTTATGCTCGTGGTATAGTTTCATTTCAAGTGAAAACAGGTGCAAGCCATTTTCCCCACAGGTTAAACCACTTGTGGCAGAAAATAGGTAGAGGTAGAGGTATCTGGTGGCAAGCGGTGTGGCAGTGGTAAAGTTGCTGCCTAATGGTGTTTGAGACTAAGGTTCGACCCTGACTATGGGTGCTCTCTGGTTGGTGTGGATTCAGTGGGCTGAAAGGCCTGTTTCTACCCTAGTGGCGGCGCGGCTCTGGCTGCAGCGGCTCTCCGGCAGTCCTGTTTGTTTTGTGTTTTTTGGTTGTTTATTTTCGTTTTGGTTAGTCTAGTTTTTGGTTTTTAGTTTGTGTTTTGGGAGGGGGGGGGTTGAAACGGGGCTTGCTGTCTCTCCCTGCGGGGGAATGCGACTTTTATGTCGTATTCCCCTTCTCTGCCTCCGTCTGCGCTGAGGCCTAATGGCGGAGCTGGCGACCTCGAGGCTCAGGAGGCAGAGCCCGCCGGGACTCGCACTGAGCTCGCTCCCGTGAGGACGGCCCGGCTCGGGGCTGGAACAGGGCTTTCGTGAGGGGCTGTGACGGCCGGCCCGAGGAAGGAACGGTGCTCCCGTCGGAGTAGCCGAGCTCGGGGAGGTACGGCGTTCCCAGCGCAAGGGAGGAGCGGTGCCCGGTCGGGGCGGCCCAGCCTGAGGGAGGAGCGGTGCCCAGTCGGGGCGGCCCAGCCTGAGGAAGGAGCGGTGCCCGGTCGGGGCGGCCCAGCCTGAGGGAGGAGCGGTGCCCAGTCGGGGCGGCCTGGCGCGAGGGAGGAGCGGCGGCCTGGCGCGAGGCTGAGACGGCGGCAGCACTCACGTGAGGGCGATCCGGCCCGGGGCTGGAACGATGCTCCGGGGGCTGGGACGGCAGTTCTGGTGGCGGTGGCCTGAGACCGGGGGTTCGGCCGCGGGCCAGCGGCTGCGTCAGCAGGTCTGGTGAGCGGCAGCTTCGACTACCCCGGGCCGCGGTGTTTGAGCCGCGAGGACAGGTTTTAACATCGCCCGGGGGGTATCGCCTCAGCGCAGAAGGAGAAGAGGAGGGAAGAGACTGCAGCCCTAAGACTTTTGCCTCCATCACAGTGAGGAGATGTTGGGTGGACTCACTGTGGTGGATGTTAATATGTGTTTATTGTTGTTTTTTATTGTATTGTATTATATTATATGTATGACTGCTTAAATTTCGTTCAGACTTCGGTCTGGATGACAATAAAAGGCTATTCTATTCTATTCTATTCTATTCTATTCTATTCTGTATCTCTAAACTAAGCACGTGGGTCTAAAAGATTGATATGTACAAACCTGGAGAAAGAAAGTGATTTAGACCTGTGTTTTTTATATGTCAAGTCAAGTCAAGTCAAGTTTATTCGTCACATACACATACGAGATGTGCAGTGAAATGAAAATGGCAATGCTCGCGGACTTTGTGCAAAAAGACAAACAACCAAACAAACTATAAACACAATCATAAACACACACATATTCTTTTACATATTAAATATTGGAAGGAAAAACGTGCAGTAAAGTTAGTCCCTGGTGAGATGGGAGTTTACAGTCCGAATGGCCTCTGGGAAGAAACTCCTTCTCAACCTCTCCATTCTCACTGCATGGCAACGGAGGCGTTTGCCTGACCATAGCAGCTGGAACAGTCCGTTGCATGGGTGGAAGGGGTCTCCCATGATTTTATTTGCTCTGGAGTTACACCTCTTGATGTATAGTTCCTGCAGGGGGGCGAGTGAAGTTCCTATAGTGCGTTCGGCCGAACGCACTACTTTCTGCAGAGCCTTCTTGTCCTGGGCAGAGCAATTCTCAAACCAGATGGTAATATTTCCGGACAAGATGCTTTCCACAGCCGCTGAGTAGAAGCTGAGTAGAATGCTGTGTGTGTGTGTATTAAATGCTGTGTTCATTTGTTTGTGGGGAGAGTGCATTGTATGCTGCATGGGGAGAGTGTGTTGTATGTCGCGTGTGGAAAGCATCTGTGGTGTGGAGAGCATGTCTGGTGTGGAGAGCGTGTTGCATGTGTGTGGAGAGGAGAGTGCTGTATTTAGTGTTTGGAGAGCATGTCTGGTGTGGAGATCATGCTGTATATCACGTGTGGAGAGCGTGCTTATGCCTTGTACTCTGGGTGGGCTGAGCTGCATGTCCCATGTGTTTGGTGTGTGATGCTGCATGTTAAACACTGCATTGTACTGTGTGCTCCATGTTATATGCTTTGTGCTGCCCTCCATCGTTCCCCTCGGCCTGTGCTGTGCTATTGCTCAGCGACTGATCAGGGCATTGATGAATTGACAGTGAAGTTTACAGCGTGCAATTGTGTCACGCAGCTGAGTGGGATTTACACATAACCCAGCATTGAGTTCACTGCATGAAGCAGGTTCTTTAAATATAACAAAATAAAAAAAAAACAATTGCAGATGCTGGAAACCTGAAATCAAAGCAGAAAGTTCTGGAAACGCTCAGCAGGTCAGAAAGCATCTGTGGAACGAGAAACACTTTTCTTCTTTAAATATCTCTCTGCAAAAGGACAGTGAATATCTTGGAAAACGAATAAAACTCTGACCCGAACTACACATACTCCACTAAATGCAGTCGAACCAATATTGAGTACAAATTGTCAAACTTTATTGGATATTAGAATGGAGATGAGGGGGAATGTCTTTAGCCAGGGGGTGGTGAATCTGTGGAATTCACTGCCACAGATGGCGGTGGAGGCCAAGTCATTAGGTGTTTTTAAAGCGAAGATTGATAGGTTCTTGATTAGGAAGGATGTCAAACGTTACGGGGAGAAAACAGGAGAATGAGGTTGAGAGGTACAAAATGATCAGCCATGATTGAATGTTGGAGCCGCCTCGATGGGCTGAATGGTAGTAAGCAAATTATCCATGTGCATACATCATAAGATCATAAGGCACAGGGGCAGAATTAGGGCTCAATTCTGCTCCTATGCCTTATCTTATGATTACACAGAGGGATTATTTGCTTACTAGTAACAGAATGAAAGTCATGAACGATAGAAGCAGAATTAGGCCATTTGGCCATTCAGGTCTGCTTCATCATTCAATCATGGCTGATCTATCTCTCCCTCATGACCCCATTTTCCTGCCTTATCCCCATAACCCCTAACATTTCTACTAGTCAAGAATGAAGGCCAGCCATGGTCTTAAAGGAGAAGGGGAGGGATGGGGCGAGGGAGGGGGGGGGGGGGTTTAAGTCATACTGCATGGAAACAGGAACTTCAGCCCAACTTGCCCAAACCGACCAACATGTCCCATCTACACTAAGCCCATCTGCCTGTGTTTGGCCCATATCTCTCTACACTTATCCAATCCATGTACCTGTCTAAATGTTTCTTAAACATTGCAATAGTACCTGCCTCTACTACCTCCTCCAGCAGCTCAATCCATACACCCACCACCCTTTGTGTGGAAAAGGTTACCCCTTGGTTTCCTATTAAATCTTTTTCCCTTCACCTTAAACCTATGTCCTCTGGTTCTTGATTATCCTACTCTGGGCAAGAGACTGTGCGTTTACCCGATCTATTCCTCTCATGATCCTGTACACCTCTATAAAATCACCTCTCATCCTCCTGCACTCCAAGGAATAGAGTCCCAGCCTGTTCAACCTCTCCCTATAGCTCAGGCCCTCGAGTCCTGGCAACCTTCTCGCAAATCTTCTCTGCGCCCTTTTCAGGGTTCTTGCTTATTTATGTATTGTATTTATTTACCTTTCTTGTACATCAGTGGAGCTGCACACTAAATCTCGTTGCACTGACTTGCAATGACAATAAAAGATATATTATTATTATTATTATTAATAACTAATCAATACCTGACTGCTGTTTGACTTTTTTTTTAATTTCTTGCATAGCCTTTTAATATCCTCAACAGGTTACAAAAGTATTTCACTGGCTGCAAAGTGTTTTGTTATATGGGAAATACAATGGTAAGGGTATTGAGTATAAGAATCAGGAAGTGCATGTGTGCGCGCGTGTGCGATGAGGGCGGTGTGTGTGTGTGTGTGTGTGGATGTGTGTGTGTGTGTGTGTGTGTGTGTGTGTGTGTGTGTGTGTGTGTGTGTGTGTGTGTGTGTGTGTGTGTGTGTGTGTGTGTGTGTGTGTGTGTGTGTGTGTGTGTGTGGATGTGTGTGGATGTGTGTGTGTGTGTGTGTGTGTGTGTGTGGATGTGTGTGTGTGTGTATGGATGGTGTGTGTGTGTGTGGTGTGTGTGTGTGTGTGTGTGTGGTGGTGTGTGTGTGTTGTGTGTGGTGTGTGTGTGTGTGTGTGTGTGTGGGGTGGGTGTGGGTGTGTGGTGTGTGGGTGTGTGGTGTGTGGGCGTGGGTGTGTGTGTGTGTGTGTGGTGTGTGGGTGTGTGTGTGTAGGTGTGTGTATATGTGTGGTGTGTGTGTGTGTGTGTGGGGTGTGTGTGTGGTGTGTGTGGTGTGTGTGTGTGGTGTGTGTATTTGTGTGTGTGGGGTGTGTGTGTGTGGTGTGTGTGTGTGTGTGTGTGTGTGGTGTGTGTGTATGTGTGTGGTGTGTATGTGTGTGTGTTTGTGTGTGTGTGTGTGTGTGTGGTGTGTGTGGTGTGTGGTGTGTGGTGTGTGTGTGTGTGTGTGTGTGTGTGGTGAGTGGTGTGTGTGTGTGGTGTGTGGGTGTGTGGTGTGGGTGTGTGTGTGGTTGTGTGTGTGTGGGTGTGTGTGTGTGGATGTGTGTGTGTGTGTGTGTGTGTGTGTGTGTGTGTGTGTGTGGCGGTGCGCGTGTGAGGGGGGCAGCGTGTGTGTGAGGGGCAGCGTGTGGGTGTGTGTGTGGCGGTGTGCGTGTGAGGGGGGCAGCGTGTGCGATGAGGGCGGCGTGTGTGTGTGTGTGTGTGTGTGTGTGGGTGTGTGTGTGTGGTGGTGCGCGTGTGAGGGGGGCAGCGTGCGTGTGAGGGGGGCAGCGTGTGCGATGAGGGCGGTGTGTGTGTGTGGGTGTGTGTGTGGATGTGTGTGTGTGTGGGTGTGTGTGCGTGGCGGTGCGCGTGTGAGGGGGGCAGCATGTGTGTGAGGGGGGCAGCGTGTGTGTGTGTGGGGGTGTGTGTGAGGGGGGCAGCGTGTGTGTGAGGGGGGCAGCGTGTGTGTGAGGGGGGCAGCGTGTGTGTGGCGGTGCGCGTGTGAGGGGGGCAGCGTGTGTGTGAGGGGGGCAGCGTGTGTGTGAGGGGGGCAGCGTGTGTGTGGCGGTGCGCGTGTGAGGGGGGCAGCGTGTGTGTGAGGGGGGCAGCGTGTGTGTGTGTGTGTGTGTGAGGGGGGCAGCGTGTGCGTGTGTGTGTGAGGGGGGCAGCGTGTATGTGTGTGGCGGTGCGCGTGTGAGGGGGGCAGCATGTGTGTGAGGGGGGCAGCGTGTGTGTGTGTGGATGTGTGTGTGGGTGTGTGTGTGTGGCGGTGCGTGTGTGAGGGGGGCAGCGTGTGTGTGTGTGGATGTGTGTGTGGGTGTGTGTGTGTGGCGGTGCGCGTGTGAGGGGGGCAGCGTGTGTGTGAGGGGGGCAGCGTGTGTGTGTGTGTGTGTGTGGGGGGGGGCAGCGTGTGCGTGTGTGTGTGAGGGGGGCAGCGTGTGTGTGAGGGGGGCAGCGTGTGTGTATGTGTGTGGGGGGCAGCGTGTGTGTGTGTGTGATGGGGGCAGCGCGTGTGTGTGTGTGATGGGGGCAGCGCGTGTGTGTGTGTGTGGGGGGGGGGGGGCATTCTGTAATTAACCGTATGCATGTGCGGCAATAATCCCACTGATCTGTATGTAAAAAAAGGAATCTCACTGTACCTTGGTACACGTGATAACAAAGAACCATTGAACTATAGATGGACGATGTGGACTCTGTGGGCTTCAGTGGACTTGCAGGGATTGTGTCCATGCTGTATCTCTAAACAAAAAGAAAGGCAGTGTCTTACTGCCGTCACTGGCCTGGACTTCATTTGGAACCTACAGAGAAATCTTACTACACGATTTTGTGAGGCGTTAACTAATAAGAAACTTCCGTCAGATCATCCATGACTGTGAGAAGGAATGATTCCGTGCCAGCTACATTAGAAAATCTTAATTAGTCCCTCTTCATGTAGTCTGCTGCTATCAAAGCTCCATTAGAAGATAAATTTACTACATCATTAATATTCCTGTTAAATCACTCTACTCGCTGGTTTAAGCTCTAACCCTATCACTGCTCCCCACTGTGTTTCAAAGTAGTTTCTGAGTACTATGAACAAGATACTGCCAGCTTGCCTTCAAACCCCATTCCCTTCACAGTCCTAGTCTATATAATTGTATCGATTGCAGGTACAGCATGGAAACAGGCCCTTTGGCCTATCGAGTCTCGACCATTAATCGCCCGTTCACACTCGTTTAGTTCGATTGCAGGTACAGCGCATAAACAGGCCCTTCGGTCGACTGAATCCATGCTGACCAGCGATCACCACGTACACTAGCACCATCCTGCATACTAGGGACAATTTGCAATCTTTACCAAAGCCAATTTGCTTAAAAACCTGTGTGTATTTGGAATGTGGGAGCAAACCGGAGCACACGGAGAAAACCCATGCTGTCAGAGGGAGAACGTACAAACTCCGTACAGACAGCACCGGTAGTCAGGAAGTTTCCTTGATGTATAATTCTGTGACTATCTAGATGCTTCTTAACCATTAATTATCAAAACTTGACATCTTGAAGTAATGAAGCAAAAACAGAAAATGCTGGAAAATCATAGCAGGTCAGGCATTTTTGATATTCAACCTGAAGTGATTCCTTTGAATCAAGTGTAGAGCTTCCAACTCGTAGATCAGTACAGTACAGGAACATGCCCTTCAGACCACAATGTCTGTGATGAACATAATAATAATAATAATAATAATAATAAACTTTATTTATAAAGCGCTTTAAACAACCGCAGTTGCCACAAAGTGCTGTACATGAGAACTCATGGACAAAAAGTTATTACAAACCATTAAAAACCGTAAAACGAAGGACTAAAAACAGTAAAAATTAAAAGACATTAAAATCACTAAGAACAGGAGCAATGTCTCAGCCAGTGTCGAAAGCCAGAGAATAAAAAGGAGTTTTTAGGGAGGATTCGAAGATGGACAGTGAGGGGGCCTGTCTGATGTGCAACGGCAAGGTGTTCCAGAGTGCCGGAGCAGCAACATAATGCCAAAACCATCTCTTATCTGCCTGCACTTGATCCATACCCCTTCATTCCCTGCATATCCATGCATATGCCCTAATGTCTTGTAAATGCCACTATTGTATCTGCTTCAACCCCCCCCCATGCAGCATGTTCACCCTCTGTGTAAAAACCTTGCCCCGCATATCTCCATTAAACTTTGCCCCTCTCAATTTAACGCTATGCCCTCTAATATTTGATTTTTCCATCCTGGGAAAAAGCTTCTGGCTGTTTATCCTATCTATAGTCTCATCATTGAAGAAAGATTGAGTGATCTCATGGGCAATGGAATATAACGTGTCGTCATCCAGTTTGGTGGAAAAAATAGAAAGAGTCGTTTTTAAAGGGTGAGGGATTGAGATGTGCTGGAGCTCAGACTCTCTGAAGGACATAGATTTGCGATGTTATGGTCAGGATCCTTCTTCAGACTTCTCCAGATAGACTGGGCTTATTTTGGAGCTTCTCAATGGAATACTAGAACTTGCATCATTACTGTAATTCATAGTGGAGCTACTGTACTTGGACTTCACGATTCAGGCTGAGGTGTGACAGTAACCCTTAATGCAGCTCACCTCCTGTAGAAAGCATTTTATTTGGATACATCACAGCATGGTTTGGGAACAGCTCAATCCAAGACCACAAGAAAATGCAGGGAATTGTTGACGCAGCCCAGACCATCACACAAACGAACCTCCCTTCCATTGACTCCATCTACACTTCACGCAGCTGCCTCAGTAAGGCCACCAGCATAATCAAGGACAACTGAACCATCCTCTCACCAACTGGAGAATGGTCCTGACCTACCATCTACCTCATTGGAGACCCTCGGATTATCTTTAATTGGATTATCTTTACTGGATTTGATCTTGCGGTAAACATTATTCCCTTTATCCTATCTTTGTACATTGTGGAATGCTCGATTGTAATCGTGTATAGTCTTTCCACTGACTGGTTAGCGCGCAACAAAAAGCTTTTCACTGTACCTCGGTACATGTGACAATAAACAAAACCAAATTGGGGTGCACTTACCTAAGGCATTAAAATATTATGCCGATTCTTCAAGATATCTTTTCAACCATAGAAAACTATACATTGCCTTCTGGAAGAATAGCAACTGTGCTTGGAGAACTGCGTATTCATTCAGTGGTGTGTGGGTTGTAGAGAGCTCCCAGGACCAATAGTACAAGCTCAATGTGCTATTCCATAGAACAGCGAGCAGTACAGCTCAGGAATGTCAGTACAGTGCAGTACAGTGTAGTACAGGACAGGACAGGACAGTTATAGCCCACAATGTCAGTGCTGAACATGATGTCCAGACCATCACTTATCTGCCTGCACATAACCCATATCTTTCCAAGGGACGGCACAGTGGCGCAGCGGTAGAGTTGCTGTTTTTTACAGCGCCAGAGCCAGCGTAGTTGGATCCTGACTACCGATGTTATCTGTATGGAGTTTGTACGTTCTCTCTATGACCGCGTAGGTTTTTCTCCGGGTGCTCCGGTTTCCTCCCACACTCCAAAGTCGTACAGGTTTGTAGGTTAATTGGCTCTGATAGTGATTGTAAATTGTCCCTAGTGTGTTGGATAGTGTAAGGGATCGCTGGTCGGCACGGACTCGGTGGGCCGAAGGGGCTGTTTCCACTGTGTCTCTAACCTAAACAAAAGTACAAACCTGCACGTCTTTGGGATGTTGTAGGAAACCGGAGCTCCTGGAGGAAATCCACACAGTTGCAGGGAGAATGTGCAATCTCCGAGGTCAGGAACGAACCCGGTTCTCTGCCAGTGCAAGGCAGCAGCAGCTCTACCACTGCGCCACTGTTCCTACAGTTAGTGGGATCTTGCTGTGCATGACATGACAGGCCAGCTGACCGTGGCACAGGTGTGAATACGTCGTAACTCAAGATTCACTGAAGCAATCTGATATGGAGAGAGCATGCACACAGTAAATGGATCCAACCTCACTGCATGTTGTATCATTTCAGACCACAGAAAGGCATAGAGTTGTACAGCATGGAAACAAGCCCTTCGGCCCGACTCATCCATGCTGACCAAGATATTCATCTGAACACAAAGTGCTGGAATAACTCAGTGGGTCAGACAGCATCCCTGGATAGGTGACGTTTTAGGACGGGATATTTCTTCAGACTCTAGCACTAGACTGGTGAGAGGGCGGTTCAGTAGCAGTTATCAGGCAACTGAACTGTCATCTCACCAGCTAGAGTGCAGTCCCAACCTCCCATCTACCTTATTCCAGACATTTGAACTATCTTTTATTTGACCTTATCTTGCACTCAATGTTGTTTCCTTTATCCTGTATCTGTACATTGTAGACACTTTGATTGTAATCATGTGTAGGTTTTTCTACAAAAACGTTTTTCACTGTTCCTCGGTGTACGTGACAATAATAAAGGGTCCCGACCCAAATCGTCACGGCACCTAGTCTGTGTGTGCCTCCTCACACCCTCAATAGCACGATGACACTTCTGTGCCATCTGAAATAGCCCCACAAACTATTCAGTCCAGGGGCAATTAGGAACAGATTAAAAACACTAGCCCTACCAGAGAATGAATAAAATGGTCAAAGTCTATGGCTTGCATGAATTTCCATAGCATATTGGATTGTACAAAGAAGAGCACAATTGGTCATTTGATGGAGTGCTAAAGTTTACCTAATATCAACTTATTGGGGCCCACTTTGAATTATTTGGTAATGGAAGAAAAAGCGGCTAATATAAGTCAGCAAACTGGGAGATTTTTGCATTAAAGAAAGTGCCAGGGACCAATTACTGAAAAGCGCTGTTATATTTCTTTTGTAGTTGCTAAAATTCCAGTTAATGCGCCTCTGCAGCCGCTGCAGTTGCTGCGTGCCTCTGCAATGCATGATGTCATGGTGCTATGTGGTGATAAATCCCCATCAGTGGGGTTAATCAGACGAACACAAATGAGGCTCAAGGGGGTTAATTCATCAGTACTTGTCTCTGCTCTGTCTGCTGTTATAACCTTGCCCCGTTCAAGTAACCAATGTTTATCAGAGTGCGACGTACGTGAATTCTTACAAATGGATATCCAAAGAAATGATGTGCAGATTGCATCAGAGGGATGCATGCATCAAAAAGCGGAGCACTATCGAGAGCGATGAATGGAATAAGCTCATGGACACGCAGGCAGTGGAGGGATATGGATTATGTGCAGGCAGAGAAGGGTAGGCTGTGAAAGGTTACGAGAAGAAGGCAAGAGACTGGGGTTGGGAGGGAAAGGTAGATCAGCCATGATGGAATGGCAGAGCAGACTCAATGGACTGAATGGCCTCTTCTGCTCCTATGTCTTCTGTTTGACTATGATTCTATCTTTGGGAGTGATGGAAGCAGATACATTTGCGGCATTTAAAGATTTGGGCTTGAGTTTAGTTTATTGTCATGTGTATTGAGGTTCAGTGAAAAGCTTTTGTTGCGTGCTAACCAGTCAGCGGAAAGACAATACATGATTACAATCGAGCCATCTACAGTGTACAGATACATGATAATGGGAATAACGTTTAATGCAAGATAAAGTCCAGTAAGCTCCGATAGTCCGAGGGTCTCCAACGAGATAGACAAGAGACTTTTGGATAGGCATAATTGGATATGCAGGAAATGAATTTCATTGTTTGGTTTCGGGACATGACAATAAAATACTCTTATCTCTCTTGACTCTATGGGAAGGCTATGGGTTATGTTCAGGCAGATAAGTAATGGTCTGGGTATCATGTTTGCAACAGACATTATGGGCTGAAGGGCCTGTTTCTGTTCTTACTGTTCTATGGAACAGCATATTGAGATGGTGCAACTTGTGCAAGAGTCAAGAGTGTTTATAGAGTGCCCCTATCCAGTAGGGGGTGGATGAGAAAGTGGGATCGCACCGAACTAGTGAGAATGATGGTCATCATGAAGCCGGTGGGCCGAAGGGCCTGCTTCCATTGCTGTATCTTTCAACCCAATCAAGGACGTCACCCTTCCCCTAGGCTTTGAACCTGGAGACTGTACGACGGTGGAAGTGAAGGCACATTTGCATCCAGCGTATAATAGATTCCTTTTGAAGTTGTGGGATGAGCACTAGAGGGACTGGGGAGTGGATTTGCACAGGGGGTGCTGCTCGTAACCAAGCTGACCGTGTGCAGACATAACACCCATCGTGCTTGGGTACCGCAACAAAGAGCCAGGCAGCATGACCACAATGTAATAAAAAAGGAACTCCAGATGCTGGTTTAGAGGGTGGTGCAGTGGTAGAGCAGCTGCTTTACAGTACCAGAGACCAGGGTTCCATCCTGATTACAGGTGCTTATTGTACAGAGTTAGTAGGTTCTCTCCATGATCTGCGTGGGTTTTCTCCGGGTGCTCCGGTTTTCTCCCATGCTCCAAAGTTTGTAGGTTAATTGGCTTGGTATAATTGTAAATTGTCCCTAGTGTGTAGGATAGAGTTAGTGTGTGGGCATTAGTGAGCCCAGGGTCCTGTTTCTGCGCTGTATAAATCTAAAAGTAAAACAAAGATAGACACAAAATGCTGGAGTAACTCAGCGGGTCAGGCAGCATCTCTGGAGAGCATGGACAGGTGAGGTTTCTTCAGACTGATGGGCGGGGGGTGGAAGCAAGAAGTACCAACACTAATCGGGGCTGGCAACAGATAACTTCAGGCAGGGAAGCCAATTGTTGGCTAGGGACAGCATGAACGCAAGATTAATCGGCCTTTATAAATTGCCCCTAGTGTGTGGGGAGAGGATGGGAAAGTGGGATAACGCGAACAGGCGATTGATGGTTGGCATGGACTCAATGGGCCGAAGGGCCTGTTTTCATGCTGCAAACCTACAAACCTGCATGTCTTGGAGATGTGGGAAGAAAAGTGCTGGAGTAACTCAATGGATCAGGCTGCATCTCTGGAGAAGATAAATAGTTTAGAGATAAAGAGTGAAAACAGGCCCGTTGGCCCACTGAATGCACCAATCATCGATCACCCATTCACACTAATTCTATGTTATTTCACTTTCTCATCTTGATTCTTGGCTTCCTGGTCCCCCAAAAATAGTTTAAATGGAATTCAAACTGGAGGTGGCGGAGGGTGGACTTCAGCAAAAAAGGGTTTCATCCACTTTCTACACACTAGGGGCAATGTACAGAAGCTGATTAACCTACAAACCTGCACATCTTTGGGATGTGGGAGGAAAACTGGAGCAACCAGAGAAAACTGATGTGGTCACAGGGAGAATGTGCAAACTCCGTACAGACAGCACCCGAGGTCAGGATCAAACCCGGGCCTATGGCACTGTTAGGCAGCAGGTCTACCAGCTGCGCCATTGTGCCACCCTACAATAAATTAAATATGCATTTTCACTTCTCTGGCACCTTTCAAAAGGAAGAAACTGAAGTGGATCAAGTAGCAGGCCTTCATTCAGTAGGCCCTTACTTGGCCTCACAGCTTCCGGCTTGAGTTTAATCTCTCAGTGCTAACAATGCTTTTGCTTTTTCAAGTGGCTTTATTGAATTTTCAGCTGCACACACTGAAGCAAAATTGTGAAATCAGTGCTTTTGAAAGCAAATATTGAACCTTGATGTGTGACTGTCATGAAGAATCGATTGGATTCACACAGGCATGGAAAGTGTTCCCACAACAGATCGGTTCCCGGGCTGGGTATGGTGGCTGGGTTATGTTGGGGGAAGCAGGCAGTCTGGCGCATCTTAACAGGATCTGACAGTGGCAATCACTCTCCCAATAACATTTCATCTGCGGCTCAATCACGACCTTGTGTGGAAACAATTAGGAATTTATTGACAATGCATTAAACCCTCTCACCTCACCTCCAGTACCAAACCGTTTAAAGAGAACAGCTCTATTAATGTGTGTAAAATCACGAGAGGAAAAGATTGGGTAGACGCACGGTCTCTTGCCCAGAGTACGGGCATCAAGCACCAGAGGACATAGGTTTAAGGTGAGGGGGGAAAGATTTTATAGGAATCTGCGGCGTAACATTTTCACACATAGGGTGGTGGGTGTATGGAACGAGCGACCAGTTCACTTGCACCTCCTCCAACTACATCTACTGTCTCCGATGTTCCAGGTGTGAGCTCTTATATATCAGCGAGACCAAGCTCAGACTGGGCGATCATTCTGCTGATCATCTTCCCTCAGTCTGCCAAGGCCTGCTGGATCTCCCGATTGCTGGCCATTTTAACTCCCTTTCCCATTCCCACACTGACCTTTGTGTCCTGGGCCTCCTCCACTGTCAGAGTGAGGCCACACACAAACCTCATATTCCGCTTGAGTAGCTTACAACCCAGGTAACACGCCTACCCCTTCCCCCGACATTCTCTATTCTATGCCCCCTCCTCCCACCATCCCGTTCTTCTCCCCCCTCTCCCCATCCCCTGTCCCATTTCACCTATATCCCTCCCTTTGCATATACATTTCACTTGTCTTCTCTCCTTATCCGACACCCAACAATCACCCCTTTGTCCCTCTCCCCTGTGCCCCACCTGGACTCACACCTATTTCTCCTCTTCCACCTCCCCCTCCATCTACATTCCTTCATCTGGCTTCACAGTTTGCAACGCCTCAATCCTTTTGTCTCACCTTCTGTCTTTTCATCTCTGGCCCTTGTCCAACCATCTGCCTATCAACCCCCCTCCCTCACCATATAACCATATAACCATATAACAATTACAGCACGGAAACAGGCCATCTCGGCCCTACAAGTCCGTGCCGAACAACTTTTTTCCCTTAGTCCCATCTGCCTGCACTCATACCATAACCCTCCATTCCCTTCTCATCCATATGCCTATCCAATTTATTTTTAAATGATACCAACGAACCTGCCGCCACCACTTCCACTGGAAGCTCATTCCACACCGCTACCACTCTCTGAGTAAAGAAGTTCCCCCTCATGTTACCCCTAAACTTCTGTCCCTTAATTCTGAAATCATGTCCTCTTGTTTGTGTAGTTTAGTTTAGTTTAGAGATACAGCACAGAAACAGGCCCTTCGGCCCACCCGTGTTTGCGCTGACCAGCAATCCCCGCACATTAACACCATCCTACACACATTAGGGACAATTTTACCCAGCCAATTAACCTACAAACCTGTACGTCTTTGGAGTCCTGGAGGAAACATAAGATTCCTGGAGAAAACCCATGTGGTCACTGGGAGAACGTGCAATCTCTGCACAGGCAGCAATCGTAGTCAGGATCAAACCCGGGTCTCTGGTGCTGTAAAGCAGCAACTCTACCGCTGTGCCACCGTGTGTTCACCTATTAGCTGCCACGCTTTGTCCTGCCCCTCCTCTCTCCCAGCTTTCTCCCCCCCCTTCCCCCTTACAATCAGTCTGAAGAAATGTCCCGACCTGAGACGTCACCTGTCCGTGTTCTCCGGGATTGCTGATTGATCCCCTGAGTTACTCCAGCACATTGTGTCTTTTTTGTTGTTGTAAACCAGCATCTGCAGTTCCTAGTTTCTACATAATAGGGCTAAATGCTTTACACATAGAACATCTAATAAATAAAAACTGGAGTCAGATAAATAGACACAGGTAGATTGACAGTTTGAATAAATAAACTGTGAGGCAAATAATTATTAAATAGATGTGCCATAATATAAATAAACATGGGATTAGTTAGAGATATGCACAGAAAGGCAGATACAGGTCCACCTTCAATATTATGGCACACTTGGTTCCAGAACCTACTGGATTACCCGTTTTGCAGAACCAACAGAGGTCACGGCCTCGGGGGTGGGGTGAGGAGGGGGAGGAGATACCGGCCGGCGTTGACCGCAGTTCCAGAGCCCCGGCCGCAGGGGGCAAGTTCGACCCGCCAATCGGCCGCAGAAGTCCCAATGAATTTGAGATCGGCAGCCTCACACGGCTGAGGCGGCACATTTTCGGGGAGAGCTTCCATGGGGGATTTTAAATGCACTCTCGTGATTTTGTCCTCATTAAAGGAATGCCAGACCACCAGTTGCCAGAAAATCGGCGGTGGAGCTGTACAAGAAACCGAAGAAGCAGGACCGGAGGTCATAGCCTCAGAATTAAAGGACGTTCCTTTAAGAAGGAGATGAGGATGAATTTATTTCGTCAGAGGGTGGTGAATCTGTGGAATTCTTTGCCACCGAGGGCTGTGGAGGCCAAGTCAATGGATATTTTTAAGGCAGAGTTAGATAGATTCTTGATTTGTACAGGTATCATGGGTTATGGGGAGAAGGCAGGAGAATGGGGTTAGGAGGGAGAGATAGATCACCCATGATTGAATGGCGGAGTAGACCTGTTGGGCCGCATGGCCCAATTCTGCTCCTATCACTTGTGACCTTTTGATGCTAGAATCTTGAGCAAAATGCAGAGGGCTGGATGAGCTCAGGCAGCACCTATGGAGGGAATGGGCAGGCGGCATTTCGTGTTGGAACCCTTCTTCAGACATCGCCTCCATATTCCCACCACAGATGCTGCCCGACCTGCTGAATTCATCCAGCACTGTTTTTTAGACAGTACGATCCACAGGTTGAAGTGTAGAAACAAAGAACTGCAGATGCTGGTTTACAATGAAAGACACAAAGTGCTGGAGTAACTCATCGGGTTAGCAGGCTTATCCCTAGATGGGTGACTTTTTGGGTTGGGACCCTTCTTCAGGCTGATTGTTGGGGGGTGGTGGGTGGGGGAGAGAGGAGGGGCAGGACAGAGCATGGCAGGTGAACACAGGTGAGGGGGGTAGCTTTGATAGGCAGATGATTGGACAAAGTTCAGAGATGAAGAGACAGAAGGTGTGAGACAAAATGAGTTGCAATTTGTGAAGCCAGAAGAAGAAATGTATGTGGATGGGGTGAAATAGATTTTAGACTTCAGAGATGCAGCGTGAAAATAGGCCCCTCGGCCCACCAAGTCCATGTCGACTAGCGATCACCCCATAGAATGGCACTATCTTACACACTAGGGACAATTTACAGAAGCCAATTAACCTACAAACCTGTACGTCTTTGGAGTGTGGGGGGAAATTGGAGCACCCGGAGAAAACCCACGCGGCCACAGGGAGAAGGTACAAACTCTGCACCAGTTGTCAGGATCGAACCCAAGTCTCGGGCGCTGTAAGGCAGCGACTCGACTGATGCGCCACCATGCCGCCCAAGTAGGTGAAAGTTCAGGAGGGACAAAGGGGAGAGGTGGGGGAGGGGGGGGGGCAGAAGGGGGGGGGGGGGGGGGGAGGAATGGTATATGTTTATATGTTGTTGTACAGATGGGGGAGTCAGTTACTTTAATGAGACCTGAACGTTGCATGAATCACGACAAGTTGCCCTCCAGGTGGGATACTCGGTGCCAGGGTGGGGGATGGCCAGGGTGAGGGATGGTGGGGGATGGCCAGGGTGAGGGATGGTGGGGGATGGCCAGGGTGGGGGATGGCCAGGGTGAGGGATGGTGATCCCAGACCCAGCCTAGGCTCTTGCTTTGTGGCTCTGCCAAGCAATCAGCTGGAAAAGGTATTGAGTCGGGCCAGCTGTTGCTTGCGGTCATCGTTATCAGCAGCTGCACACTTCCAAGTGACTACATGAGGGAGGGTACGGGCCAACAGCTGAGTTTCACTGTGTGTTTCACTCGCTATCACCTTCTCCACAGCCAACAATGGACCATTGTGGGCTCCACCTTTCCTTGATCATTGTGGTTAGCTTTGATTTGTCCTTTTGCTTATCTCTCATTCATTTGTTCTATGTACTTTTTTATTCTCAGTCTGAAGAAGGGTCTCGACCTGAATTGTCACCTATTTCTTTTCTCCAGAGATGCTGCCTGACCCGCTAAGTTACTCCAACACTTTGTGTCTATCTCCAGTGTAAACCAGCATCTGCAGTTCCTTCCTACATAATGAGCTGCCGTTGGGACGTGGCGTTCTGGTCTGCCCACTCACACTGCCGTCGATCGGAGACGGTGCAGGAATGAGTCTTCATTGTGTTGGTCCTTGTGCAGATCCTTGGCCAGCAAGATCACAGTGTTACTGAGGTTCTTCACTAAATTATGGGCCCTAGGAGGGCACACTGACGGACTCAACATTCTGCAGTAACTCAGCGGGTCAGGCAGCATCTCTGGAGAACATGGATGTGAGCTTTCGGGTCGGGACCAATGTTCAGCCGCACTGACGCCTCTCCTTCTTCCGGAGACTGAGGAAATCCGGCATGTCTCCAGCGACTCTAATAAACCTACAGATGCACCATAGAAGGTCGGGTTCCAGCACAGCTCGGTTTGAGAATAGCTCTGCCCAAGAACATAAGAAATTGCAGAGGGTTGTGGGTGTGGCCCAGTCCATCGCCCGGACCAGACTCCCCACCATCGACTCCATCCACACTTGTCCCAACCCGTCATTCCTTCTTCTCCTTGCTCCCGACGAGAAGCTTGAACGCGTTCACCACCGTTCATGGAAACAGATTCTTCCCGTCTGCTATCAGGCTTTCTAAATGGTCTTTCCATAAACTAGGGCACTGTCCGATTCACCTCTACCCCATTGCGACATTGGACTATGTCTAATGAACTGATGCGCTGCAATGCTGAGAACTATATTTTGCACTCTGTATCTTCCCCTTTGCTCTACCTATTGTACTTGAGTTTGGCTTGATTGCATTGATGTATAGCATTATCTGATCTGTTTGGATAGCATGCAAAACAAAGCTTTTCACTGTACCCCAGTGCACATGCTAATAATAAACCACCTACCTACCAATAGGTCTGGAATCATATACAGTAATCCTCTGTTTTTACGGACCATTTTATCACGGATTTCGGATATGGCGGACGGACCTACCGAACGTCACCACCAGGCTGGGCTGCCGACACCGCCCCCGACCTGTATAACCTCCATAGCCGCTCCCTTGCCAGTGTCTGCCAGCCTCCGCCACCACCATCTGTATTGATGTATTGAGATCTTGGACCTTTGGCTCCCAGAGCAGGTAAGGCTTTGCTTTAATCTTTCACCTCTGTCAGTGTAGTTGTTGCTCAGCCTAAATGTTACTGTCGGCTCTCTACACATGAAATGCCATATATTACACTCTGTAATAGTGGGGACAATCAGCAATAACACAGATTATCCTCCCCCTTGCTCGCCTCTATAGTCCATTATAACGAGGATTTACCGCATAAGTGCAACTTAAACATGGTTCTCAAACTGGCTGGCTCTTAACTTCTCTGGCGGACCACCAAGCCAATGGGAGTTGGACAATAAACACCACTCTCAGCATGGTGTGGGAAGGAACTGCGGATGCTGGTTTACGCCGAAGATAGGCACAAAGTGCTGCAGTAACCCAGGGGGTCAGGCAGCATCTCTGGAGAATAAGAATAGGTGATGTTTCGGGTTGAGACCCTTCTTCAGAATCGTCTTCAGTCTGAAGTATGGTCACAACCCGAAATGTCACCTATCTATGTTCTCCAGAGATGCTGCCTGACCCACTGGGTTACTCCAGCACTTTGTGCCAAACATCATTGACAGCTGCAAGCTGCAAACAAAATCCCTGCATATTATTTCCTACAAAACACAAATGATCTCCAAAATGATTTTCTGCCTGAGCTGGAAGAGTGGCACATGCAATGAGCAGGGAAAGGCCTTAAACCATTAACATGCGTGTAATTATCACACAGCATGAGCAAGACAGAGAGCAGTAATAGGCTGCAAATTAGTGTTGGTAAATTTAATGTACAAGCACTTAGTGTTCTCATTTCAAGAACTCCCTCTGCTATTTTCATGGTGACTTTCACCTGCTTCAAATAAACAGACCAAACACCTCTGTCGAAATGCTGGGTAGGAATTTGAGATAAGTACCTTCAATGATTTGACAATAATATCAGCAAGGGTATTCATTTCATGCCTCGCATAGAAGGACATTACCACACTTTACTTTGTGTTGCTGCTGAATATTAAATGAATTTCCTTGTTCTATGCAACTACCGCATTGGCCTCAGAATCTCCTACACTCTAAGTTTAGACTTTAGAGACACAGTAGGGAAACAGTCCCACCGTGTCGACACTGACCAGCGATCCCCTGACACTAACATGATCCAACACACCAGGCCCTATTTACAATTTTACCGAAGCCAATTGACCTACAAACCTGTACGTCTTTGAAGTGTGGGAGGAAACTGGAGCACCCGGAGAAAACCCACGCGGTCACAGGGAGAACATACAAACTCCGTACAGACAGCACCCGTAGTCAGGATGGAACCCGGGTCTCTGGCACAGTGAGGCAGCAACTCTACTGCTGCACCACAGGGCCGCCTCTCTTCTCATCCACTCCACAGCCTCCTTCATGTAATAAGCTGAGCATGCGGGACTGAATCGGAGATGGTTACAGTCTACATAGCTGAAGCAGCGATCAGCTACCATCAGGCTAAAACTAGGCTGCAGCAGAAAAACAATTTCTTCTTTGCTGGTGTGAAATTCTAAAATGAAAAAGAAAACGGCATCCAATTTGGACGTTCACCAGGCATGCCAAAGGACTTGCTAATTCACAGCTGCCAGTATTTCTCAAATGATATTACTTGGCCTGGCCCCTACTTTTCACATATGCTCAAATGCAGATGCATTCCCATTGCACCGGCCCAAACTGACAGATACATTAAAGACAGGCACAAAAAGCTGGAGTAACTCAGCGGGTCAGGCAGCATGTCTGGAGAACATAGATAGGTGACATTTCGGGTTGTGACCATTCTTCAGACAGAATGTCAGGGGAAAGGGAAACGAGAGATATGAAAAGGTACAAGGAAACAAATGAGTGAAAGGTTTGCAAACTAGCGTGGGTGGGGGTCAAGTGACACTTGAGAGGGGATGCAAGTGTTACTTGAAATTAGAGATATCACTATTCATACCGCTGGGTTGTATGTTATCTTGATGTATACTGAATGTAGACTTTGTTTGCATGCTACGCAGTCAAATTATACGATTCATGAATACAATTCAACCCATGGCACAAGTAGAACTGGCAGGGCAAAGAGCAAAAATACCAGAGTGCAGAACATGATGTTGCATCGTTACCCCATTACATCAGGGAGCACGGTGGCGCAGCGGTAGAGTTGCTGCCTTACAACGTCAGAGACCCGGGTTCCATCCTGACTATGGATGCTGGCTGTATGGAGTTTGTACGTTCTCCCAGTATTCGATTTCCTCCCACACTCCAAAGACGTCTAGGTTTGTAGGTTGACACAAAACGCCAGAGAAACTCAGCCGGACAGGCAGCTGAGACAGGCTATTCTGCTCAGTTACTCCAGCATTTTGTGTCTATCTTTGGTTTAAACCAGCATCTGCAGTTCTTTCCTACAACAGGTTTGTAGGTTTATTGATTTCAGTAAAATTGTAAATTGGCCCCTACTGTGTAGGCTTGTGCTAGTGTATGGGATGATGGCAGGTCGGCCGAAGGGACTGTTTCTGTGCTGCATCTCTGAAGTCTAAATTAATGGACAGACACAGCATGGAAACAGGCCCTTCGGCCCACCGAGTCCACAGTGACCATCGATCACCCATTCACACATTAATCCCATGTTATCTCACTTTCTTTGAAAACAAGAGTGAAACTTTTTAACTCGGTCTTGCCTGAGAGAAAGACAGCTTTGCAACACTTACGCAATGCACTCCTTGTAGCGAGCTTTATCTGAGAGAGACAATTAAAAGAACAACTAAAACATATAACCTTGGCACTGTCAGTCAAATGCCATCCAAAGAGCTTGGCATCATCGTTGAGTGGATGCTACCTTGGGAACATTGTGACGCCAGTAAATACTACACTTTGATAAAGGAGTATCCTTTCAGCAAACCATTAGCAGAAAGAGTTCCAGATTAAAACATAATCACCTCTGCATGTGAATACATAATGTGCACTATTATCACTGCTTGTGCATTATTCTGCATGGGAGAAAGAAGAAAGAATCCATTTGTATCTCGGCGGAGAAGTGACATTAAATTACTGATATGAAAATGCACAGCACAGGAAAAAGTTAGAGGCAGCGCAAGTTCTCATGCTTGTGTTCGACCCCTGTTGCTGGAATTTCCCCAGACCTCCTGAAACTCTGTGCTCCTCCAATGTTGTGCTCTCAGTCATCAATTTTAGGGTGGCAGAGGCACAGTGGTAAGAGTTGCTGCCTTTCAGCGTCAGAGATCCAGGTTCGATCCTGACTACGGGTACTGTCTGTGTGGAGATTGTACATGCTCTCCATGACCGCGTGGGTTTTCCCCGGGTGTTCCAGTTTTATCCCACACTCCATAGACGTACAGGTTTGTAAGTTAATTGGCTTCAGTAAAAACTGTAAATCGCTCCAATGTGTGCTAGTGCTAAGGGTGATCGCTGGTCGGTGCGGTGGGCCGAAGGGCCTGTTTCCGCATTGTATCTCTCAACTAAAAGATAGCACAGTACAGGAACTGGCCCTTCGGCCCATCATTGTTTGGCGCCATCCATGTTGGCAAGCTAAACTAAACACCACAGCCTGCATTTGGTCTACCTCCCTGTGGTCCTTGCTTTGTTCTGCCCCTCCTCCCTTCCAGCTTTCACCTCCCACCACCTCAATCAGTTTGAAGAACCAACAACTTGTTCTGGTCCAACCACATTAGCATGGCTAAGAAAGCTCACCACTGCCTCTCCTTCCTCAGAGGGCTGAGGATGTTCGGCATGTCTCCAACAACTGAGAATGAAAGGGGACCTGGCAAGGGGAGGGGCTGCTTCCACATGTGGCGGCAGGCAGGCAGTAGATAGAACCGTTTGGTGAAATGTTGTAACTTTGTCAGTAAACACTTGTTTACTGTCTAACTGAGGTCTGCTGCACAGGATTCTACTGGGTTGCAAGCAAACCAAAACTATTCACTGTACCTAGATACATGTGACAATAAGAAAATCATTGAATCATTGAATCCAGATGCTCCAAAATCATGGCTTGGCAACTGCGCTGCTCAAGGTGGCAAGAAACTGCAGAGAGTTGTGAACACGGCTCACATACCAACCTCACCCCTTCATTAACAGCATCTATACTTCACAATGCCCCAGAAAAGCAACTAACGTAATCAAGGTCCCGACCTAAGAGTCACCCATCCATGTTCTTCAGAAATGCTGCCTGACCCGCTGAGTTACTCCAGCACTCTGAGTCTATTTTTGTAAACCGGCATCTGTAGTTCCTTGTGTCCTTGTATTCCTTGCCTGTTGATGTGCCTGTGTAAATGTTTTGTAAACATTGCTATGGAGTCCGTTTCTAACACCACCCATGCCAGCGTGTTTCAGGCACCCCACAACTCTAACCCTGTAAATCTCTTTTAATCTTTCCGCCCCTTATCTTCAATCTATGCTGTCGAATATTTGAAATTTCCTCCCTTAGAAAAAAGACTCAGCCTACCTACCCTATGTTATCCTCCCATAATGGCATACACTTCTACCAGTCTCCAGAGAAAACAATCCAAGTTTGTCCGAACTTTCCTGATAGCTATCATTCTCCAATTCAGCAGCATCCTCTGCTGCACCGGCTCCGAAACCTCCACATCCTTCCTGTAATGGGGCAGCAGAACTGAACCTCGGCACTGTACTGGGGTAGTGGTCCCTCCACACTGCACTGGGGCAGTGCAGCATTCCATGCACACTGTGCAGCGTCCCTCAACACTGCACAGAGACTGTGCAATACGCCCTGCTCCACTGCACAGGGGAACAGTGCAGCACTCCATGTGCACCATGCAAGGGGATAGTGCAGCATTGCTTCCAAACTGCACAGGGGATAATGCAGCACTCCCTTTGGACTGCACAGGAGGAAATGCAGCGCTTACTTTGCACTGCACTGGGGATAAGCAGCATTCCCAGCACGCTGCACAGGGGGAAATGCAGTGCTCCCTTTGCACTGCACCGGGGATAAGCAGCATTCCCACCGCGCTGCACAGGAGCGTGCCATCCTTCCTCTGCACTGTTGAAGATTTCCTTCCTGTGTCATTATAATTCTGTGATACCAGGTGGCTGCTTGTGATGTAAACAGATCTGGCTAGCCGGCATCTACGGGGAAAGAAACAGTGTTAAGATTCCAGGCCCAGATCCCTCCATTGGATTTCCAATATCTGCACTGCATTTGGGGGGAAGTTCAAATTCTTTATAGACTTTAGAGATACAGCATGGAAACAGGCTCTTCGGTCCAATGTGTCAGTCTGAAGAAGGGTCTCGACCCGAAGCGTCGCTTATTCCTTTGCTCCATAGATGCTTGTTCACCCGCTGAGTTTCTCCAGCTTTTTTGTCTACCTTCGATTTTTCCAACATCTGCAGTTCTTTCTTAAACAAAACAACGGTCACCTGAACATTAGTTATGTATATGTGGGACAGTTTACAGAAGCCAATTAACCTACAATCTTGCACATCTTTGGAATGTGGGAGGAAACAGGATTACCCGGAGAAAACTCACGCAGTCACAGGGTGAACGTACAAACTCCGTACAGACAGCACCCATAGTCAGGATTGAACCCGGGTCTCTGGCTCTACCATTGCACCACCATGCTGCCCATTTCTGCGGGCAAGAATTTCATTGTTCCTTTGTTGGTTATATGACAATTAAACTTCCTGACTTGACTAATTTGGGAACATTCAGAGAGGGATTATCTCGGATTCGTTCCCCGGAGAAGAAAATGAAAATATATACACAATGAAGACTCAACACTTAAATATCGATCAGAGAGGCAAGACAAGACAAAAACTGCTCCACCTTTGGCTGCTGGTTGGCGAGGATGTCGGGATGTGTCAAAATCATCAGGTCTTCCAGTGCACGAGCTGATGCCTGCTGACATTTGTTTTTGTATTTAAGATTTAGGAAGGATTAGATTAATCGGTCAAGGAGAAAGTAGAGTGATTCAGGCCCGGAGTTGTCATTTAGCAGAGAGCAGGAGAGGAAGCATAGGTCACTAGCAAAGAGATTAGCACTGAAGATCTGACAAATGTCAAATGGTTATTTCCTCTTTTAGAAATCTGATCAATATTTTAAGTCACTCCGTACATTTTATTTTATATTCGATAGTTTCCTAGGATATAGAAGGAGGCCATTCGGCCCATTGTGTCTATGCTGGCTCTCAAAGCGATCCTGATTAGCCCTGTTAACACGCAGCACAGTAGCACAGTGGTAGAGATGCTGCCTCACATAGGTAGAAACCCGGGTTTGATCCTGACTACGGGTGCTGTCTGTACGGAGTTTGTACATTCTCCCTGTGACCGCGTGGGTTTTCTCCGGTTTCCTCCTGCATTCCAAAGACTGCAGGTTTGTAAGTTAATTTTCTTCTGTAAATTGTCCCTGGTGTGTAGGCTAGAACCAGTGCATAGGAGATTGCTGGTTGGCAAGGATTTGGTGGGCCGAAGGGACTGTTTCCGTGCTGTATCTCTAAACTAAATAGTATTTAAAAGACACTTGGACAGGTACGTGGATAGGAAAGGTTTGGAGGGCTGTGGGCCAAATGTGGTTAGGTGGAACTAGCGTAGATGGGGCATCTTGATCGGAATGGGCAAGTTGGACCGAACGGCCTGTTTCTATACACTATCATTCTATGAGGATCACCACCCTCACAGCCCATTTTCCTCCCCCATCATGCCACCTCCCCACCACGCAATCCCCCACCACCCACCACCACCTCCGAGCCACACTATGGAGTTGCTTGCAACCATTTCATCTGGTTCACAAGGTGGGGGGATTTCAATAAGCTGGTTTTCCAAGAGGCATCCGAACACAGTCTTCATGTTTAGTTTATTGTCATGTGTACTGAGGTACAGTGAAAAGCTTTTGTTGCGTGCTAACCAATCAGCGGAAAGACTATACGCGATTACAATTGAGCCGTCCACAGTGTACAGATACTGGATAAAGGAAAATCATTTAGTGCAAGATAAAGTCCAGTAAAGTCCAATTAAAAATAGTCCGGAGATCTCCAATGTGGTAGATGATAGCTCATGACCGCTCTCTAGTTGTTGATAAGAATGGTTCAGTTGCCTGATAACAGCTGGGATGAAACTGTCCCCGGGTAACTGGGCGCCGACCTGTAGGGGGTATGGCTGCCTAGCCTGCAGCTGTCTGTTTTTCATTTCTTTTTCTTATTTTTAGTTAGTTTAGTGTTTTGTTTTTAAGGAGTTCTAGCTTTTTTATGTGTGGGGAGGGGGGGGGGGGGAAGAGGGAAACTAATTTTCAGGGTCCCTACCTGGTTGGAGATGCAGCTTTTCTCCGGGCTGCACTTTCGACCCGTCCTCGCGGCCTATCAGCGGGCCTGGAGCGGCATTTCCTGAGGGGACCGCCCGGAGCCTCGGCGGCGGCATCGGCGGCGGCTGCGGAGCTGCGGGTCCGAGGAGCGAGGGGACCGCCCGGAGGCCCGGAGCCTCGGCATCGGCGGCGGCGGCACCGGCATCGGCGGCGGCGGAGCTGCGGGTCTCGGGGCGGCGGTGCGGCGCTGGAGCGCCATTGCGGGACGGGCGGTGCCTTGCCTGGGTCGCCGCGCTGGAACTCCGGTGAGCTGGGACCGACGTTTAAAACATCGCGGAGCTGCGGGCGGCGGCGCTGAACTTACATCGGGAGCCTGGGATCTCGCGACGAGATCGCCTGTTGAGCTCCATTCGGCGCGGCCTTGTCGGCTCCGGAAGCCACGGTCTCGAGTAGGGAGGCGGCCGTTCCAGGGTTCCCAGGCCGCTGAGAGGACTCTCCCGACGCCGGAACATCATCACCCGGCGAGGACGGCCTGGAACATCGGGCCTCCGTAGAGGCAACTGTGGAGGCCTCAATAGGCCCGACTATGGGTGAACATTGGGGATGGGACTGGACTTTGTGCCTTCCCCCATAATGGGAACCATTGTGGGGGGATGTTTTCATGTTAAAGCTATTTATTATTGTTATGTTTGTATTCTTTCTTATGTGCTGCATTGGCAAAAGGAATTTCACTACATCTAGGTGTATGTGACAATAAATCAACCTTTGAACCTTTGAACCTTTGAACCTTTGAATCTGGAGGTGTGCGTTTTCACACTTCTGTATCTCTTGCCTGATGGGAGAGGGGAGAAGAGGGATTGACTGGGGTAAGACTCGCCCTTGATTATGCTGCTGGCCTTGCCAAGGCAGCATGAAGTATACATGGAATCAATGGAAGGGAGGTTGGTTTACTTCTACCGCGGGCGCGATGGCGACTTACCATCACCCCTAGAGGGGAGCTTCGACCGCCGGCCCTGCGGTCTGCGGTGCTTGTGGCTGCGGCGCGGCGGGAACCTTAAACTTTAAATCTTCGACCGCCGGCCTGCGGCCTACACCAACTTAAAGCCGCGGTTTCCGGTGGGGAAGAGCCGACTCTGGACTTACCTGGACTTGTACCTTGTCCTTTTACCATCTGGACGCCCGCACCAACGGCTGTGGAGGGTTGAGGTCCCGACCACAGGGGAAAATGGAGGAGGACTGGCCAAATTGTGTGCCTTCCACCACAGTGATGAATGCTGTGGTGGATGTTTATGTTAAATTTTTATTGTGTTTTTGTGTGTGTTCTTTATCATTGTACCGCTGCTGACATATTCATTTCACTTGCACTTATGTGCAATGTGACAAATAAACCGTATTGTATTGTATTGTATTGTGATGGGCTGGGCTGTGTCCATAGCTCTTTGCTATTTCCTGCGGTCTTGGATGGAGCTGTTCCCAAAACCATGCCGTGATGCACCCTGATAAAATGCTTTCTACATCGCATGTGTAGAAGTTGGCGAGGATTGTTGGGGACATGCTGAACTTCCTAAGCCTTCAGAGGAAGTGGAGGCATTGCTATGCTTTCTTGGCAAAAGGTGGAGTTGTGAATAGACTTCCTCTACTACATATTGCTTGTCATAAAATATTGGCGGAGGTGGAGAGCATATTCATACCTAAATCGAATGTAAGGGGAAGATGTACTAGTAATGGCAATACTCTTAACATTATTCAATGGCATCTTAAATTTTGTGGCATAAAATAGTAAGATTAAACGAGAACTTACCAGTTTGAAGTTTGATCTGTATTTTATGAGGAGTTACGATGAGGGATTACGTGAAGAACCCGCTCAGTGCGCAGGCGCGGCATACTTCCAAGCAGCGGTGTGGAATCACAGATAGACACAAGTATTTGAAGTAAACATAGTAAAGAAAAAGAGACATCAATTTATCAGTTTGATCCATATAATGAGGGTGGGAGCGGAGGGCACGTAATCCCTCATCGTAACTCCTCATAAAATACAGATCAAACTTCAAACTGGTAAGTTCTCGTTTAATCTTACTATTTTACTTCGGAGTCACGTGAGTGACTACGTGAAGATTTCAAAGCTCTGTGATTTCAAACCGTGTAACAGTTTTATTCACTCACTGCCGAAGTTCTTGAGGGAGGAAGTGTTATCGTAATTACCCAATGAATCTGTTTTTGAAGAAACAAAAAAGGTATTTATTAACAATAACAAAAATAAATTGCTCCCCCGGGCTTAAATTAAATATTTGCAGCTTCTAATATCTTTGCTGCAAATAAATCAGGTTTCATCAACGGCTTATTGTTAAATGTTCTGAATGTTGATTCCCTCGACCATCCTGCTGTATTCAGAATGAGGTCAATAGGTACATCCATTCTTGCTGCCGTTGATGTGGACGCTGCCCTAGTGGAATGAGATTTAAAGGTATTAATATCTATCCCGGCAGCTTTCAGTACCTGTTTTAGCCATCTTGAGATGGTTTGGCTTGTTACCCGGCCATGAGGTTTTTTGTGGCTGACCCATAAGGCTTGTTCACTCCCTCTGATGTTGTGGGTTGTGTCTATATACTGTAGTAGATGGGTCACCACACACAATCGTGGCTCTGGTGGGTAGGCCCGGAATACCACTAGCCGATTGGATGTTCCTGCCCTGCTTTGTTTCACCGGACCTTGTAGAATGAATGTGATCTGATCTGGGGTTGTCACCATGTTGTCCAGTCTCAATTTGTGTAGTGACTGGACCCTCTGAGCGGATACGAGTGCCATCAGCATGAGCGTCTTCAGTGTTGATTGCTCGAGGCTGAGGGATCTAGCTGGTGGCCATTCCCTGAGGTATGTCAGGACGACACTGATGTCCCAAATATGGGTATACCTGGGCTTGGGGGGCTTAGTATTATAAATGCCCCTCATAAGTTTTACCACCAGTGGATGGGATCCCATTGCCTGATGTCCTGCTGGTTTGAGGTAAGCGGAAAGAGCACTACGTGCTGTGTTGATGGCACTGTAGCTGATCCCTTCATGATGGTGTAGATAGGTTAGGAACTCCAATACGTTGGTTACTGTGGCTGTTTCATATGTTGTCCCTGTTTCCTGGCAGTACTTTTCCCATTTTTTGATGCTGGTTAAGTACTGCCTTTTGGTGGATGTTCGAAGGGATGCTGACATGGTGGTGATGGTTTGTTCGGACAATCCCAGGTCCAGGTAAGGTCTGTTCAGAACTTGCAACCCAGGAGTTTAATGTCTTCATGGCATGGGTGGCTTATGCCTGATACTGGGTGAGTTAATAGTCCTGGATCACTGGGAAACACCATAGGTGATTCTACCACCATGTCATGTAGTACTGGGAACCATGGCTGTGTAGGCCAGTCGGGCACCATCAAAATACCAGAAGCAGAGTCCATCTGTATTTTGCGAAGTACCCGACTGATGAGGCAGAAGAGGGGAAAGGCATAGAAAAAGAACTTTCCCCAATCCAGCGTGAAGGCATCTACCGCTGCTGCCTCTGGGTCTGGTTCCCAAGCGACATACATAGGTAACTGGTGATTTAGTCTTGATGCAAATAAATCGATATCTGGCGTTCCATATTGCTTGATAACTTTAGCAAATACTTTAGGGTTTAACATCCATTCGATGTTGTCATTGAATTTGCGTGACCTGGTGTCTGCCACTGTGTTTAGCTTACCTGGTAGATAGGTAGCTGAAAGCCAAATATGTCTTTCGACACACATTGCCAAATCATATTGACCAATTTGTCGCATGATAAAGATTTTATGCCGCCCATATGGTTAATATAAGCCACCACCGTAGTATTATCAATTTGTAACCGAACATGCAAGTGCTGCATATTGGATGCATATGCTTTTAAACCATAAAAGGCGCCCAACATTTCTAAATAGTTAATGCCCAGTGTAGATAGTAATGATGACTCTGGGTTAGGCCATCTACCACCTGTGCTGGATATGGAGTTAGTTGCTCCCCAGCCTTGAGCACTGGCATCTGTCTGAAGAACTAAAGTAGGGTTAGTGATGATAATAGGACTAAAACTATGCCAAACATTTTGTGTCCACCACTGTAGCTCTGATATTGCTTCTGTGGGTAATATCATGACACGATCATAGTGACCTCTATGTCGTTTTAGTGCCTGTACCTTTGCTCTTTGTACTCTTAGCCGGAAATGCTGCTACCATTTTACCAATCACTGTTGCTACTTGTCGAATAGTTGGTCTTTTGTTGACCATTAAATTATTGCATGATTGTGCTAATCCAATCATTTTCTCCCTTGGCAGGGTAACAGTCATATGGACTGAGTTAATTGTGAAACCCAGGTAGTCCATGATAGTGGATGGATTTAACTTAGATTTATCTGGATGTAGGACGAACCCCAGAGTTTCAAGGAGCTGTTTTGTAGCTGAGACTGCTGCCACAGCCAGTTCCATTGTTTTCCCCACCATGAGGATATCATCCAAATATACCATGACAATATGTTTTTGTTTCCTTAGTATTGCCATGGCTGGCTTCAATATTTTTGTGAATAATCTTGGGGCTGAAGTGAGGCCATTAGGCAATGCTTTGTACTGCCACAGCTGCCCCATCCAGATAAATTTTAGGTATCTGCTATGATCCTTGTGTATGGGTATTAGATAGTAAGCATCTTTGAGATCAATGCTTGCCATGTAATATCCTTTGGAAATCAGTTGTCTAGCAGTAACAAATGTTTCCATTTTGAAATGTATATACTTAACAAACTTGTTTAGTGATGTTAAGTCAATGATGAAGCGACATCCACCATCTTTTTTGGTTTTGGTGAATATATTGGATACAAATTCCAAGGGTTCATGTTTGGTCTTTTCTATGACCCCCTTTGTGATAAGTCTCACCAGTTCAGCTTGTCCCTCCCGTTGCTCTTTGACGGAGGGAGAAAATACCCTTTGGGGCTAATGTTGAACTGGCGGCGTTTTTTCTGATATAAACTGAATTTTATATCCACTAATGCTGTTGAGTATATACTTGTCACTCGTGACCATACCCCATGCTTCTTTAAACAAGTGTAATCTCCCCCCTGTTAGTAAAGCACCCTTATTCTCTATATGCTGGTAGGAACCAGACCCACCTACCTCCATGGTTATTGGCGATTCTGTTTCTTCATTTTCCTGAAGGTTCTGTTCTGACGTGCTGGCGATGTTGGGGGGAGGCGCATTTTCCAGGGGGTCCACTGCGGGCCCTGATCTAAAAAAGATCTTTGGGGATAATGTGCGGACCCCAAGCGTTCACCAGTCCCATATTGCGGACGTCGACTGGTGGATGCCGTGGGGTGCTGCCGCTTAGGTATCGGAGGTCTTGGTTTGCTCGTCCCGGGGCCTGCCCTCATTAGGCCGAAGGTTTTTGATGCTTCCTCCATCTCCTTCAGTTTTTTATTGAGATCTTTCTCAAATAGCAGCGCGTCCATCTCCGCAGCTGGGGCTTTACACAAGCCAGCAAATTTGGGATTGAGGGCAGGTTTTATGATTTCCCTCCAGAGATTGTTGATCTCAAATTGTGTGGTACACATTAATGCCAGCACATCCTGCTGGCAGGTATCCATCTCCGTGGTCTCCACGGAACGAGCAAAGGCTGTGATGGCCGACGTCAGGAGCCTTAGGATCCGCTGTAGCTTGAGTTCTTGGGTCCGGATGTGTGGCCCCACATGCCCCCAGATTTGGCTGTTGACACTTTTTACTTTGAGGGCCTCACAGTTTTCTGGTGCTGTGTGTTGTTCCAGCACCTCAGCGAGCACCTTTTCCAGTAATGGTTTATTGGATAGATGGTTGATGCTGGCCGCCATTCTTGGTTCCAGCGGTGCTCCAGCCCGTGGGGTTGCTACAAAGCGGTCCACCACACCCAACAGCTCTTCCTGTTCCTGCACCCCTGGCATACTCCCGAATTCGTCCGCCTGCCCCTGTTCCAGACCAGCCCAGCCCTGGTCACCAATGCTAGCCTCCAGTAATGAGGGAGCAGAGGGCAGTGCATGAGGCACTGTGGAGGAGGTACCTGTCCTTCCTCCCCGGGAGCGCTCTTGCTGCGTGTCCCGGTGGAGCATCTGCTCCAGGAACTGCTGAATGCAGCTCAGGCGACTGTCTCTCCTCCGCTTAGGTGGAGACATGTCCCCCTCCGACGAATCGGAGATGACCGGCCGGTTGGACTTCCTGGCCGCTTTCCCAGTCCGCCGTGCAGGCTCGGCTCGGTCTCGGGGATAGCGAAACGCTCTGAGAGCGACGCTGCCGCCGGTTGCTGCCCCGCTGGAATGGAACGCTCCTCTGGTGGAGTTGAAGCGGGGGCAGTTCTCTTGGAGAGTTTTCTGTGTTGTGTCGACATTCTGAAAGGCAAACACAACTCCAACTCTCCTCCGTTATTCCACACGCACCGTATACTTACCTGACGGTCCGTTTTAAAGTGCAGCTGGAGAGCCTGACTCCAGCTGCCGCCGCTGTTGCACTGCTGGCGTAATGGCCGCGCCTGCGCACTGAGCGGGTTCTTCACGTAGTCACTCACGTGACTCCGAAGTAAAAATATACAAGCAAAACACATTTCCATCTAAGATGGGTCTCCTAAACCTTGCTAATTGCTGGGTTGGGTGAATGGGGGATGAGAGATAGAGGTTTGCCGAGAGTTCTATCAGAACCAACAAGAATATTGATGTACAGACGGATCTTGGGGTCCATAACGATACGATACGATCGAACTTTATTTATCCCAGGAGGGAAATTGATCTGCCAACAGTCGTAAAAACACAAGATACACAAAACACAAAGTACATGAAACATGAAATTAACGTGACGAGTGGAAAGGCTTGGAGGATGTGCAAAGATTGGGTGGGGGGGGGGGGGGGGGGTCAGTCTCGGTCTACCCCACGACAGAAGGAGAAGGAGTTGATAACTACAGGGAAGAAGGATCTACTGTGGCGTTCTGTACTGCATCTTGGTGGAATCAAGATCTCCCTAAAAGTAGCAACACAAGTAGATAGAGTGTGAAAGGAAGCCCATGGTATGCTTGCCTTAATTGGTCAGGGCATTGGGTATAAGAGTGAGGATGTCATGATGCTGCTTTAGAGAACTTGGTTTATAGCTCTTCAGTTAGGTTGCATTTGGAGTATTGCATGCAGTTCTGGTCGTTTGGATTGTTTTCTCTGGAACAATGGAGATTGTGGGGAGACATAGAAATATATAAAATTATGAGAGGCATTGATAGGGTAGACAGTCAGAATCTTTTATCCCAGGATGGAAATATCATATACCAGAGGGCATAGCTTTATGGTGAGAGATGCAAAGTTTAAAGGAGATGTGCGGGGCAAGATTTTCACGGAGGGTAGTGGGTGCCTGGAATGTGCTGCTAAGGATGGTGTTGGAGGCAGATATGATAGTGGCATTCAAGAGACTTTCAGATCGGCACATGGGTATACAGGGAATGGAGGGAAATGGATCATGTGCAGGCAGGTAAGAGTCGGTCTTGGCACCATGTTCGGCACAGACATTGTGGGCCAAATGGCCTGCCCCTGTGCTGCGCTGTGCTGTGTTCTATGTTCTATTTGTTCCACCCCTATCCTGTACTTGCTATTACAAGTGTATCTATTTTGATTTGCAGACACAAGAGAATACAGATTAGGAAGTCACAGTGGCGCAGCGGTAGAGTTGCTGCCTTGCACGTCAGAGACCCGGGTTCCATCCTGACTACGGGTGCTGTCTGTATGGTGTTTGCAGATACTCTCTGTGACCACGTGTGTTTTCTCCGTGTGCTCCGGTTTTCTCCGACACTCTAAAGACGTAGGGGTTTATAGGTTAATTGGCTTTGGTTGAAAAAATGTAAATGGTCCTAGTGTCTAGGATAGTGTGAGTGCACGGGGTGATCGCTGGTCGGTGTGGACTCAGTAGGCCAAAGGGCCTGTTTCAGCGCTGTATCTCAATAGTCTAAAGATGCTGGGATCTGGTGCGATTAACAAACTGCTGGAAGAACTCAACGGATCAGTGGTGGGTCTGCCCTCATGCAGGGTCACGACCTGAAACGTTGACCATCCCACTGCCTCCACAGATGCTGCTCGACCCGCAGAGCTCCCCTAGCACTTTGTTTTTTTTTAGTTGTTCCCTTTGTGCCTTTTTTTAAATTCTTGCAGCAATTCCACCGAGTCACGTCTACTGTGTTTTTCTCTCTCTTTCCACATCGCCCGACCTGCTGACCGGTTTCCAGCATCTTCTGCTTTTATTTATAAAGAGGACACCGGAGCAGTCAAGGGTGACACCATCAGAAAAGATTAAGCAGTTTCAGGGCTCTTTTCTCTGCAGTGGAGAGGGGTCTGTTAGCTTATGAAAGGGTTTGACAGGTCAGACATAAGGTGGAGCCCAGAATACAGGGGTCGTAAAGTGTCAGCCAGAAAACTAATAGATTCTTTGCATCGAGATGCTGCTGAACATGTGGAATGCCTTCTCACAAGGAGTCAAAAGCCTACACTTTACAAAGGCTTTTGACAGCCTTCAAATAATTCCTTCTGGAAAATGCTCAGAGAAGGACCGGGAAAATAGTGCACACTTTAAAACATAGGCCCTTTGGCCCACAATAATAATAATAATAATGGATGGGATTTATATAGCGCCTTTCTAATACTCAAGGCGCTTTACATCGCATTATTCATTCACTCCTCAGTCACACTCGGTGGTGGTGAGCTACTTCTGTAGCCACAGCTGCCCTGGGGCAGACTGACGGAAGCGTGGCTGCCAATCTGCACCTACGGCCCCTCCGACCACCACCAATCACTCACACACATTCACACACAGGCAAAGGTGGGTGAAGTGTCTTGCCCAAGGACACTACGACAGTATGCACTCCAAGCGGGATTCGAACCGGCTACCTTCCGGTTGCCAGCCGAACACTTAGCCCATTGTGCCATCTGTCGTCCCAATGTCTGTATTGAACATGATGCCAAGACCATCACTTATCTACCTGCATGCCTCCATTCCCTGCATATCCATGTGTCTGTCCAAAGATCTTTAAAATGTCACTAACGCATCTGCTGCCGGCCAAAGAAGGAGCATTCGCGTTGCGGTCCCCGTCAGGTTTTCCACCTGCGAATCATTCTAACACGTGCGAATACACTAACTAACCAACTGTAACATAAAAATGTACAACCCGGCCCAAGATGTTGGCAAGCTACAATGTCGCAAGCAAGGATCTATTTCAGGGCCGGCATTGACAGTCATCTCAGCCAACATTGAAGGCCTTTCAGCAGCCAAGCAATATCTCCTGGCTGATATCTGCTCAAGAAATGAATGTGATCACCTACTTACCTGCCCCCTTCTCCCTGTAAACCAGAAGATCCCAAGGTCTTCAACCCACGTGCCAGAGCCTGTGTTATGCAGTGGCTTAGAAAATTGTAGCAACACGACAGGAAGAATGCATCTGCCTCAACCACCACCCCCAGACACGGTAGAGTTGCTGCCGTACAGCCCTTGCTGCACCGGAGACTCGGGTTCGATCCCGACTACGGGTGCTGTCTGTACGGAGTATGTACGTTCTCCCCATGACCTGCGTGGGTTTTCTCCGAGATCTTCGGTTTCCTCCCACACTCCAAAGACGTACAGGTATGTACATAGGTTAATTGGCTTGGTAAATGTAAATGTAAAAATTGTCCCTAGTGTGTGTAGGATAGTGTTAATATGCGGGGATAGCTGGTCGGCGTGGACCCAGTTGGCCAAAGGGCCTGTTTCCGTGCTGTATCTCTAAACTAAACTAAATAGACAGTGTGTTCCAGGCACTCACCACCCTCTATATAAAGAACTTTCCCCGCACATCTCCTTTAAACTCTGCCCATCTCACCTTAAAGCTATGCCCTCTGGTATTTGATTTTTCCACCCTGGGAAAAAGATTCTGGTTGTCTATCTTATAGTAGTATAGTATATCTTTATTGTTATTTTCCTGAGTACTCACATACCCAGAGGAAACAAAAAAACGTTGCTCAACCAGTGTCCATTCAGTGTGCAGTAAAAAATAAATAGAAATAAAAATACATATATCATGAACAAATTAAGCACTCTACTCTCTACTAAACATCAACAGGCGTTCCGATCGGCAGCGGCACGACAGTGGCTCTGCTGCAGTGTGTCCAGGTTGGTGGTTGGTGCGCGATACTTTGGCAGGGGGCAAAGTCCGTATATCAGTCTTATAGCCTGCGGGAAGAAGCTGAGGAGCATCCTGCTGGTTTTGCAGCTAATGCTCCTGTACCTCTTCCCAGATGGCAGGATGGAGAATATGTGATGCGATGGGTGGTAGGGGTCTTTGATGATGGAGATGGTTCTGCTGATACATCTCTTCCTGTATATGTCCAGCAGGAAAGGGAGTGGAGCACCAATAATCCTGCTGGCGGTCTTCACAATCCTGTCTAGTTGGTGCTGTTCATACGCCTTGCAGCTCCCGAACCAGGAAGTGATGCCGTAGGTTAATGTGCTCTCGATTGTCCCCCTATAAAAAGTTCGTAGGTGTGTAGTGGGGAGACCTGCTTTCCGTAGTCTTCGGAGAGGGTGTAGTCGCTGCTGGGCTCTCTTGACCAGTGCTGTGGTGTTGGTCGTGGACGTCAGGTCATCTGACAGGTGGAGTCCTAGGAACTTCACGCTGCGGACCCTTTCCACATCAGCTCCATCGATGTGCAGAGGTGTATGGTGTTGTTTTCCCGCCCTCCTGAAGTCAACCACCATCTCCTTAGTTTTTCCCACGTTGAGAATGAGGTTGTGGGATTTGCACCATCCTGTGAGCAGCTCCACCTCCATCCTGTACGCCGACTCATCATTGTCACTGATGAGACCCACCACTGTTGTGTCATCAGCGAACTTGTTGATGAAGTCGTTGTTGAGTCTAGCAGTACAGTCGTGTGTAAGCAGACTAAACAGCAGGGGGCTTAGGACACAGCCTTGGGGCGAGCCAGTGCTCACGGCTATGGTTTTTGATGTCCTACTGCCCACCCTGACTGTCTGCTGCCGTTGCGATAGAAAGTTCAGGACCCAGTTACATTGAATTGAATTGAATTGAATCCTTTATTTGTCATTCAGACCTTTCGGTCTGAACGAAATGTCGTTGCCTGCAGCCATACATGTAATAATAAACAACACACAATAAACACAAATTAACATCCACCACAGTGAGTTCACCAGGCACCTCCTCACTGTGATGGAGGCAAAAGTCTTAGAGTTACTGTCTCTTCCCTCCTCTTCTCCCTCTGCGCTGAGGCGATACCCCACCGGGCGATGGTAAGTCAGTCCCGCAGTTCAAGATCCGCGGCCCGGGGGTGGTCGAAGCTGCCGCCCTCCAGTCCAGCAGACGCAGCTGTTGCCACGGGAGCTCCGGAAAACAGGCACCAGCCTTTGACCTGCGAGCTCCCGACGATGTCGTCCACTGGCCCGCGGCCGAGGCCCGGATTCAGGTCGCCGCCGCCAGAACGCCGCGGAATACGACAAAAAAGTCGCATTCCCCCGAAGGAAGAGACAGAAAGCCCTGTTTCAGCCCCCCCCCCCCCCCCCCACACACATAACACCACCTAATAACCAAAAGTTTAACTGAACTAGACAAAAAAAACAACACAAAAATAGTAAAAACAGACAGACTGCAGGCGAGCCGCAGCCGTTTCACAGCGCCGCCACTACATGTGCCAGCATCAACCTCCAATAGCTCCAACTTCTCCACCAGCTGCTGCGGAATGATTGTGTTAAAAGCAGAGCTGAAGTCTATGAAGAGGATCCTGGCATAAGTATTTTTCCGATCAAGCATAAGTATTTTTCCGATCAAGGTGTGACAGTACGAGGTTCAGTGTTGTTGAGACTGCGTCCTCTGTGGATCGGTTGGCTCTGTAGGCAAACTGCAGTGGGTCTAGGTCGGCAGGTAGACTATTTTTGATATGCTGCATAACCAGTCGCTCAAAACACTTCATTACTATGGGTGTTAGAGCCACTGGTCGAAAGTCATTATGGCAGGCTGGGTTTGGTTTCTTCGGGACTGGGACGATGGTGGCACTCTTAAGACAGTTGGGCACTACTGCCTGGCTGAGTGAGATGTTAAAAATGTCTGTGAAGACATCTTTCAGTTGCTCGTCGCAGTCTCTTAAAACGCACCCAGGAATGTTGTCCGGCCCTGCAGCTTTGCGTGGATTGATGCTGGCAAAGGCCTTTTTAACTCCGGCTGCGGACAGCCTGAGCGACTGGTCACTGGGAGATGGCAGTAGTGCACGTGTCTGGGTGCTGTTTTTAACCTCAAGCCGTGCGTAGAACTCGTTCAGTTCATCTGGTAGAGAGGGGTCGTTTTGGCAGTGGAGTATCTACGCCACTCATAAATTTATATACTTCTCTCAGGTCTCCCCATAACCTCCGACGTTCCAGAAAAAGCAATCCAAGTCTGTCCAACCTCTCCCTGTGGCTAATACCTGCTAGTCCAGGCATTATTCTGGTAAACCTCCTCTGCACCCGCGCCAAAGCCTCCACATCCTTCCTGTGATGGGACGACCAGAACTACACACAGTAGTTTAGTTTAGTTTAGTTTAGTTTAGTTTAGTTTAGTTTAGTTTAGTTTAGTTTAGTTTTGCTTAGTTTAGTATAGATTGGTTTAATTTATTATTGTCACGTGTACCGAGAACCAATGAAAATATTTTTGTAGCTTGCTATCCAGTCAAAGAAAATATATGATTACAATCAATCCATCCACAGTGTACAGACAAAAGATAAAACATGTAACATTTAGTGCAAGATAAAGTCTGATAAAGTCTGATTAAAGATAGTTCAAAGGTCTCCAATGAGGTGGATGGGAGATCAGGACCGCCCTCTCGCTGGTGAGCTGGTGAGCTGGGCAAAACTGTCCCTGAATCTGGAGGTTTGTGTTTTCAAACATCTGTACCTCTTGCCTGATGGGAGAGGGGAGAAGGACTCCAATACTCTAAATGTGGCCTGAGCAAAGTCCTATTAAACTGCATTATGACTTTCTGACATACACAATGACCAACTCTATCAAAGCAAGCATACTATACGCCTTCTTTACCACATAGATATTTTGAATCCATTAAAAAGGTGAATGCATTTAATTGGAGGTTGGACGTACAGGTACGACGATGTGAAGTAGAGAGCACTGTTGTAGAGAACTCTGACCAACTCCATATCGAAGCAATAGCCAAGAAAGCACACTAAAGCTTCTACTTCCTTAAAAAGCTCAGGATGTTCAGCATGTCCCCAACAACCCTCACCAACTTCTAACAGATGTGCTGTACAAAGCATTTTATCGGGATGCATCACACCATGGTTTGGGAACAGCTCCATCCAAGACCGCAAGAAATTGCAGAGATTTGTGAATGCAGCCCAGACCATCACACAAACCAACCGCCCTTCCATTGACTCCATCCACATTTCACACTGCCTCGGCAAGGCCACCAGCATATTCAAAGGACCAGTTTCACCCCGGTCACTCCCTTTTCTCCCCTCTTCCATTGGGCAAGAAGTACAGAAGTGTTTAAACACATACCTCCAGATTCAGGGACAGTTTCTTCCCTGCTGTCCGTCCTCTCACCAGCTGGAGTGCGGTCTGACTTCCCATGTACCTAATTTGAACTGTCTTTCAACTATCTTTAATCAGATTTTGACTTTATCTTGCACTGAATGTTGTACCCTTTATCTTTTATCTGTGCAGTGTGGATGGTGTGATTGTAATCATGTATAGTCTTTTTTTTTACTGGATAGAACGCAACAAAATCCTTTTCATTGTACCTCGGTACATGTGACAATAATAAACTAAACTAACTATAAGCAGGGGAAGCACAGAAAGATGGACTGAATGGCCTGATGGCACGGGACAACCTGCCTCTGTAACTCTGTGCAATTCAACCACAGACCTCGGAACTGGGTTCATAGACCTGCACTCTTGCATGTAGTTCAGTGTAATGTTCAGTCTTTCCGCTGACTTGTTAGCATGCAACAAAAGCAACAAAAGCTTTTCTCTGAAACCTCGGTACACGCAACAATAAACTCAATGCCAATCATGTGTAAATCACTGCAGTCTCATGCAAGTTCCTGGCTGCATTTCACTGACTGCCTCCATGCATGGGTCCCAGCAATGCACAGACTTGCGTCATACATGTAATTCCATGTAATTCACTGAGAGTGATCATAGGTATAAAAAAAAAAGTCACAAAGTGCTGGAGTAACTCAGCGGGTCAGGCAGGATCCCTGGAGGACATGGATAGGTGACGTTTCGGGTCGGGACCCTTCTTCAGACTGATTGTGTGTATGTGGGGGGGGGGGGGTGGTGTAGGAGGGGTAAGAGCTGAAAGAGGCAGGACAAAGATATAGGTATTAGGTTGATACAGGTGAGGGGGGTTTGTTTGATAGGCTGGACAAAAACCAGAGATGAAAAGACTGGAGGTGTGAAACAAAAAGGATTGAAGAGTTACGGATTTTTGTAGCTGGAGGAACTAATGCATGTGGAAGGGATGGGGAAGGGGAGAAGGGATCATACGTATGCTTTTCTGTGCAGTTCATTCTTCAGTTTACTTTTAAAGACACAGTATGGAAACGGGCCCTTTGATCCACCGGGTCAATACACAAATAATGATAGAGTTATTAGAGTTATAGTCATAGAGTCATGGTCAACAGACCCATAATCATAGTCAGTAGACTCAGAGTCATAGCACCATAGTCATAGAGTCTAAGTAGACAAAAAATGCTGGAGAAACTCAGCGGGAGAGGCAGCATCTAGGGAGAATAGCAATAGGCAATGTTTTGGGTCGAGACCCTTCTTCAGGTCATTGTCATAGAGTGGTCATAGATTCATAGACTTGACCATGGAGCTCTGCAGCACACGAATGGGTCCTTTGTTCCACTTTGTCCATACTGACTATGAAGTCTAACCATGCTAATCCAATTTGCATCAGGCCAGTGTCCGACTCCTTTCCTATCCAAGTACCTTGTCAGCGCCATCTGTTGCGATCACCCCTGAGGTCTACAAAGAAGCGTCTATTCTCCAGCATGTTTTGGATCAGAGCTGTCAGATTTGCATCCTTTGTGATCTTGGATAGCTTTTGCACAGGTATTCGATGGTTGACTGTATCATAAGCTGTATCATCAGTTAGTGTAGCGTGGTAGAAGGATTCGCAGGTGTAAAACCTGACAGGGACCGCAACGTGAACGCTCCTTCTTTGGATGTCCCTTCCACTGGGAGCGAGAGAGACATGGCCAGTCTGGCTCTGCCTCAGTCACCTCAGAACACGGGTCGGACGGTGCAAAGCGTGGGAGTGGTGGTACAGCAACGATGGACCAACCAAATGTGACTGCAGGGGAGGCAACCCAAACTATGGAGCACCTACCTCCCTGCCCCCTCCTCCCAGAGCCCTGTAAACCAGAAGATCTCAAGGTCTTCAACCCATGCACTGGACTCTGCATTGTGCAGTGGCTTGGATGAGTATAGCAACTCGACAAGAAGAAGATCCAAGTACCTGTCCAAATGCCTAGTGTAGATCTTGGGGCATCTTGGTCAGTATGGTCAAGTTGAGTCGAAGGGCCTGTTTCCATGCTGTGGAGATGGAAAGGATCTTTCCGGTGATGTGGAGAGTCTGGAACCAGAGAGCTCAGCCTCATAATGTACCTTTAGAAAGGAGATGAGGAATTTCTTTAACCAGAGGGTGGTGAATCTGTGGAATTCATTGCCACAGACAGCTGTGGAAGCCAAGATATTGGGTATTTATACAGCAGAGATTGACATGCTCTTGATTGGTAAAGGTGTCAAGGGTTATGGGGAGAAGGCAGGAGAATGGAGTTGAGAGGGAAAGGTAGGTCAGGCATGATTGAATGGCGGAATGGATTCAATGGGCCGAATGGCCTAATTCTGCTCCTGTGTCTTACGGTCTTGTGTATGACTCTATCTATGAATCTATGAGAGTGAAAATCATATCACTTCTTTGACAGTGTGCCTGTTGACTTTGGGCTTTCCGCTGTTACTGCTGGTGCCCCGACACTGTTCACTGGCATTTTCCTGTTGCCTCTGCTTATTTGCTGGCCAAATATCTGAGCAGGAGAGGCATTGATGACGACAAGGAGTTGATCCCAGCTCAGGAAATAAGAACACGGGCTAACGTGGTTATTGTTAGTGATTGGAGTGTGTTGTTTTGATGATAAAGAAAAATTGCCGATACCTTTTAGACTCTAGCCCTAGGCAATGAATCAGTGTTGGTTTGACTTAAATCAAATGGGGACATGGTGAAATCCAGTTTATGCTGACATCCCGTATTTTGAAATTGCCTGACTTAAAACAAATAGATAATTTATGCCTCTCTAAGTAACGTGCAACCTATTTTGTTGTCCCTGTAATACCACATACATTATCCTGTTTCTTGAAGTCAAGCAGAGTTTTATATGGTGACTGAAGGCTCTGATCATTCGGGAGACCCTCATTATAGTTCAGTACAAGTTCAGATGCTGCTTAATTTCTCCCTGTGCTTTAGCAATATTTCTGCATTTGTCGGGGTGAGATATATGCGCTTTAACTTTAACCGTGCTCTGAAGGTGAGTAATTCAAGATGGCAAGAAATTGCAGAGAGTTGTGGACGCAGTTCAGACCATCGCGCAAACGAACTTCCCTTCTAAACTACGCTAAACTACACTAAACTATTTTTCAATAGAAAATGCATCATCGATCAGTCAATGGTCACAGTAGAGGTAGATTGAATGCAGGAGGTGAGGTTAAAGGGCCTGTCCCACGAGCATGCGACTCCATGCGGCAAGTGCGACCTAAAGGGCCGGTCCCACCAGCATGCGCCTGCATGCGGCAAGCGCAACCTAATGTGGTCGTTTGAGCCGTACGGCCTCGCGGGGCCGGTCCCACTTCGATCGCCGGAGCCGTATGGAGTTGTGCGGAGCTGGTCCCGACATCGCGCGGGGCACCGAAAAACAGGCCGTGTTCAAAAATTCTGCGCGGCAACGGCCTGCCGGCCCGCAGCCACCTCGACGCCGTACGTCACGCTCGAACTTCCCGCGGACTTCGCTCGAACTTCATGTCACTCACTCGACCTCCGCGCGGCCCCCACTTCTGGTTTGGTCGCGCTTGCCGCATGCAGGCGTATGCTGGTGGGACCGGCCTTTTAGGTTGCGCTTGGCGCATGGAGTCGCATGCTCGTGGGACAGGCCCTAAAGAAAGGTTGTGATGGTTTCCCGCCAGAATTTGGTCCTTACTTTGTCGCCCTCACACCCACACTGCGGTCTCACAGCTCTAGCGACTCAGTTTCGATCCTGACCTCGGGTGCTGTCTGTATGGAGTTTGCACGTTCTCCCTGTGACCGTGTAGACTTTCTCCGGGTGCTCCGGTTTCCTCCCGCATCCCAAAGACGTACAGGCTTGTCCATAAATTGCCCTCTAGTGTGTAGGGAAAGGATGAGAAAGTGGGATAACATGGAACTAGTTTGAGCGGGTGATCAATGGTCATTGTGGCCTTCGTGGGCAGAAGGGTCTGTTTCCACACTGTATGTTTCAATCAATTCAATCGATCAGTTCAGTCCAATCGATCAATCAATCAATCAATCAATCAATCAACCAATCAACCAAGCAACCAATCAATCCCTGCCTACTCCTTTGCTGCCGCCACTGAGACTCAGAGAACGGCTCTTCAAATCCAAAGCAATTAACAGTTTCATTGAGAAAAAAAATTGTCGAAGAGCATGAATCCACGTACACAAACAACAGCGAAAATTACTCCCCCTACTCCCCCCTCTCCACCGTCTTCTCTCCCCTGCCCTTCCCAGCCCTCCCGCTCGCCCCTCTCCCCAGCCCCCACCCTCTCCAGCCCCCCCATCCCTCCAGCCCCTTTGCAACAGGACTGATGATGAAACGGATTCCTTTACAGTATTTGGTCCTCTCAGCTGATTAAAACTCTTGGTTATTACCTAATTCCCTAATCAGCTCTCTCCTCCCCTCCCCTCCCCTCCCCCCCCCCCCACCCCCCACCGCAATGCCGAGACCCCCTCAATCAACCGCTTTCACCTCATTACGCATTCCCCCAAATAATTCATTATGCCGATCCCTTTGACTGGAGAGCGAAGATTAATTTAAGATTCTGAAATGTCGACAGCAAGAAGTGTGGCTGGGAGCTTTGCCTACAATCACCGTTCAGTCACAGCAGAATTTATTGCACATCGTCCCTTTCCTTTGTGAAAAATATAGATTTAAAAATTCCAGGGCGTTCCAAGAATTGTAATCTGCTCCCCCACATGGTGCCGAACATAATAATTTTTCATTAGACTTCATAACCTTACAAATCACCAGCATTTTGTGTTTTTGTAATATATGGATAAAGAGTCAGATAACCTCGCAAATTTGAGTCAAAACTCAAAAATCTAGGAGGCCATTCAGCCCAGGGAGTTTATGCTGGCTCCCAGTTCCCCATCAGTGCCCACTCCTCCTCTTGGTTCCTTGTGGTTTGAAAAACATAGCGTGGAAACAAGCCCTTCGGCCCACCGAGTCCACGCCGACCAATGATCCCCGCACACCAACACTATCCTACGCATACTAGGAACAATTTTTACATTTACCAAGCCAATTAACCTACAAACCTGTACGTTTTTGGCGTGTGAGAGGAAACCGAAGATCTCGGAGAAAACCCACGTGGTCAGAGTTCTCTAAAACAGTGCTCTCTACTACACATCGTCGTACCTATACGTCCAACCTCCAATTAAATGCATTCACCTTTTTAAATCCGGAAGTAGCGGCGCTGTTAACAGCTGCGGCTCGCCTGCAGTCCGTCTGTCTTTACTTTTTTCTGTGTTTTTTTTGTCTTGTTTTGGTTTTAGTTTTAGTTTGTTGGGTTGTGTTAGAGGGGGTGAAACATGTTCTCTGTCTCTTCCTTCGGGGGAATGCGACTTTTTCGTGTCGTATCCCCCTTCTCTGCCTCCGTCTGCGCTGAGGCCTAATGGCGGAGCTGGCGGAGCTGGCGGCCTCCAACCTGCGACCGACCCCGAGGCTCCAGAGGCAGAGCCAGCCAGGACTTACCAACGAGAGGCTGGCCGTCTTCGGGGCTAAGGCAGCGGTGGCCCGACTTGCTGGTGCGGCGTTCTGGCTTTCGGCTGCGGCCTGGAGCTGATGCAGCGGGGCTCAGAGCTGAGACTGCGGGACCCGGAGCTCGGGCAGCGGCCTGGAGCTGGGGCTGCGGCCCGGAGCGGAGACTGCGGGACCTGGAGCGGAGACTGCGGGACCTGGAGCTGGGGCGGCGGCCCGGTGCGGAGACTGCGGGACCTGGAGCGGAGACTGCGGGACCTGGAGCGGAGACTGCGGGACCCGGAGCTGGGGCGGCAGCTTGGAGCTGGGGCGGCGGCCCGGAGCGGAGACTGCGGGACCCGGAGCTGGGGCGGCGGCCTGGAGCGGGGGCGGCGGCCCGGAGCGGAGACTGCGGGACCTGGAGCGGCTACTGCGGGACCCGGAGCTGGGGCGGCGGCCCGGTGCGGAGACTGCGGGACCTGGAGCGGAGACTGCGGGACCCGGAGCGGAGACTGCGGGACCCGGAGCTGGGGCGATGGCCTGGAGCGGAGACTGCGGGACCTGGAGCGGAGACTGCGGGACCCGGAGCTGGGGCGGTGGCCCGGAGCTGGGACAGTGGCCCGGAGCGGAACTGTGGGACCTGGAGCGGAGACTGCGGGACCCGGAGCTGGGGCGGCGGCCTGGAGCTGGGGCGGCGGCCCGGAGCGGAGACTGCGGGACCCGGAGCGGAGACTGCGGGACCCGGAGCGGAGACTGCGGGACCCGGAGCGGAGACTGCGGGACCCGGAGCTGGGGCGGCGGCCTGGAGCGGAGACTGCGGGACCTGGAGCTGGGGCGGCGGCGGCGGCCCGGAGCTGGGGCGGCGGCCTGGAGCGGAGACTGTGGGACCCGGAGCTGGGGCGGCGGCCCGGAGCGGAGACTGCGGGACCCCGAGCTGGGGCGGCGGCCTGGAGCGGGGGCGGCGGCCCGGAGCTGATGCTGTGGCGGGCCGTCTCGGAGCGGAGACGGCGTTCCGGCTTTCGGCGGCGGCGACATCACCACGGAGGTCCACTGGACTGGAGGGCGGCATCTTCGGCCTGGATCGATCGCCTCAGCGCAGAGGGAGAACAAGGAGGGAAGAGACTGAGACTAAGACTTTGCCTCCATCACAGTGAGGATGTGCTTGGTGAACTCACTGTGGTGGATGTTTAATTTGTGTTTATTGTATGTTTTGTTATTATTGGTTCTGTGTATGACTGCAGGCAACATAATTTCGTTCAGACCGAAAGGTCTGAATGACAATAAAGGATCTATCTATCTAATGGATTCAAAATATCCATGTGGTAAAGAAGGCGTATAGTATGTTTGCTTTGATAGAGTTGGTCATTGTGTATGAGTTAGGAAGTCATAATGCAGTTTAATAGGACTCGTCAGGCCACATTTAAATTATTGGAGTACTTCTCCCCTCTCCCATCAGGCAAGAGGTACAGAAGTTTGAAAACAGAAACCTCCAGATTCAGGGACAGTTTCTTCCCAGCTGTTATCAGGCAACTGATCATCCTCTCACCAGCTAGAGAGTGGCCCTGACCTCCCATCTACCTCATTGGAGACCTTTGAACTATCTTTAATCGGACTTTATCAGACTTTATCTTGCAAATGTAGGTCCCTTGCAGTCAGAAACAGGTGAATTGATCATGGGGAACAAGGACATGGTAGACCAATTGAATAATTACTTTGGTTCTGTCTTCACTAAAGAAGACATAAATAATATGCCGGAAATAGCAGGGGACCGGGGGTCAAATGAGATGGAGGAACTGAGTGAAATCCAGGTTAGCCGGGAAGTGGCGTTAGGTAAATTGAATGGATTAAAGGCCGATAAATCCCCAGAGCCAGATAAGTTGCATCCCAGAGTACCTAAGGAAGTAGCCCCAGAAATAGTGGATGCATTAGTGATAATTTTTCAATCTTTAGATTCTGGAGTAGTTCCTGAGGATTGGAGGGTAGCTAATGTAACCCCACTTTTCAAAAAGGGAGGGAGAGAGAAAACGGGGAATTACAGACCAGTTAGTCTAACATCGATAGTGGGGAAACTGGTAGAATCAGTTATTAAAGATGGGATAGCAGCACATTTGGAAAGTGGTGAAATCATTGGACAAAGTCAGCATGGATTTATGAAAGGTAAATCATGTCTGACGAATCTTATAGAATTTTTCGAGGATGTAACTAGTAGAGTGGATAAGGGAGAACCAGTGGATGTGTTATATCTGGACTTTCAGAAGGCTTTCGACAAGGTCCCACATAAGAGATTAGTATGCAAACTTAAAGCACACGGTATTGGGGGTTCAGTATTGATGTGGATAGAGAACTGGCTGGCAGACAGGAAGCAAAGAGTAGGAGTAAACGGGTCCTTTTCACAATTGCAGGCAGTGACTAGTGGGGTACCGCAAGGCTCAGTGCTGGGACCCCAGCTATTTACAATATATATTAATGATTTGGACGAGGGAATTGAATGCAACATCTCCAAGTTTGCGAATGACAAGAAGCTGGGGGGCAGTGTTAGCTGTGAGGAGGATGCTAGGAGGCTGCAAGGTGACTTGGATAGGCTGGGTGAGTGGGCAAATGCATGGCAGATGCAGTATAATGTGGATAAATGTGAGGTTATCCACTTTGGTGGCAAAAATAGGAAAGTAGACTATTATCTGAATGGTGGCCGATTAGGAAAAGGGGAGATGCAACGAGACCTGGGTGTCATGGTACACCAGTCATTAAAAGTAGGCATGCAGGTGCAGCAGGCAGTGAAGAAAGCGAATGGTATGTTAGCATTCATAGCAAAAGGATTTGAGTATAGGAGCTGGGAGATTCTACTGCAGTTGTACAAGGTCTTGGTGAGACCACACCTGGAGTATTGCGTACAGTTTCGGTCTCCTAATCTGAGGAAAGACATTCTTGCCATAGAGGGAGTCCAGAGAAGGTTCACCAGACTGATTCCTGGGATGGCAGGACTTTCATATGAAGAAAGACTGGATAGACTCGGCTTGTACTCGCTAGAATTTAGAAGATTGAGGGGGGATCTTATAGAAACGTACAAAATTCTTAAGGGGTTGGACAGGCTAGATGTAGGAAGATTGTTCCCAATGTTGGGGAAGTCCAGAACAAGGGGTCACAGTTTAAGAATAAGGGGGAAATCTTTTAGGACCGAGATGAGGAAAACATTTTTTACACAGAGTGGTGAATCTCTGGAATTCTCTGCCACAGTAGGTAGTTGAGGCCAGTTCATTGGCTATATTTAAGAGGGAGTTAGATGTGGCCCTTGTGGCTAAAGGGATCAGGGGATATGGAGAGAAGGCAGGTACAGGATACTGAGTTGGATGATCAGCCATGATCATATTGAATGGCGGTGCAGGCTCGAAGGGCCGAATGGCCTACTCCTGCACCTATTTTCTACGTTTCTGTGTTTCTATGTTTCTATTAAATGTTACATGTTTTATCTTTTATCTGTACACTGTGGACGGATTGATTGTAATCATGTATTTTCTTTGACTGGATCGCATGCTACAAAAATCTTTTCATTGTTTCTCGGTACACGTGACAATAATAAATTAAACCAATCTATACTAAACTAAACTACTGTGTGTAGTTCTGGTCATCACATGAAGGATGTGGAGGCTTTGGCGCGGGTGCAGAGGAGGTTTACCAGAATAATGCCTGGACTAGCAGGTATTAGCCACAGGGAGAGGTTGGACAGACTTGGATTGCATTTTCTGGAACGTGGGAGGTTACGAGGAGACCTGAGAGAAGTATATAAAATGATGAGTGGCGTAGATAAGATAGACAACCAGAATCTTTTTCCCAGGATGGAAAAATCAAATACCAGAGGGCATAGCTTTAAGGTGAGATGGGCAGAGTTTAAAGGAGATGTGCGGGGCAAGTTATTTATATAGAGGCTGGTGAGTGGCTGAAACACTTTCCAGGGGTGGTGGTGGAGGCAGATACGATAATGGTGCTTAAGAGGCTGTTAGATCGGCACGTGGAAATGTGGGAAACAGAAGGTTCATGTGGATCATGTGCTGGCAGATGAGATCAGTTTAAATTGATAACGTGTTTGGCGCGAACGTTGATTAGTTTAGAATAGTTTATTATTGTCACGTGTACCAAGGTACAGTAAAAAGCTTATTGGTTAAGAGCTAACCAGTCAGCAGAAAGACTATACGTGATTACAATCAAGCCGTCCACAATGTGCAGAATAAGGATAAAGAGTGTAGGGGTTTGGTTTCACTTTGCTCCACTCCGGGCCCAACTGTCCGAGTTATTCTCTCCCTTGTCGGAGGGTCTAACGGCCACCACTCCACTCGTGCGGTTCCCAAGAGAGAGAATATAACAAAAGGGATTCCCCTGGGTTCTGGACCTCGGAATTATGGTGGGATATGATAAAAGGTTGACTTGACCAGAGCGTGCTGATGAGAGAAAACAGAAACCAAGATGGACTCAAAGCAAGTCTAACATTTACAGGCTTTATTAAACAATGAGAAATCGAATCTCACCAACACTACATAATACGTGGCTAAACTTATGCTTTAAACTAAGACTATGGAAGGAAAACTATCGGGCACGTCGTAAAACTTACTTTACACAATTTTACTTGCAAGTACACCCCCCTTTCCCCTTCTTCTCTCAACCTCTAACCTATTTCGGCAACTTCACCAGGTCACTGGGGTACTTACAGTTAGATTGATGCAGGGTCACGAGCCGTCCAGCAGAGCGGAAGAGAGCGAGTTCTGGCTTGACTCCTGGTTTTTATACCTGAGTTTCTCCCTTGAAACCCCCAGGTGGTCCTCTGGACAAAAGGGTCTTTTGATGATTCCCAGTTTCGATCTGGCATGAACAATAGGCTTCCGATGATAAGGGGTTTGCTGATGTCATGATCCCTCAGCCTGATCGTTATCCCATCGCGTAGATGGGCTCCCATTGTCCCGATGGATGGGTCATCCAAGATGGTGATATGTTTTGCTGTTGGGCTGTTTATTCCCGTCTGCTGAGGCTCGGTTCTTTCCTTTGTGTTTCCAAGATAATCTCATTATCTCCGTCTCAGCCTTTCCTGCCCACTCCATTCGCATAGTCGTGTAATGCCCAGGCCCACAGACAGGTTCGAAACTAGTTCTTCCTTTGTGGATTGGGGGTTTTTCCGTTGCAGCCAGCAAATCTGGTTTAAAAATGTCCATGTCCTTATCCGAGTTCTTCCATAATTTTGGAGGAATTGCCCCAATAACCTACAAGAGAATAATGCGAATATGCTGTTCTGTGCTCAAATCTTCTGAAGTAACTCCATCAGTTTGCAGCCTTCGATAAGCCAGCATGGACGGTCGCCGGTGTGGGAGGGTTTACCAGTGACGCCAGGGTGTTGAAAGAAAGAAAATGGCTGTCTTCTCAACGCCAGCGCCTGCTAACGTAGTGAACGCAACAAACACCCTGCGTGTGAAGACTGTGAGCGGTTGGTTTACACGCTCCAGGAGCACATTTTACAACAGTGTTGCGCTCATAACGTGTGATATGTCACAAATAGAAGCAGCAAGAGTGAGAATTGTACTTATTGGGCCAGGCTGCATAGCACAGTGGCACAGCCAGTAGAACTGCTATCTCACAGCTCCAGTGACTCAGGTTTGATCCTGACCTCGGGTGCTGTCTGTGTGGAGTTTGCACGTCTCCCTGTGACCGTGTGGATTTTCTCCCGGTGCTCTGGTTTCCTCACGCATCCCAAAGATGTGCAGGTTTGTAGGTTGATTGGCCCTCTGTAAATTGTCCCCAAGTGCATTGCCTCTTAAACTATTTCAGTGTCATTCACCCTTGAGTCTTTATCACAAAATTTCATTCACCCTCAACTAAATTTTCTTTTTTTTTGTGGTAATTTTCGTCTTATTCTCCCTTGTGTATATTATATATAATTATTTCGTCACATGAGCAAAAAACACAATTTAATTAATTTCTTAAGTGTTTATTTTATTCAACTTTTTGAACATCCTAAAAATATGTAAAGAAAATTAGGAATGAATGAGTGAGAAAAAAAGTTTAATTACCACTGGAGTTGGAAAATCATTCTATCAGAATGATAAAAAACCATTCCAGCATCTAAACACTACTGGGCTTCAGCCCCATCCTACTCATTTGGGCTTTGATTACTGCAGTTTTTTTCTTGGAAAACTAGCTCAAAAAATCACGAAGTATGTGGTTTAATATATTAGTATCCAACTAATATCTATATTACTAAAAGTCTGATCTTGACCACTTCCCGTTGTTCTGTATATTGATTTAAGAAAAACCGCTGCCACTTATGGCTGGATTTTTGGCCATCTTACTCAGAGTCCCCTTCCGCTGCGCAGGACAAGAGGATTTTCCCATCGATGAAAAATATAAGAGTTATTAGTGTTTAAAAAATGTTGAGATTCTCTCTCCTGAAGGCCATGCCCCTTCTGGAGGGACTATAAAACCCAGAGGTGTTGAGTGCCTCAGTCAGTCTCTGCAAGATGGGGGGAGCGAGAGGGTTATGTCTCTCAGTCTGAGCTGTGAATAACACTGAACACATGTCTACTAAACTGTGAGTAGTTTTATGGACATGTCAGTGCCCGTAATGTGATTTGAAAATATAGTTTAGAAATGCTAAAGCTGTGTTGCCTTTGGTTTGGAAATGCTAAAGCTGTGTTGCCTTTGGTTTGGAAATGCTAAAGCTGTGTTGCCTAATTAAAGTTGCCTTGCTAAATTAAAGTTGCCTTGCCTTCTATATAATTAAAAGTCTAATCTTGACCACTTCCTGTTTGCACTTTATATTGATTTTAGAAAAAACGATACCACATACGGCTGTGATTTTTGGCCATCTTACTCCCCCTCCGCTCATCAGGTGCCGAGGATTTTTTCCATCGATGAAAAATAAAAGAGTGTTTAAAAAATGTTGAGATTCTCTCTCCTGTCAATCATGCCATGAAGGCCACGCCCCTTTTGTTGGGACGGGGGAGGGACTATAAAACCCAGAAGTATGGGCGTGGCTCAGTCTCTGCAAGATGGAGGAGGGAGAGGTCACGACTCGCTGTCTTTAGTGGCCTTGCATCCTGCTTGAAATGGTAGGAAACTGCATTTGAATTTGGTGGCCTTGCACCCTGCTTGAAGTGGTAAGAAACTGCACTTGAATTTGGTGGCCTTGCACACTGCTTGAAATGGAATTTCAAGGAATAGCCGTGTCAACTGCCAGCCTACCAGCCGTGAGTGAGTGAGCTGCCAGCACAACAGGCTTGAGTGACTGAGCCACCAGCCCAAGAATCCATTCGGCCTACAATGTCCATACTAGCTCCCCCCCCACTGGCCACCAATATTGGAATTGGTGGAGAGGTGGAATATTGCTTTGGGGGACCAGCCCTCCCGTGTGATGCTGGGACCCAATGGGTCCCACTTAGTCTAGTAACTTTCTATAACTCTCCCTGACGAAAGCTCACAATACCCCACCAAATATCAACTTGCCATATTTGGTCTACTTCTCTCCAGAATCTCCTTAATATAGCTAGAATTTGTGTTGCTTGATGCAAATAAGTGCTGGTAGATTGAAGTACAGTACATATATATAGAATTCTAGTTCAAGCAGAAAAGTAGCTAAATTGCTCCACAAAGTAAAGTTACAGTTCAACATTTGCCTACGGCCATCCCCCAGTGTTGCCATTTATAAATGTATGATCCCACTAGCTCGTCTGGTCTTCCCTAAAAGGTTATATTACAGTAAATCTGGGAAATATCCTGCTACTTTGAAATTAGAAAACCATAGGTAGAGAGAAAAAAACATAACAAATTTCCAGCTCCACTGCCATTAAAACCAATCCGAGCTTACTAACCACTTTAATGGCAATGCCTTTTTAAAGTATAGAAGAAAATATATAAATATCTGAATAAATTAAGTAATTCACCCTTCATTCACCCCTCTAGTTTAATTCACCCCAAAATACTTTCATTCGCCCTTGGATGAACCATTCACCAGTTTAAGAAGCACTGCCCTAGTGTGTAGGGAAAGGATGAGAAAGTGGGATAACATGGAACTAGTTTGATCGGGTGAGCAATGGTCGTCGTGGCCTCGGTGGGTAGAAGGGTCTGTTTCCTCGCTGTATCTTTCAAACAATTCAATCGATCAATTCAGTCCAATCAATCAATCAATCAATCAACCAATCAATCCCTGCCTACTCCCTTGCTGCCGCCACTAAAACACAGAGAACGGCTCTTCAAATCCAAAGCAATCATCAGTTTCATTGAGAAAAAAAATTGTTGAAGAGCATGAATCCACGTACACAAACAACAGCAAAAATTACTCCCCCTACTCCCCCTTCTCCCCCTCCCCCTTTCTCCCCTCTTCTCTACCTCCCCCCCCCCCCCCCCCTCCCCAGCCCCCTCCGTGTCGAGTCATTTCCCCCCCCCCCCCCTCTCCAGCCCCTTTGCAACAGGACTGATGATGAAACAGATTCCTTTACAGTATTTGGTCCTCTCAGCTGATTAAAGCTCTTGGTTATTACCTAATTCCCTAATCAGCTCTCTCCTCCCCTCCCCTCTCCTCCCCCCCCCCCCCCCCCCCCACCGCAATGCCGAGACCCCCTCAATCAACCGCTTTCACCTCATTACGCATTCCCCCAAATAATTCATTATGCCGATCCCTTTGACTGGAGAGCGAAGATTAATTTAAGATTCTGAAATGTCGACAGCAAGAAGTGTGGCTGGGAGCTTTGCCTACAATCACCGTTCAGTCACAGCAGAATTTATTGCACCTCGTCCCTTACCTTTGTGAAAAATATAGATTTAAAAATTCCAGGGCGTTCCAAGAATTGTAATCTGCTCCCCCACATGGTGCCGAACAGATACATTTTTCTTTAGACTTCATAACCTTACAAATCACCAGCATTTTGTGGTTTTGTAATATATGCATAAAGAGTCAGATAACCTCGCTAATCAAAATTGGAGTAAAAATGCAAAAACTTAGGAGGCCATTCAGCCCAGGGAGTTTATGCTGGCTCCCAGCTCTCCATCAGTGCCCACTCCTCCCCTTGTTTCCTTATGGTTTGAAAAACATAGCGTGGAAACAAGCCCTTTGGCCCACCGAGTCTATGCCAACCATCGATCTCCCATTCACACTAGTTCTATGTTATCCCACCATCAGATCCACTCTCTGCAAAGGTTTATCAGTTCATAGGTTCTCGGAGCAGAATTAGGCCATTCGGCCCATCAAGTCTACTCTGCCATTCAATCATGGCTGATATATCTTTCCCACTCAGCCCTATTCACTTGCCTTCTCCCATAACCTCTAACACCTCTACTAATTAAGAATCTATGAAGCTCAGCCTTAATATATCCATTGACATGGCCTCCACAGACGTCTGTGGCAATGAATTGCACAGATTCACCAACCTATGACTAAGGAAATTCCTCCTCATCTCCTCTATAAAGGTACGTCCTTTTATTCTGAGGCTACGGCCTCTGGTCCTAGACTCTCCCACTAGTAGGTTATTTTTTAAATGGGGAGAGAATCCAGAAATCAGAGGTGCAAAGGGACTTAGAAGAGCTGGTGCAGGATTCCCAAAAAGCCAAATCAGTCGTACAGAAATCAGATGCAATGCTAGCATTTATTTCGAAAGGGCTTGTATACAAAAACAGGGATGTAATGTTGAGGCTCTCAAAGGCGCTGGTCAGGCGGCATTTGGAATATTGTGAGCAATATTGTGAAATCCAGGCCTTTCACTATTCTGTAAGTTTCAATGAGGTGTCCCCTCATCCTTATAAACACTAGTGAGTACAGGCCCAAACACTGATCATAAGTTAACCCAATCATTCCTGGGGTCATTCTTGTAAACCTCCTCTGGACCCTCTCCAACGCCAGCACATCCTTCCTCAGATATGGGGCCCAAAACTGCTCACAATACCCCAAATGCAGACTTATCAGTGCCTTGTAAAGCCTCAGCATTGCATTCTACACACCAGGAGAAAAATTACAAAGGCCAATTAAGGTATAAACCCGCACGTCTTTGGGATGTGGGAGGAAAACGAAGCACCCGGAGGAATCCCGCGAAGTCACAGGTGAACGTGCAGACTCCATACAGACAGCAGTGGGGATTAGGATCGAACCTAAGTGCCTGGAGCTGTGAGATACTGGCTTTATAATCTTGTGTTTGTTCTGATAATGAACATTTGTACAGTTTACATATCCAGCATGGAAACTGGCCCTTTGGGTTCACAGCGTCTGCGCCGACAATCACCCGTTCACAATAGTTCTATGTTATCCCATTTTCTCATCCACTCCCTACGCACTAGGGGCAACTTACAGAGGGCCATTAAACCTACAAATCCACATGTCTTTGCGATTTGTTTTGTTGAGTTTAGTTTAGAGGTACAGCATGAAACGGGCTCTTTGGCCCACTGAGTCCACACCACCCAGCGATCCCCACACATTACCACTATCCTACACACACGAGGGACAATTTACATTAATACAAAGCCAATTAACCTTCAATCCGGGAGGAAGTCGAAGATCTTAGAGAAAACCCATGGTCACGGGGAGAATGTACAAACTCTGTACAGACAGCACCTGTAGTCAGGATCGAACCCGGAGCTGTAAGGCTGCAACTACCTCTGCACCTCCGCGCCTCCCTAGTGGGAGGAAACCGGAGCACTCGGCTTCCTCCCACGGGGTCACAGGGAGAACGTGCAAACTCCACACAGACAGCATCCGACGTCAGAATCGAACCAGGGTCCTGGTCGCTGTGAGGCAGCGGCTCCACTTGCTGTGCCAACGTGCCACCCTGGGCCTGACCGTATGTGCCTATGAAGAGGTGCACACACAAGGCTGAGGTTGAGTTTGTGTTGAACTGTTCAACAACCCGACAATCGCTCTAGACCACCGATCCCAACCCAGAGAGAGAGAGCAACCCATCGGAGCCTCCCCTGTCCCGCACGCCAGAGCCCCATAGAACACACAACAGTACAATAACAGGCCCTTCAGCCCACAATTCTTCCCATGAAGGAAGTTCAAATATCTACTTTTAAATGAAATTCTCCTTAAATTACATCAACGAGAGGCAGTGAGATTGTTGTGAGTGTCCCATGTCTCATGTTGAAATAAAACATCAAGCCAGTAAAATGCGATGGCTGGGGAGAATTTCGATATGTTTGGGCATTCTTATTAACCATGAATTTCACCCCCACTGTGGCTTCTGGTTCATTTATGTTCTTTGAGTGGTGAGTTTTATGTGAGTGATTTGTTTGTCGAAGGTGCACAAATTTCCCAGAAGAAAGAATTTACTGGTCCCTGCTCCACTCATTTTGCAGTAATTTTTCCTGTTCTGCAGCGCACGGTCAAATGAGAAACTAATGGGCAGCACGGCACAGCACCGCAACGGGTAGAGCTGCTGCCTCACCGTGCCAGAGACCCAGCTTCGATCCCTGACCTCGGGTGCTGTCTGCAGGGAGTTTGCACGCTCTCCCTGTGATCGTGTGGGTTTCCTCCGGGTTCCGGTTTCCTCCCACATCCCAAAGACATGCAGGTTTGTAGTTTAATTGGCTTCTATAAAATTTGCCCCGCATATGGATGGGAAAGTTTGATAAGTTCATAAGTTATGTTCATATGTTATAGGAACTGAATTAGGTCATTCGGCCCATCAAGTCTATTCCACCATTCAATCATGGGTGATCTATCTTTCCCTCTCAACCCTGTTCACATGCTTTTTCCATATAACCCCTGACACCAGCACTAATCACGAATCTGTCAATCCGCGCATTAACAATACCCATACCCTCTGTGGCATTGGATAACAAAGGATTGCGTGAATAGGTGAACGATGGTCGGCCTGGACTCGAAGGGCCTGCTTCCAGCTGTATCTCTAAACTAAACGGTGGCGCAGCGGTAGAGTTGCGGCCTAACAATGCCAAAGATACAGCATGGAAAAGAGCCCTTCGGCCCACTGAGTCCATGTCCACCAGCGATCACCCCGTACACTAGCACTATCCTCCAAACTAGGGACAATTTACAATTTTTACCAAAGCCAATGAACCTACAAACCTGCATGTCTTTTGAATGTGGGAGGAAACCGGAGCTCCCGGAGAAAACGCACGCAGGTCACAGGGAGAACGTACAAACTCCATGTAGACAGCACCCGAGGTCAGGTTCAAACCCAGGTCTCTGGCATGTACGGCAGAAACTCTACCACCGTGCCACTGTGCTGCCCTGATATTTATATTTCACCCCAGATTCCAGGTTCTATCATCTCGTGTCTTCAGTACCAATTCCGGCCAGGGAAATAGGAAACCTTTTAAAAACAGGCAATTAATTTGTGGTAAAATCGGTGGAGATGGAGAGGTCAGCCATGAGGCGTGAAAGTATATGAAGACTGGGCCAGGCTTATAAATTAGTTGGAATTTAAGAATTATTTATTGCTGAGACTGCGCTGCCATAAATGTATCAGCTCTGTATCCAGAGAATGAGACCAGTCCCATGGGGCAGCACAGTGGTGCAGCGGTAGATTTGCTGCCCTACCGCGCCAGAGACCCGGGTTCCATCCTGACTACGCACGCTGTCCATACGCAGTTTGCCCATGTGGGCTTTCTCCGGGTGCTCTGGTTTCCTCCCACACTCTAAATATGGTAAAAATTGCAAATTGCCCCTCGTGTGCTGGATAGTGCTGGTGTATGGGTGATCGCTGGTCGGCACGGACTTGCTGAGCCGAAGGGCCTGTTTTGGCGATGTACGTCTAAAGTCTAAAGTTAAGGGCCTGTCCCACTTATGCGACTTTTTAGGCGAGTGCAGGAGACTCTGCGCTCGCCTCGTGATTGCCACATGGTTGCCACATGTTCGCTGGTGGTCTCTGGTGAGTCTCCTTCATGGTCGCGAGGAGTTCCCGCATCCCGTAGTATGGTCGCTGCAAATTTTTCAACCTGTTGAAAAATCTTCTGCAACCAAAAATTAGTCGCCATGGAGAAAATCGATAATCCTGTAGTCGTAGGTGCAGTTGTAGTGGGATCGCCATGTAGTTATAGGTAGTCAAGGTAGTCGTAGGCTTTTAGTTAATCGCCTTTGCTGACCGGGCATTTTCATTGGCTCATTGGGGGGAAAAATACTTAAGCACGAGTTTTCAGAACCAAGGATAACCGACCGGTAATGTTAAATGCCCGCCAAACTTCACAGCTGTGTATCTCTGGCTTATTAAAAGTTGTCTGGTTTCTTAAAAGTGTCTCCACTCCTTCTCCCCCCTTCTCCCCCCCACCCCCCTTTTCCCCCCTTCTCCCCTCCCCCCTCATTTAAAGGAATTACCGTACACTGTGCTAGCCGTCTTAACCTTCCTGTTCATCGCGGTGTGTGTCTATATCACCTTGGCTTTGCACCGTGTGAATTTCAGACAGTGCTCCCCCACTTTCCCTGGCCCCAGCCTTTGGGGTGTGTGTGTGTGTGTGTGTGTGTGTGTGTGTGTGTGTGTGTGTGTGTGTGTGTGTGTGTGCGTGTGTGCGTGTGTGCGTGTGTGCGTGTGTGCGTGTGCGCGTGTGCGCGTGTGCGCGCGCATGTGTGTGTGTGTGTGTGTGTGTGTGTGTGTGTGTGTGTGTGTGTGTGTGTGTGTGTGTGTGTGCGTGTGCGTGTGTGTGTGTTCCAGTTGCCGGTTTTTCAGGCGAGTGCCGCAAACTGACGGTCGCCGGCAGTCCGCTGGCAAATGGCCCAAGTGGGACAGGCCCTTAAAGACTTGAAGCACAAGGTGGCGGACAACTGCGGTGAGTCCTCCATCTCTTCAGTTACTATGGCTGCCATTGAAGAATATGTGTCCCTTCAGTTCATAAAAATGAGGAGGAGCATAGACAGCCGGAACCTTTTTCCCCAGCATGGAAATATCAAATATTAGAGGGCACAGCTTTAAGGTGAGAGGGGCTAAGTTTAAAGGAGATGTGTGGGGCAAGTTTTTTTACACAGAGGGTGGTGGGTGCCTAGGATGTGCTGCCGTGGCAGGTGGTTGAGGCAGATCTGATAGCAGCATGTAAGAGACTTTTTGATAGGCACATGGATACGCAGGAAATGGAGGAATATGGGTTCTGTTGGGGCAGATAAGATTGGTCTTGGCATCATGTTTGGCACAGACTTTGTAGGCCGAAGGGCCATTTCCTGTGCTGTGCTCTTCCATGTACTAGTATAGAGGCCTGGCTGGGTGCTTACTTAATTGCACTAGACCTGATGTAAAATGCTGTGCTGTCGGCAAAGTTCTGGTTTATTATTGCCGTGTGTACTGAGGTACAGTGAAGAGCTGTGTTTTGCATGCTGTCCAAACAGATCAGATAATACGACACAATCATCTCAAACTCAAGTACGATGTGTAGAGCAAAGGGGAAGGTACAGAGTGCAGAATATAGTTCTCAGCATTGTAGCGCACCAGTTCCATAGACAGAGTCCAATGTCCGCAATGGAGTAGAGGTGAATCAGACAGTACCCTAGCCTACGGAAGGACCATTCAGAAACCTGATAACAGAGGGGAAGCGTCTGGTGGTGAGCGCTTTCAAGCTTCTGTGCTTTCAGCCGGATGGGAGCAGGAAGAAGGGAAGGTACATGGATAGGAAAGGTTTGGAAGGATATAGGCCAAACACAGGCAGGTGGGACTATCGTAGATGGGTACTTTGGTCGATGTGGGCAAGTTGGGATGAAACACCTGTTTCCATGAAGTATGACTTTCTATCACTCTATGATTGAGCGGGTGGGCCAGATCTTTGATTATGTTGGCTGGTTTCTGGAGGCAGTGTGAAGTGTGGGTGGAATCGATGGTGGGGAGTCTGGTCCATGTGAGGGACGGTGTCAGTGATGCAGTTTGGTCTCTCACTGCATGGACTTAATGCAGTGCCGAGCATTGCAAGAGATTATGTATCAAAATGTAGGCTCGGGAAAAGGCAAACACATCATTAGCCAGACCGTGCTACACCGGGGAATACTGCTGTTGCACATCTGCTATTGAGCTGCCGACATCTGCACTGACACTAATGCAATAATGAGAGTAATTAGCGCTGCGCTCTCTTCTGCACATGGTGTTAAACATAGCTTTAACACAACAGCAACTAAAACATTAATGAAGATAATGCAGATCGCGTTTGAGAGAGGCCAGCTTGGTCCACAGCCAGCTTCTTGCCAAAGCACTTTGCATCTATCCATCTGCTGATGGTGGTCCTTAATGTCTTAGAGCCCTGGGCACAGAAATAGGCCCATCAGCCCATTGAATCCACGGCAACTATCAGACTGCCATTTAACTCTTAAGGCCCCGTCCTACTGTACGAGTTCATTCAAGTGCTCTCCCGAGTTTAAAAAAAATCAAACTCGTGGTTAGTACGTAGAATGAACGTAGCGGGTACGTCGGAGCTCGGGGGCGTCTCTTAGCGGCTCGTAACGCTGACAGCAGGTACTCGGGAAACGCAGTAAGCTCGGGAAGCCTCGTGAAGATTTTTCAACATGTTGAAAAAATGTCCACGAGAGCCCCGAGTACCGACGAGCGGCCATTACCGTAAATCTCAGAGTTCGAATCAGGGCAAACTCGGGAGAACTCTATGAATGAACTCGTACAGTGAGACAAGGCTTTTATTCTCATATATTCTTTTGGTGATACAACGTGAGAACGGGCCCTTCGTCCCACCGTGTCTGCGCCAACCAATGATCACTCGTACACTAGTTACATGCTGCACCCCAGGGACAATTTACAGAAGCCAAATAACCTACAAACCCACAAGTCATTGAAACATGGGAGGAAACCAGAGCACCCGGAGAAAGCCCACGCAGATACAGAGAGAATGTACAAACTCTGTACAGACAGCACCTGCAGTCAGGATCGAATCCGGTTCTCTGCGTCTCATAACTCACCACTCACCTGCACATTCACAGTGGCCAAATAGTCTCTTAAGCCTCTCTCTCTCTCCCACAAACAAGCTGATCCTTGGAATGAAACAGAATAATGTGTTTGATAATAATGCAGAAGGGTCCCCACCCAAATTTGTACAGGGAAAATGCTGCCCAAATGGTGCGAGATAAGGGTAGAAGACTCGCAATTTGTGAAGCCGGAGGAAGAAATGTAGCTGGAAGGGGGAAGGGGAAGGGGTAAAGTTAACAACCCGTAAATGCTCCCAGGTGTTGTTTAACAATAGGCACTTGAACAGGTGCATGGGCAGGAGAGGAGGAGAGGGATAGGCATCATGGTGGTAGAGTTGCTGACTTACAGCACCAGAGACCCGGGTTCAATACTGACTATGGGTGCTGTCTGTACAGAGTTTGTAAGTTCTCCCTGTGACGGTGTGGGTTTTTCCAGGGGTTCCGGTTTTCTCCCGCACTCCAAAGACGTACAGGTTTCTAGGTTAATTGGCTTCGGTAAAAAATTGTGAATTGTCCCTAGTGTGGCGGATAGTGCTCGTGTACGGGATGATCGCTGGTCGGCACGGACTCAGTGGGCCGAAGGGCCTGTTTACCCACTGTATCTCTCAACTAAACAAAGGAATACAGGACACAAGTGGGCAAATGAGATCAGTTTAATGGTGCATCCTATTCGGCATGGATGAGTTGGGCTGAAGGGCCAGTTCCCATGCTGTATCTCTAAACTAAAAGAATATGGGCCAAATATGGACAAATGGGACCAGTTTAGATGGGGCATCTTGGGCGGCATGGACAGGTTGGGCAGAAGGGCTGCATGTTTCCGTGCTGCCTGACTTTGTGAGCACACCAAGGGTTGCTGCCACACTCTACGTTGATGAGAAAGACACAGGACGTTTCAATCTGCCTTAGAGAGACTGCGGGACCACTGTTTGACGTCTCACCTGAGCGGGACTCCTCTCCGAGGGCAGAACTAGGGGGACACTGAGCCCGGACATCACAGAGGTTAATGTTCATGGCTGGCGCTCGTTAATGAGCAGCCAGAACGGTGCAGGAGTTAATGCCAGGACTCATCACCTTCCCTCCGGGGACAGAAGAGTAATTACCTGCGGTCACAGATCACGCTCGCCAGCAACGAGATGTGTGCTCAGACCAAAGAGGGACAAGGCATTCTCAGCTCGTCACACAGTGTGCTGCTGACTCCATATCAATAATTCATATTGTCACCAGATGAGGAAACATTACTGGAAGCATTTACAGGCCATTGAAGGCTGCGTGCAGGAGGGGTGTGTGGAGGAGGGGGGTGGGGGTTGAATGGGGTGGGATAGTGCACCACAGCCTGTCTGGTTAATGCAGTGGGGCTAAGTTGCCTCATGCATTGCAGCCTCGTTAGTAAATGTTGCTGGGTTAGAGATGCAGCGTGGCTGCGTTAAACAATGCGTGTGGCTGAGTCGGTTCATGCATTGCAGCCACTCTAGTTAATGTTATGTGTTAGAGATGCAGTGGGCAGCATTAGACAATGCAGTGCGACTGAACCGTTTAATGCATTACGGCCTCATTTGTCAATGTTATGGGTTCGAGATGCAAATTTGCCCTGTTACACGATGGAGTGCGGGCCTGTAACATGTTGCAGCGCAGGCCTCTACACAATGCAGTGCGGGCCTGGTACATGCTGCAGTGCGGGCCTCTACATGATGCAGTACTGATTAATGCATTACAGCTGTGTTAATTAACGCAGTGGTGCTGGATTAGAGATTCAGTGTACTGTGTTAAGTGTGGCTGAGTTGGTGCATACATTGCAGCTGTATTAATGCTGCACCAGAGATGCAGTGTAGACATGTTAGACGCTACGATCTGGCTGAGTTGGTTAATGCATTACAGTCACGTTAATTAATGTTATGGCACTGGGCTCTAGATGCAGCATGACTGTGTTGATTAAGGTATTGCAGCTGCATTAATATATGCCGCAGTGCTGGGTTAGACATGCAGAGTGACTGTGTTACGCAATGCAGTGAGACTCAGCTGGTTCATGTATTGTATATGCATCAATGAATGCCCAACTGCTGTGTTAGAGATGCAGTGTGACTGTGTTATACACTCCAATGTGGCTTGGTTGGATAGTGCAAAATGGATTTGTTAGATAATGCAGTGGAGTTTCTGTGTGGTGCTGAGTTTGAAGAATGCATTGCTGTCTCGTCGGTAATGCATCAGAGGAGGGGGTGGGGGCTGCAAGAGCAAAACTTTCATTGTAACTGGCCTACTGTAATTGTGCATTCGATAATAAGCTCGACTGGACATGACTTGGCATAATCTACACCATTTTACTTCCATTGTTGAACTCAGTTGCATTGCAATATCAAACCCAGCTCACCCTCTGACCCAGCCACAACATAATGCATTGGTGCAGCCAATCTCAACAACCTAGACCCTGAGTATCTACAGTCCCTAAGGTACACAAAATTGCTGGGGAAACTCAGCGGGTGCAGCAGCATCTATGGAGCGAAGGAAATAGGCGACGTTTCGGGCCGAAACCCTTCTTCAGACCAAAGTGGTCTACAGTCCCTGCCTAGTCCTTCCTGTATGTGACTCTAGATGCACCGTTTCCGTACTGAGACAAAAGCAAAGTGCTGGAGGAACTCAGCAGGTCAGGCAGTATCTGTGGAGGGGAAAGGAAGAGTCGACGATTCGGGTTGTGACCCTGCATCAGGGCCGAGAGGGGAGATGGCTGATGCAATGGGGAGAGGGGGACTTGTTACTGTCCCCTAGTTACTGTCGACTGCACCTGAAGTGGCCTTGGCAAGTCATGCCCCTCAGGGGGATTCAGGGACGATTATACACCTTGCACCTTGTGAATGAATGATGTTTTAATCAATGCAACTATGTCAGGGAAATGAGTGTGCTCCAGTTAGAAACTGCAACACAACAAAGGTGCATCAGGATGGTACACAAAATTGCTGGGGAAACTCAGCGGGTGCAGCAGCATCTATGGAGCGAAGGAAATAGGCGACGTTTCGGGCCGAAACCCTTCTTCAGACTGCTTCAGACAAGGTGCATCAGGGTTAGTTAATGAAACGCAACTCGTTGAAACATGCACTGTAGCTGGATTCAACATTGTGCAGCAGGTAGTTTGATCATTCATTGCAGCTGTGTTAATTAATGCAATTGTGTTTGATAATGCACTGTAGCTGCGTTTGATAATGCAATCTAGCTACACTTCATATTATAGATTGATCTTGCTTGATCATGCAATACAGCTGGATTTGATGAAGTTACATACATCGGTTCAATATTCTGCTGCAGACCAATCTAGTGATTCATTGCATCTGTGTTGGGTATGGCATTTAGCTACATTAGCTGGTGCAATGCAGGCAGTTTCAATATTGCATGCCAATTACAGGTGGGCTTAATAATACAACACAGCTGATTTAAAAGGCATGAACAGGTACATGGATAGGGATGGTTAAGAGGGATATAGATATACTTTATCTAGTTCTGGTAATTTATAGATTCTGTTTGCAGCGTACTTGTGCAATAAGGATACGAGTAGCTTAGAAGGGGCACCGGTGGAGCTGAAGGTCCTGTTTCCATGCTGTATGACTCTAACAAGGATTGACGATGCAATGCAGCGAGCTTAAATAATGCATAATAATATGGCTGGATTAGGTAGTGCAGTGTATTTAGAAATACAACAGCTGGTTTACACAATGCAACACAGTTGATTTAAATAATGCAACACAGTTGATTTAAATAATGCAACAGAGTTGATTTACATAATGCAACACATTGGTTTTACTTAATGCAACACTGCAGATTTACATAATGAAATGCAGCTGATTTACATAATGCAACGCAGCGAATTTGGATAATGTGGTTGCCACTGGTTTAGTAACTATAATACAGCTGGATTGCAGTGTTTCACACAGCTCATTGCAATACTATATCACAGCTAGGTTTGATAAACCAGGACAAATTAATTAGATAAAACAATGTAGTCCACATGCAGAACCACTTCCGGCAGCTCACCATCCATCTTGAGGATGTTCTGATGTTGGTCTGGGACATCTTGAACCCTGGCACCAGGGACACAACAGACCATCCTCGAGTCTCGCCTGCGGCCATAGAATCTCCTGTCCGCTCCACCCACCATTATGGCTCTGCCCGACGTTGGTCTCGCCGGTCGAGTCTCATTGCTGGGGTTGGTGCCACCGACCTGTCAGCCGCTCAGACTAGAAGCGTCGTCTGCCCCGACAGCTCCCAAGAGGGTGTACCTGTTCTCATTAGGTACAGCCACCGGGGTCTCCTGCATGTTTACTCTTCTTTCTCATAGTCACCCACCTTCGCTCTTCCAGTATCCTTGGTGTGACGGCCTCACTGTAGGCCCTGTCCAGGAAACTCTCATTTTCCCGGATGGCCCTGGGGTCGTCCAGCTGTTGCTCCAGTTCCCCAACATGTTCATTCAAGAGCTGCACCTGGACACAAATTTCTGCAGGTGTAGTTGTCAGAAGCACCAGCGATGTCCCTGACATCCCACATCCTGCAGGAAACATACTGTACCAACATTTCTTCAGTGGACCAAAAAAATCACAAATTCCGAATCAAGTGTAGCCTCCTTGCCTCATCCTCCTCGCCGAGGCCTCTTGAGCCGAAGATTCACACTTTACTCACAAGGGACTTGAGCCAAAGGCACACGCTTTACTCACCAAGGCACTTCACCTCAACAAGGCCACTCCCCGTAGCGCAAATCCTACTTTTATTTGCAGTTCAATTAACCAATTAGCTAATTTACAAATTTGGGTCACAGATTTTTAAATGACCCGCTCTGGAAAAATTTCACCAAGGCTTTAACTTCTGTAGCCAATCCCCGCACCTGCTCCTTCACCTGCTGCACCTTTTCCGACCTTGAAGGTATGTGTTGCAGGTTGGCAACATCTCTGGAGAACATGAATAGGTGACATTTCAGCTTGTGACCCTTCTTCAGACAGACTGGAGTAGAGGGTTAAGAAATACAGTATGGAAACAGGCCCTTTGACCCACTGAGTCCATGCCAACCATCAATCACCCATTCATACCACTCCCCTCTTTCATATCAACTCCCCTCTTTCATATCCGCTTTCATATCCACTCCCCTCTTTCGTAGCAACTCCCCTCTTTCATATCAACTCCCCTCTTTCATATCCGCTTTCATATCCACTCCTCACTTTCATATCAACTCCCTAAAAATTAGGGGCATATTTTTTCTTTACAGGGCAAAGAAACCTACAAACCTGAACATCTTTGGTAGTTGGGAGGAAACCAGAGCATTCATAGTCATACAGTGGAAACGCCAGCATTCATAGAGTCATACAGTGTGGAAACAGGCACTTCGGCCCAACTTGCCCACACCGACCAAGTTGCCTCATCGACATTAGTCCCACCTACTTGCATTTGGCCCATATCCTTGTCCTGTCCAAATGTTCTTTAAACATTGTGATAGTATCTGCCTCAACTACCTCATCCGGCAGCTCGTTCTGTTTACCTACCACCTTCTGTGCAAAAATATTGCACCTCAGTTTCCTATTCCCCCCCCCCCCCCCCCTATACACCTCTATAAGATCACCCCTCATCTTCCTGCGTTCCAAGGAATAGAGTCCCAGCCTGCTCGACCTCTGGCCTTGAGTCCTGGCAACATCCTCGTAAATCTTCTCTGCATCCTTTCCAACTGAACAATATCTTTGTGCAGGGAACAATATCTTTCCCATAGCAGGGTGATCTAAACTGAACATAATACTCTAAATGTGGCCTCACCAATGTCTTGTACAACTGTGGCATGACCTCCCAACAGTCTCAGGGAGAACGTACAAACTCCACACAGACAGCACCTGAGGCCAGGATCGAACCCGGGTGTCTGTTGCTGTGCCGGTACTGGGTCACAGAGGACCTACAAGAAAACACAGAAGACACTGAGGGATGGACCCCGACCCAAAACGTCAGTCGTTCTTCCCCCTCCACAGATGCTGCCTGACCCGTTGAGTTCTTCCAGCACTTTGCTGTTGGCTGATGATGCTTGAAGTTTTGCAGAGAATTGCAATACTATGAGAAATGTAGCAAAGACGGTAGATAATGTTAACACAGTTAAGCATTGATCTCCGAGTCTTGACATAGCTGGAGGGCTTGAATGGGTTTCTATTGGTTGTTCATTTCTTTGCATTCAAAGGCTGGAATAGTTTTTTATTAGCGCTTCATTGACAGCACAAGGTTGCAGAGCGATGTTTTCAGTATATTGCTCAATTCATGTAGGAAGAGGCTTGCTGAACTCTCAGCATTTAGTTCATGCTGTGCACTGTTCCCTGCACAAAGGGCTCTCGCACATCTCTGGGTAGGAAAAAGGAAGGAAGAAAGGAACAAAGGAGGATAAGAGAGAAAGGAAAAGAAAAGGATGCAAAGAGAGAAGGCTGAGATAAACGGAATGGGAGAGGGGGCTGAGATAAGAAGAGAGAGGGAGGTAGAAAAGGGAAGAGCGGGGAAGTAGGGAGACAGAGGGAGAGGTGTCAAAGGTTACGGGGAGAGGGCAGGAGAATGGGGTTGAGAGGGGAAGATAGATCAGCTATGATGGCATGGTTGAGTAGACTCGATGGGCCGAATGGCCTAATTCTGCTCCTATGTCACATGAGATAGGTAAGAGAGGGAAAGAGAAGGAGAGTGACAAAGGAGGAGGATGAAGAATGGGAGAGAGGGAGATGGAGAGAGAGGGGAGAGAAAAATATGCATGCCCATTGAACCCTTCTTATCCTAGTGATCTGAAGAAGTCCAGAGCAAATCACACTCAATGTAGCACTTTTTAAAAAGACTGCCTTAGTGGTCATGTCCAGAAATTGGCCACAAAGTGGTAGGCACGCCTACCGTGAACTCTTGGCTAAACCGTGATGGAGCAGCACATGCAACAAAACTTTAACTTGGCAGATCATTTAATTATATATTCCTGAAATGTAGATTTGTACAGTGAGACGGGGAAGATAAGGCTACAATAGAGAGGGGAAAGATTTAATAGAAACCTGAGGGGCAACCTGTTCACACAGAGGGAGGTGAGTAAATGGAATGAGCTGCCAGAGGAAGTAGCTGAGGCAGGTACTATAATAAGATTTAAAAGACTGGTACATGTATAGGAAAGGTTGAGAGGGGTATGGGCTAAACGTTGGCAGGTAGGACTTGTGTAGCTGGGGCATTTTGGTCAGCATCACCAAATTGGACTGAAGGGTCTGTTTACCTGCTGTATAACTCTCTGTATAAATAGTTTCAACACAGAAAGAGGACAGATATGGATCACGTGCAGGCATAAAACCAGTGTGAACAGGTGGGCCATGGTCAGCGTGGACTCGGTGAGCTGAAGGGCCTGTTTCCGTCAAGTGTCTCTAAACCAATCTAAACTAAACTAAACTAAATGCAATGAAATTAAATGAAACTCAACTAATTTAAACTCAACTCCTCAGCTCAATTAAACTTAACTAAACTAAATGAAACAAAACTTAACTCAACTAAATTAAACTAAACTGAATTAAACTAAACTAATCTACACTAATCATAACTCAATTAAACTACACTCAATGAAACTAAACTAAACTAAATTAAACTTGTTCCAGTGATCAAAAGGGAACTGCAGATGCTGGAATATCGAAGGTACACAAAATTGCTGGGGAATTGCTGAAAATTGCTGAAAATTGCCGAAAATTTCCCCAGCAATTTTGTGTACCTTCGATATTCCAGCATCTGCAGTTCCCTTTTGAACACTTTGTCTACTCCACTGCGATATCTCCTCAAGGTATGCCTACTTTGAAGAAGTTCTCCTCCTCTCATTTCCTTCGCTCCATAGATGCTGCTGCACCCGCTGAGTTTCCCCAGCAATTTTGTGTACCTTTTGTTCCAGTGATGGTTGTTCTCTGTTCTACAGTATGTTCAGAGAGCTGTTGAGGCTCAGTTGGCCAGTCTATTCAGGGCAGAGACACACAAATCTATGGTATTAAGGAGAGTCCGGGGTTGTAGGGGATAAACTGGAAAATGGGGCTGAGACCGGGATAAGATCACAATCTTATTGAACAATGGAGCTATATCGCCAAATAATCATAAAGTCAGAGAGACGTGGAGAATGGTAACAGGCCCTTCGGCGCACCGAGTCCATGCCAACCATCTCAGCATGGCGGCACAATGGCTCAGCAGTAGAGCTGCGGCCTCACCAGAGACCAGGGTTCGATCCTGACCTCAGGTATTGTCTGTGAGCAGTTTGTATGTTCTCCCTGTGACCGCGTGGGTTTTTTCTATGTGTTCCGGTTTCCTATCATACTCCAATACTCCAATGTAGTAGGTTAATTGACTTCTGTACATTGCCTCTAGTACAGGGGTGGGGAACCTTTTCATGTTGGTAGGCCGCATTAAGTTAGCTGTAATCTAATAAGGCCACATCCAAGAAACATCAATTAGACATACTTCTAAATGTACATTATTTTGTAAAAATCTAACTACTATGTAATAACTTCAAGAAAATGATTAAAAAATTGTTAATTCTAAAGTTAACTAACCTTTTAATGACTTTGTTGTGACTGCTTTTTGTGGGAAAGCATTTGAATATTTGGTTGCAACATGAAGGTACGCAGTTTCAGCTGATCTTCTAGATGGGTAGATATCCGTCATTTGTGACCTCAAGGGCGTCTTGATTTGCGTTCGGTAGGAGAATGTAAATTCGCAGCAGTAAGTGGTTGAAAAGCAAGAAAGCATTTTTCGTGCATGTTGCGAAGACGTGGGTATTCTATTGCATTTTTTCATATTTCAATCGGATCTTTCTAATAAGGACTTTAAAATGTCATCTTCTGAGAACTCAATCAATTCCATCTGTAGTTCTTTAGGAGCCTTGGAGACATCAACTAGATGAGGTTGAAATGCTAATTTGAGTGTGATGTCATGATTCTCAAAGTCAGTGAACCTTTCATTGTATTCTTTAATTAATAAGTCTATAACTGCTGCATATTCTTCAAATGATTCCCATGAATCCTCCTGCTCATCAATGACCTTCGCTAACTGGGGAAAATGTTCATCCGAAATTTCATTTTGAAGAAGAAGAGTTTTGAAAAAAGATAGCTTTTTTTCGAAATGCTTGGATTTTTTGCCACATTTCATATATTGACTTAGTTTTACCTTGCAAAGAAACATTCAAGTCATTTTGCTTTGACATGATATCACACAGAAATGCAGTATTTCTATAGAAATCTTCTTTGCATCACATTGCAGATTCTTTTCTTCATGGAATGTAACTATCTGTTCTCGCAAAGATAAAAAATTTGCTAACACCTGTCCCTGCGATAGCCAATGTACTTTACAATGATACGGTAAATCCACACTGAATGCCTCATCGTCCAACTTTAGCATATTACGAAACTGTCGATGCCGTGTTGCATTTGCACAAATGTTGTTAACAATACTTATAACTTGTTGCAAAGTGTCACATAAAATAGTAGATTTACTAATGTTTTAATTGTGGCCGTCAGTCGGGGAGGATTATTTTGTTGAATCTTCTTTTACTCTTTGGTATTTTAAATAAGTTCATCTTTTTTCAAAACTCTTCTTCTTCAAAATGAAATTTCGGATGAACATTTTCCCCAGTTAGCGAAGTTCATTTTAAGATTAAAATAAAAATAATAAAAGACGAACAAAAACATATTAATAAAAATAAAAGGATTTGTTCGACAAAATTTGGATTCATTCAAAAGGCCACACTTAATGACCTAGAATAACCTAGAATAACCTAGAATGCGAATGGTATGTTAGCATTCATAGCAAAAGGATTTGAGTATAGGAGCAGGGAGGTTCTTCTGCAGTTGTACAGGGTCTTGGTGAGACCACACCTGGAGTATTGCGCACAGTTTTGGTCTCCTAATCTGAGGAAAGACATTCTTGCCATAGAGGGAGTACAGAGAAGGTTCACCAGACTGATTCCTGGGATGTCAGGACTTTCATATGAAGAAAGACTCGGCTTGTACTCGCTAGAATTTAGAAGATTGAGGGGGGATCTTATAGAAACTTACAAAATTCTTAAGGGGTTGGACAGGCTAGATGCAGGAAGATTGTTCCCGATGTTGGGGAAGTCCAGAACAAGGGGGTCACAGTTTAAGGATAAGGGGGAAATCTTTTAGGACCGAGATGAGAAAAACATTTTACACACAGAGAGTGGTGAATCTCTGGAATTCTCTGCCACAGAAGGTAGTCGAGGCCAGTTCATTGGCTATATTTAAGAGGGAGTTAGATGGGGCCCTTGTGGCTAAAGGGATCAGGGGGTATGGAGAGAAGGCAGGTACAGGATACTGAGTTGGATGATCAGCCATGATCATATTGAACGGCGGTGCAGGCTCTAAGGGCCGAATGGCCTACTCCTGCACCTATTTTCTATGTTTCTATGTTTCTAGAAGGCCTCAAGCGGCTTTAAGGCCACCCCTGCTCAAGTGTGTCAAATAGTGCTAGTGTACGGGGTGATCGATGGTCGGCGTGATTTTGGTGGGCCGAAGGGCCTGTTTCTATGCTGTATCTTTAAACTCTAAACTCACCAACCACCCTACGTTAATCCCGGAAATATAGACTGTTTGATGAATTGTTTGTAACTTTGTCAGTGCTAGGATCCCCTGTACATTCTTTGCGTACTGCCTAGGTGAGGTCTGCTGTGTGATTTTACCAGGTTGTATGCAAAAACAAAGAGTTTCACTGTATCTCGGCACATGTGACAATAAAGTATAATCATTGAATTCTTCCTACGTTCTCATCACTCACCTACACAGCAGAGACTTTTTTTGTAGGGGACAGTAAAACCTCCAAGTCTTCTTGGGAAACTAGAGTACCCGAAGGAAACCCATGCGGTCACAGAGAGAGCCTGCAGACTCCACATAGGCAGTAGCGGGTTTAGGTTCTTACCTGGGTCTCTGGCGCCATGGGTCAGTGGTTCCACCAGCTTTGCCACCAAACTGCCTGCTCATATTGTTCCTGCCTTTGTGTTCCTCTACACACAGTGACATCGATTGTAATCATGTATTGTCTTTCTGCTGACTGGTTAGCACGTGACGAAAAGCTTCTCACTGTACCTCGGTACACGTGACAATAAAATAAACTAATCTATAAGAGGTCACAGCCAGCAAAATGTATTCCTGGTCATTATGGGACTTTTACCCACAGTGCAGCAATACCCAATCCACTCCCAATCTCCATCATGTTTAGTTCTTAAAGACCCAGCATGGAAACAGGTCATTTGTCCCGCTGAGGCCATGCCGGCCATTGATCACCCATTTACAATAGTTCTATCATCCTTCTCTCTCCATTACCCCTGCATCCCCTCTCTCTATGTCCATCCCCCATTCTAGTCGTCGTACTAGTTTCATCATCTGTGTAACTCTTTACCACCTACCCCACGGCCAACAATGGACCATTGTGGGCTCCACCTTTCCTTGATCATCATTGCTGTTTGCAAATCTTTCATTCATTTGTTCTTTCATTCATCTCGACCCGAAACATCACCTATTATTTTTCTCCAGAGATGCTGCCTGAGTCGCTGAGATACTCCAGCTTTTTGTGTCTATCTTCAGTGTAAATCATCATCTGCCGTTCCTTACTACACACTAGTTCCATGTCATGGCCGTCCGAAGGGGGGGTGCGCTGGGTGCGACCGCACCCCCCTTTCCCCCCTTTCCCCCCCCAGAGTAAGAAAAAATACCCAGAATTTTTTTTTAAATCGGAGCACAATCAGCGTTTCCACTTTGTGGGAAATCGCCCGAAATTCTGGCTCCGGCCGCTAGGGGAGAAACAAATGCGCCCATCCGCGGCTGCGCAGTTGGGGAAGCGAGCGACGCAAAATGGCGCCGTCTATCCGCGCGTGCGCAGTGGGCCTGGGCGGGATCAGACTGCCATTTGGGCTTCACCCATTGAGCGCGATGCCTCGCGTCTACTCCAGGTAAGTTGTGGAAGGGGGGGGGGTGCAGCGTCTGCCCACCCGCCGGCCCGGTCCAGCGTTTACATCCGCGGAGTCGGATCCTCGCCATCGGCCAGCCTGGCGACCAGGAGACCATCCTCCCGTCGTCGGGCGGGAGCGGCTGTAACTCCAACACCAGACGCCGCTGCAGTGGGGCCCGCTACCCTCGCCTCCCCCCGCCGCCAGGGCCCAAGCCATCTTCCGCCCACGCCACCCCCGCTCATCCCCGCCACCCCCACTCACCCCCGCCACCCCCGCTCATCCCCGCCACCCCCGCTCATCCCCGCCACCCCCGCTCATCCCCGCCACCCCCGCTCACCCCCGCTCATCCCCGCCACCCCCGCTCATCCCGCCCCCCGCTCACCCCGCCCACCCCTCCTCCCCTCCCCCCCCCGCCCCCCCCGCTCACCCACGCCACCCCCGCTCATCCCCCCATCCCCGCTCACCCACACCCCCGCTCACCCCCCTCATCCCCCTCCCCCCCCCCCCCCCCCCCTCACCCCCCCCATCCCCCCACCCCCCCTCTCCCCCCTCTCCCCCCCCCCCCCCCCCACCCCCCCCACCCCCCCTCACCCCCCCCTCATCCCTCCCCCCCCCGCTCCCCCACCCCCCCCGCTCACCCCCGCTCATCCCGCCACCCCCGCTCATCCACGCCACCCCCGCTCACCCGAGCCAATTCCGCTCATCCCCGCTCACCCCCGCCACCCCCGCTCATCCACGCCACCCCCACTCATCCCCGCCACCCCCGGTCATCCCCGCCACCCCCGCTCCCCCCCCCCCCCCCGCTCACCCCCACCACCCACGCTCATCCCCACGACGCCCGCTCATCCCCGCCACCCCCGCTCACCCCCGACACCCCCGCTCACCCCCACCACCCACGCTCATCCCCACCACCCCCGCTCATCCCCGCCACCCCCGCTCACCCCCGCCCATCCCCGCCAACCCCGCCACCCCCGCTCATCCCCGCCACCCCCGCTCATCCCCGCCACCCCCGCTCACCCCCGCTCACCCCCGCTCATCCCCGCCACGCCCGCTCATCCCCGCCACCCCCGCTCATCCCCGCCACCCCCGCTCATCCCCGCCACCCCCGCCGACCCCCGCCGACCCCGATGGGCTTGCGCCACCTTCATCTTCGCCCCCTCCCCGCCAGAAAGAGGGGGGGACGTGAGAGGGGGGAGAGGGATAGAGAGAGAGGGGGGAAGGGAAGGGGGAGAGAGATGGGGGAAGGGGGAATATCTTTAATGAGATTGTAAAATTGAGGTAGGTTTTAGAGCTATTATATTTTTTCCTCATGAATAATATCAAATAATATCAAACAATTGGAACTGCTTTCTTTGCCTTGATAAAAATACTGAAAAATATGAATTCCAAAGTTTGTGACTCGTTTTGCAGCATATTTTTAATATAATTTGAATATTACAAAAATCAGCATGTTTTTTTGGCCATCGTGGATCTGTCTGCAGTAATGCAGCAGTCCATTGATGATGTTGCTGCTGTGGAAGCTAGGCAGAAGGTGGAGCTGGAAGATCTCCTTGGTGCAGTAAAAAACAAATGTTTTATGATTCTATATTATGAGTTCTTACAAGAATTGTGAAAACTTCACATATATGCAGCCTATCAGTAAAATATTTTTTGAATACATGTAATGTCTTAAGTCCTGTTAATGATAATATTGGCCAAATAAAATATGTCACAAAATGGAGAATCTATTTGCAAAGCCTGTCTGTCCACTTTCTATGAAAGGTTGCAAGGAGTCTGGATCCTAGATGGAAGTTGAGGATAATTCCTATTGTTTCTTTGTATGAGGATTTTGTAGAAGAGCTAAGAGGTGTTGCATATGCATGATTAGATGGGGTGGTGTTGTAAAGTACTGTTAATTATGTTGCAGAGTGTTTGTGCTGTTATCTTATGAAGTGTGAAGCCTTGTTCAAATTGTTTATAGTACCTGGAGAAATGTCTCTATTTTTTTGTAAACTGTCTTCCTGCTAGAACTTTCTGTCGAAACAATGTAATGGTGAATTTTGTGATTTAGTTCGGGAACTGTCAATAGCTACAATCTAATCAAGATTCACGAGAGTTTATTGTCATGTGTCCCAGATAGGACAATGAAATTCTTGCTCGAACTTCTCTCGAGCATGAAGGAGAGTTACATAGACCTCCTAGGACCATGTGTCGACCATGCTGCGAGTTTGAGTGGTTAATGTGTATGACGTCCCCCCCGCAACCACACGTTGGGGGAACAGACCCAACGGGTCTGCACTTGGTCTAGTTCTCCTTAATTCTGCCACAACCAAAGAAGAAGCTGCTAAAGCTATTTCCAACCTCTCAGATGCTCAGAAGCTGTACCTCATACAGAATCACTTTAAACTGGGTCCAACATACAAATATTGTGCCTTCTATAAGAATGGATGCTGGCGACGATTTAACCCTGACTGGTCACGAGCATACCCCTGGCTTGTATATAGTGATCATGTGGATGGCGTCTTTTGCCTACCTTGTGCCTTGTTTGTGAACAACAGGAAATCACTTGTCGTCAAGTCAAGGTAAGTCAAGTCTATTTGTCACATACACATACAAGATGTGCAGTAAAATGAAAGTGGCAATGCCTACGGATTGTGCAAAACAACAGAACAGGTGCTCCTGGATGTATATTGCCATTTACCACTACTACCAATGCAAGGGCATTCATTGGCCTTTGCCTGGAAACCAACCCTGGTTCCGCAAATCCTGTCATGCCACCCCCCTTTTTGAAAAGCTTCGTACGGGCCTGCATGTTATCCCATTTTCTCATCCACTCCCTACAGACTACTGGGCAATTTACAGAGGTCAATCAAACTACAAACCCCGCCGCATACGTTTTGGGTGTGGTTGGAAACCGGAGCACCTGGCGGAAAACCATGCGGTCACTGGGAAAACGCGCAAACTCCACACGGGCAGTAGCAGAGGTCTGGATCGAACCCAGGTCTCTGGCGCTGTGAGGCAGCGGCTCTACCAGCTGTGCCACCGAGCTGCCTGCCCACATTGTTGCTGTCTCTATGATCCTCTACACACAGCGAGCTTCAGACCATAACCTCACTTTGTACGAGATGTTTTATTTCTCTCTCTATCTCCCTCTCTCTCACACACACACATCTGCCCCTGTACCATTGGATCGAAATTTCAAAGAGGCAACAGCACAAAGCCCCCGGCCCACTGACTAATGTGAGCCCACACAGTCTTTTTGTGATCCTTTGACCTTCCATGTCTGAGCATGCACGACAATGGCATTATAAACAAAAGCTAAAAGAAACTGCTTGCCATTCCTTCATCTTTTCAGGGATGCAGTGATAAGCGGGCTCCATTCTGATTCCGGGTGAATGCTAAAAATCTGTTCTTATATGCAGAGAGAAAACAGTGAAAATGCACGTTTTATAAGTTCAGGCCGCATCTATTCCTGCTATTGTGGCTATTAGAATGTGCAAAGACTATGGCTCATTGTGTGATTGCTGGGAGTACCAGACGAAGAAAAGCAGGCGTGGAATGGTAAACCTGTTCGAAGTAGGAACAAGGAATCCTGGTTCACAATAAAAGACGCTAAGGGCTGGAATCGCATTGCTGTTTCTCCACTTTGTATGTGGCCTCACTCTGGAAATGGAGTATCTCAGCGGGTCAGGCAGCATCTCTGGAGAAAAAGAATAGGAGACGTGGCAAGGTGACCTTTCAGGTGATGTTTTAGGAACAGCTCCATCCAAAACTGCAAGACATTGCAGAGATGGTGCTGGGTATGCTGCACCTACCACAACAGCAGCACCGTCCCCGCACCCACCTCCTCTCCACTCCACTCCACTCCCATCCCCTCCCCTCACCTCCACCCCCCTCCACTCTCCTCCACTCCCCTCACCTCCATCCCCCTCCCCTCCCCTCCCCTCACCTCCACCCCCCTCCATTGCAAACCAGTCTCCCTTCCAATGACTCCATCTATACCACGCTGCCTCAGCAAGGCCACCAGCATAATCATAGGCCGGTCTAACCCTGGTCACTTCCTCTTCTCCCCTCCTACAGACAGCATGAGGAACATCAGTCTTTGCATCCCGACCAGCCCAAAAGCAAAAGAAAATAAATAAATCTACCGACAGCTCATTGATAGTTTGGGAAATAAATATTTATTGGGGAGAAGGGGTGGCAGATTGGTGCAGTGGTAGAGTTGCTGTCTTGCAGCACCAGTGACCCGGCTTTAATCCTGAATACGGGTGCTGTCTGTACGGAGTTTTACGTTTGCCCTGTGACCACGTGGGTTTTCCCCGGGTGCTCTGATTTCTTCCCACGTCCCAAAGACGTGCGGGTTTGTAGGTTGCTTGTCTTCGGTACGAATTGGATATTGTCCCTAGTGTGTAGAATAGTGTTAGATTACGGGGTGATCTTTGGTCGGCACAGACACGGCATGCAGAAGGGCTGTATCTCTAAACTATAAACTAAACTAAATTAAACTAAAGAAGGGGTAAGGAGAGATGGAGAGAAAGGGGTTACAGCTGGTCGGGATTCTATTATACGGCTACCATTGAACGCGAGCCCTGATGAGGGCCAGGGTCACAGGCTCTGTCTCCCTCGAGTGTCGTTTGTAGTCCCAGGTGGTGGGAACCCTACGGAGTTTGTTCCTTCTTCCTGTCATCGCGTGGGTGCTCCGGTTTCCTCCCACATCCCAAAGATTTGCAGCTTTGTACGTTAATAGTAAATTGTCCCTAGTGTGTAGGATAGAACAAGTGACCGCTGGTCGTCGTAGGCTTTGGCCAGAGGGCCTGTTTACACCTTGTATCTGTAAACTAAACTAAACTAATTACTGACTATGATGGGCTTTTATGACAATCTGGTAGTTTCCTAGTTATTGTTAATGAAACTAGCTTCTGGCTGCCAGATATTTAAATTTTCCCTTTGCCATGTGACATTTGAACTCATGAAAGCGATGGTCCATAATTCTGAATATTAATACCCCAGGGCTTTCATTAGATAAACAGAAAATACTAGCAATATTCAGCAGGTCAGGCAGCGTGGATGGAGTCGGAGTTGGCGGATGGGTCAAATGGCCTAATTCTTCTCCTATCACTTATGATCTTATGATCTTATGAGTCAATGAGCTGAAACTTAATAGACAATAGACAATAGGTGCAGGAGTAGGCCATTCGGCCCTTCGAGCCAGCACCACCATTCAATGTGATCATGGCTGATCATCCCCAATCAGTATCCCATTCCTGCCTTCTCCCCATATCCCCTGACTCCGCTATCTTTAAGAGCCCTATCTAGCTCTCTCTTGAAAGTATCCAGAGAACCAGCCTCCGCCACCCTTTGAGGCAGAGAATTCTACAGACTCACAACTCTCTGTGAGAAAAAGTGCTTCCTCGTCTCCGTTCAAAATGGCTTACCCCTTATTATTAAACTGTGGCCCCTGGTTCTGGACTTCCCCAAAATCAGGAACATTTTTCCTGCCTCTAACGTGTCTAAACCCTTAACAATCTTATATGTTTCAATAAGATCCCTTCTCATCCTAAACTCCAGAGTGTACAAGCCCAGCTGCTCAATTTTCTCAGCATTTGACAGTCCCGCCATCCCGGGAATTAACCTTTTAAACACACGCTGCACTCACTCAATAGCAAGAATGTCCTTCCTCAAATTAGGGGACCAAAATTGCACACAATACTCCAGGTGTGGTCTCACTAGGGCCCTGTACAACTGCAGAAGGACCTCTTTGCTACTATATTTGACTCCTCTTGTTATAAAGGCACAGTTGTTAGAAATTCACTGGCCAGGTCAGTCATACAATAAACAAAAGCAACAGACTCAGAAAACACATTTTAACATAAACATCCACCACAGCGACTCCTACACATTCCTCACTGTGATGGAAGGTGAAAATAAAGTTCCAAGTCCTTCCCTTGTTGTTCTTCCTTGGTCGGGGGCCTCGAGTCCCCGTTGACGGGATGGTCTTGACTCTCATAGTCTGTGGCGTTCGGGCCCCTCCGCGTCCAGGCGTTCAGTTCCCGCGCCGGGCGATCAAATCTTGCGTCGGGGCTGGACGAACCTTCTGCAGCATTGGAGCTCCCGACTCGCCTCTCCCGAGACTGTGAGCCCTTGATGGTAAGTCCGCAGGCCGCAGTGGTAGCAATCCCAGGCAAGGGATCCGCTCCGATGGCAAGTCCACGCCCCGCGGTGGGGCTCACGACAGTAACAAAAAGGATGAAAAAAACTAACAGACCGCCGGCAGGGCTGCCATCTCCCTCCTCCGGCGCCCCCAAGTCCAAGTCACCCTGCATCCTCATAGCATCCTCCTCACAGTTCACACTGCCACGCAGCTTTGTGTCATCTGCAAATTTGCTAATGTTACTTTGAATCCCTTCATCCAAATCATTGATGTATATTGTAAATAGCTGCGGTCCCAGCACCGAGCCTTGCGGTACCCCACTAGTCACTGCCTGCCATTCTGAAAGGGACCCGTTAATCCCCACTCTTTGTTTCCTGTCTGCCAACCAATTTTCTATCCATGTCAGCACTCTACCCCCAATACCATGTGCCCTGATTTTATACCCACTTATCTCCTATGTGGGACATTATCAAATGCTTTCTGAAAGTCCAGGTACACTACATCCACTGGCTCTCACTTGTCCATTTTCCTAGTTACATCCTCAAGAAATTCCAGAAGATTAGTCAAGCATGATTTCCCTTCGTAAATCCAGGCTGACTCGGACCGATCCTGTTACTGCTATCCAAATGTGCCGCTACTTCATCTTTTATAAATGATTCCAGCATCTTCTCCACCAGTCAGGCTAACTGGTCTATAATTCCCTGTTTTCTCTCTCCCGCCTTTCTTAAAAAGTGGGATAACATTAGCTAACCACCAATCCACAGGAACTGATCCTGAGTCTATAGAACATTGGAAAATTATCACTGGTTCTGGTTCTCTCTCCAGAGATGTTGCCTGACCTGCTGATGTCTGTTATTATTTCAGATCTCCAGCCTCTGCTTGTGTCTCCATTTTATTGCAATCTACCTCTTGCAACACATACATTTGTTTTGTTTTAAAATTATCCTTTACAATCTCCTTTTTAAAATGTAGTGTAATCTATCTCTAATATGGTGTCTATGTGCAGGTGATGCTGCTGCAAGCTAGATTTTCATTGCACCTGTACCTTACCGTACTTGTGCATATGACAATAAACTCACCATGACTTGACCTGCAGGGTTTTGGTTTCAAAAAGCTCTGAACGGATTAGCAACAAGCTGGCTAATCATCCCGTGTCTGTGCAGAAACATGATTCCAAGCTTAAATAAGGTACAAAATGCTGGAGTAAAATCAGCGGGTCAGGCAGCTTTGATGGAGAATATGGATAGGTGAATGTTTTGGGATGGGATCTTTCTTTAGGCTAAACTAATCTCTTTTGACTTTTAGGCTTTAGAGATACAGCATGGAAACAGGCCCTTCGGACAACCGGGTCTGTGCAGACCAGCGATCACCCCGTACACTAGCACTATCCTACACACTAGGGACAGTTTACAATTTTACCAAAGCCAATTAATCTAGAAACATAGAAACATAGAACATAGGTGCAGGAGTAGGCCATTCGGCCCTTCGAGCCTGCACCGCCATTAAATATGATCATGGCTGATCATCCAACTCAGTATCCTGTACCTGCCTTCTCTCCATACCCCCTGATCCCTTTAGCCACAAGGGCCACATCTAACTCCCTCTTAAATATAGCCAATGAACTGGCCTCAACTACATTCTGTGGCAGAAAATTCCAGAGATTCACCACTCTCTGTGTGATAAATGTTTTTCTCATCTCGGTCCTAAAAGATTTCCCCTTTATCCTTAAACTGTGACCCCTAGTTCTGGACTTCCCCAACATCGGGAACAATCTTCCTGCATCTAGCCCGTCCAACCCCTTAAGAATTTTGTAAGTTTCTATAAGATCCCCCCTCAATCTTCTATGTCTTTGGCGTGTAGGAGGTAACCGGAGCACCCGGAGAAAACCCACAGGGTCACTGGGAGAACGTACAAACTCCGTACAGACAGCAGCCATAGTCAGGATTGAACCCGGGTGTCTGGTGCTGTAAAGCAGCAACTCTACCGCTGTACCACCATGCCACCCTCACCTCATTGACTAATCTCATTGCCTTAATCTCATGAATATGATATATTATATATTATAGATTATAGATTATATATAATCTATAGAGCCAGGATTTTGCCATAAATGCCATGTGCCTTTTCATGCCTTTTTTGATGATTTCACCAGGATAATGCCTTTTTCACGATCGAGTGCCTAAATCAGCCGTTTTTTGCTGTTTTGCTCAAAGGTTGTGCTATTTTCTCTAGTTGTACCGTGATTTCTTGGATCTTGGAAACTTTATTGTCATTCAGACCTTTCGGTCTGAATGAAATGTTGTTGCCTCGCAGTCATACATGTAATAAAGTAACAAAACACACAATAAACACAAATTTAACATCCACCACAGTGAGTTCACCAGACACCTCCTCACTGTGATGGAAGGCAAAAATCTTAAGTCTTTATCTCTTCCCTCCTTGTTCTCCCTCTGCGCTGAGGCGATCCAGGCCTCCGATGTTGTGACCCCCACCGGGTGATGGTGCTTTAGTCCCGTGGCTCAACCGTGCTTCGCGAACGGACCGGTTCAATCTCCGCGGCCCGGGGTGGTCGAAGCCCGCGGGAGCTCCAGAAAAACAGGTCACCAACCTGTGACCTGCGAGCTCCCTACGATGTCGTCTACTGGGCCGAACCTCCGAAGCTCCGAAGTCAGGTCGCTGCCGCCGTCAATTTCAATGACGTTTTTCTATGTTATCATATTAATGTTAATGTCATTATTAGCGTGTTAACATAGTGTTAACATAGTATAACTTATAAGAAAATTTCCACCACCGGGGCGAAACCGGGGGCGCCACAGTCGGTCATTCATTCGATCATGCCGCTGCCCGCTGGTTCAGCCTTCTCCAAGATCTATTTAAGAAAGAACTGCAGATGCTGGAAAAATCGTAGGTAGACAAAAAATGCTGGAGAAACTCAGCAGGTGAGGCAGCATCTATGGAGAGAAGGAATAGGCGACGTGTCTGGTCGAGACCCTTCTTCAGACTGATGTGGGGGGGGGGGGGAGTTGGGAAAAAGAAAGGAAGAGGCAGAGAAAGTAGGACTAGAAGGAGAGCTGGGAAGGGTGAGGGGGAGGAGGGAGAAGACAAGGTCTATCTAAAACTAGAGAAGTCAATGTTGATATCGCTGGGGTGTAGACTACACAAGCGAAATACCCAAGCTTGTCTCCTCACTACATTTACTGCTGGCTCCAGTTGCAAATCTGAGTTTTCGAGTGATCTGTGCAAGGCATTCATTGATGCTGGAATTCCATTTGGAAATTGGAAAACAAATCTCCCAGAGGTTTTTTAGAGAAATACACAGAGGAACATAGACCAAGCGAGTCATCATTACGGAAAAATTATGTTGACAGCAACTTCAACATTGTTGTGCATAAAATTAGAGTTGAAGTTGCATGCAACATAATATGGATCTCAATAGATGAGACAACCGATGTTGTGAGGAGATATGTTGCCAATGTGGTCACCGGTAAACTGGAGGCAGGTCAACCATCAAAGGAGTATTTGTTGACATTGGAATTATTGGAGAAGTCAAACAGCTTAACTATTACTCAGTTGTTTACATCTTCACTTGCTGATCTTTGGCCAGAAGATATAAAACACGAGAATGTTCTTCTGTTTGTGACTGATGCAGCTCCGAACATTAAAAAAGCTGCTCGTGCTCTTAATGTTTTATTCCCCCAAAATGTTGCATTTGACATGTTTAGCTCAAAGACTTCATAGAATTGTCAAGCACATACTTAGCTTGTTTCCAAATGTCGATCGCCTAGTTTCCAATGTCAAGAAAATCTTCCTCAAATCAAGGTCAAGGAAATGGCACCCGAGATTCCGTTACCTCCTCAGCCCGTTTTGACTAGGTGGGATACATGGCTCTCTGCTGTACTCTACTATGCTGCAAATTTTGAAAACATAAAATAATTTGTCAACTGTTTTGAAGAAGAATCTGCTGCAGTCAGGATAGTCAGTGAAATCATGCAGAAAAAGTTCCTCCACCGCGATCTTGTGTTTATTGCTTCCAATTTTGCAAACTTCTCACAAGCTATCACTTCCCTTGAGAAATGTGGCAAAACATTAGTGAATAACTTGCAGGTTTTCAACAAAGTAACTGACGATATCCGTATAATTCCTGACGATGTAGGTAAAGACATACAAGGAAAATGTGAGAGAGTGATTTTAGCTAACAAAGATCTTGAAGAAATACAAAACATAGGTAAAGTTCTCAAAGGTAGTTGTAATGCACAAGATATTGACATGAATATAGAGTCTGTAGCTTGTTTTGGGTATGCACCAGTGACCTCAGCTGAGGTAGAAATAGGTTTTTCACAACTGAAGCATATTCTGTCTGAGAGGCGGCATAATTTAACACCAGATAATTTGAAAAAATTGTTTGTAATTATGTGCAACCAGGCAGCTTTGGTCATTTAATGTAGAATACCTTTATATTATCATTTTTAACCATATTTTGTGGGTGGAAATACATGCCTTTTTATGCTTTTTTTTTGTCAATGTGCCTTTTTCATGCCTTTTTTGCAATTTTATTATGCCTTTTTGCCTGCCTATTTCAGAGTTTTTTAGCGCCTAAACATCCTGGCTCTAATAATCTATAATATATGGATATGGATATAATATATAATATATGGATTATATATTATAGATTATATCCATATCTATGATATAAGATAAACTAATTGATGATATGTATGTTATGGATATATTAGATACATATTCTTCCATTCCCTGCATATCCATGTATCCAAATAAAAGCCTTTTAAATGCACTATCTGCCTAATTATGCTCATGCAGCTCATCCACGGTTGCATTAGTTAACAGCATATTTATGAAGAGAGTTGAGCACGGATTAGCACGATACCTATGCAAAACTAATTATGAACTGCCGCATGGAATTTGCATTATTCATCACATGCAGATTACATCTATAAATAACTTTACAAAGCTGTTTGCTGAGTGTTATTTGCAATCCCTATTATTAAAGCTGCTTTGATAAATCATCACCGATCCCGGATCACGCAGGGCACCATGCAGCCCTGACCAGCACACAAACCAATCTCCCTTCCATTTACTTCATCTGCCTCAGCAAGGCCACCAGCATAATCAAGGACCAGTCTCACCCCAGTCACTCCCTCTTCTCCCCTTTCCCATCAGGCAAGAGGTACAGAAGTGTGAAAATGCACACCTCCAGATTCAGGGGCAGTTTCTTCCCAGCTGTTATATGGCAATTGAACCATCCTATCACCAACTAAAGAGCAGTCCTGTCCGGAAGTTAGACACAAAATGCTGGAGTAACTCAGCGGGTCAGGCAACATCTCTGGAGAGAAGGAGTGGGTGACGTTTCGGGTAGAGACCCTTCTTCAGATGGTCCTATCCTGTCCTAATCTCAATCTACCTCATTGGAGACTGACTATCTTGAATCAGACTTTATTAGATTCTAATTTGCACTAGATGTTATTCCCTTAATCCTGTATCCGTACACAGTGGATGGCTTGATTGTAATCTTGTATTGTCTTTTCATTGACTGGATAGCATGCAACAATAAATAAAGCCTTGCACTGTACCTAGGTACATATGACAATAATAAACTAAATGTAAATTAAATAAAACATGACAATAAAGAAACCATTGAACATTGAACCCATTTAGAACAAAGGCATTGAACAAAGAACTTCCTCCATGTCTGGCCACAGGGCATTGAAAAACTCAGGGATCCGGCAATATTATTAAGTAAGATTGACGTCCACTCATTGGAGTTTGGAAGAATGGACCAAACAAAAAGTCAGAATGGGGGCTTGACAGGTAGATGCAGAAATTTGTTTCCTCAGGTCTGGTTGGCCATCCAGGGTGAAGATGAAGAGAAATGTCTTCACTCCAAGAGTGGTGAATATCTGGAATTACTACCCAAATAGATGTGTACATTCAAAACTGAAGTCCATACATCTCTGGCTGGGGATGCCGAGTTATTCTAGACCTATTTCTTTAGTCAGAGGGTGGTGAATCTGTGGAATTCATTGCCACAGAAGGCTGTGGAGGCCAAGTCAATTGATATTTTTAAGGTTGAGATTGCTAGATTCTTGATTAATATGGGTGTCGGGATTATGGGGAGAAGGCAGGAGAATGGGGTTGAGAGGGAAAGATAAATCAGCCATGATTGAATAGCGGCGTAGACTTGATGGGCCGAATGGCCTAGTTCTGCTCCAACAACTTATGAACAGCCACCTGATGATAGTGGATGTCAGAGCAGTTTTGAGGGACCTAAAGGGTGTCAAAGGTTATGGGGAGAAAATGGGGTTGAGAGGGAAAGATAGATCAGCCATGATCGAATGGTGTAGACTTGATGGGCTGAATGGCCTAATTCTGCTCAATAGACATGAATGTATGGCCTACTCCTGCTTTGATTTCTAAGTGGGCTGCAGAATTCCTTTGAAATGTCACATGCTTTAACTTGGCTCAAACTGGACAATGGAACACGTTAACAATTGTATTAAATGAAGGGCTCTTATTTCTTCTTGTGGATCACAGTCTACATAAATATCAAGAGTCAAGAATCAATAGTCAAGGTTGGTTTATTGTCATATAAACACAAAATGAGAAGCAGGAGAATGAAATTCATCCCTGCCACAATTTTATAGGCATGTCAGACAAATCAACACCAATAAGGCGGCACGTTGCACAGCGGTAGGGTTGCTGCCTTACAGCGCCCGAGACCCGGGTTCCATCCTGACTACCGATGGTGTCTGTACTGAGTTTGCACATTCTCCCTGTGACCGCGTGGGTTTTCTCCGGGTGCTTCCGGTTTCCTCCCACACTCCAAAGAAATGCAGGTTTGTAAGTTAATTGGCTTCTGTAAATTGTCCCTAGTGTGCGGGATGGAACTAGTCTACGAGGACCACTTGTCGTTGTGGACTCGGTGGTCCAAAGGGCCTGTTTCCATGTTGTATCTCTAAAATTGAACTAAATTAAACAAAGTTATTCGAAGTAAACTAGACCATGACTTTGCAAACAACAAACTACACAGAGCAACTCTAGCAGTGCACAATCCATAGCAGTTCAGTTTTGCGCTAGGGTTGTGGCTAGGACCACCCTTTGAGAACCCTAACGGTTGATGGGAAGATAATGTTCTTGAACCTGGGGTCAATGGTTCTTCTTCCCTATGATGGCAATGAGAAGAAAGCATGGCCAAGGTGGTGTGGGTCTTTGATGATATTTATATACTTTTGATGGTGGGGAGGTTGGTACCTGAGATGGACCGGGCATTGTCCACCACAATTCTGGAGCCTCCTTTGCTCTTTGAATGTCTGAACCAGGCCATGATGCAACCAGTCAACTCTTCACTGCACATCTGTAGAAGTTTAATAGAGTATTCGGCAACATATTGAATCCCCTCTCACTTTTGAAAAAGTAGAGGCACTGGCAAATTCATCAACTGTTCCCGAGTCTGGTAGTGCGAGCCTTCACGTTCCACTAGATTCAGGTTCAACTCGCTCTATGGTCATCCTTTGCTAATCGTTCAATAGCATAATATTCAGGTTCATAGTCAGAGAGACACACAGCATGAAACAGGGATAGGTGACATTTTGGGTCGGGACCATTCTTTACACTGATTGTGGGGGGAAAATTGCTGGAAGAGAAGAGGGGCAGGACAAAGCATGGCAGGTAATAGGTGAACACGGGCAAGGGACGGTTTTGATACGTAGATGGTTGGACAAAGGCATCAGATGAAAAAAAGTATGAATGAACAGCATTGACGAGTTGTGACTTGTGATGCCAGGGGAAGGAATGTAGGTGGAAGGGGAAGAGAAAATAGGTGTGAGTCTCGGTGAGGCAACAAGGGAGTGGGGTAGAAAGGGGTGAGGTAGGGGTGTTGACAGAGGTTACCTATAATTGGAGAATTCAATGTTCATTGCATGGGTTGTAAGCTGCCCAAGCGGAATATGAGGTGCTGTTCCTCCAGTTTGAGGTGTGTGGCCTTCCTCTGGCAATGGGGAAGACCCAGACATCACCTATCCATGTTCTCCAGAGATGCTGCCTGAACTGCTGAATTGCTGCCGCACTGTCTTACCTTTGTAAACTAGCATTTGCATTTCCTTGTTTTTGTAATTCCTTTTGAAGGGAACTGTTAGAGTAATTGCACAGCCTTTTACCAGGGTCGGGGGAAACAAGAACCAGAGATAAGTAGAAACAGAATTGCAGAAGCTGGTTAATACACAAACGGACACAAAGTGCTGGAGTAACTCAGTGGGTCAGGTAACATCTCTGGAGAACATTGATCGGTGACGTATAACACCACAGGTAATGGCAGCTGCTGGATTACAAAAAAAAAGACAAAGTGCTGGAGTAATTCAGCGGTTCAGGCAGCATCTCTGGAGAACATGGATGGGTGGTCCAGGGCTTCCTCCATTGCCAGTGTTAGGCCACACTCAAACTGGAGGAACAGCACCTCATATTCTGCTTGGGTAGCTTTGGGTATGAACATTGAATTCTCCAATTTTAGGTCAGCTAATCAGCATCTTTTAGCTTGGTTTAGTTTAGATAAGTTTAGAGATACAGTGAGGACCTTCGGCCCACCGTGTCCGTGCCCACCAGCGATCCATGTACATTTGCACAATCCCACACACTAGGGACAATTTACAATATTTACCGAAGCCAATTAAACTACAAACCTGCACGTCTAAAATGTGGGAGGAAACTGGAGCACCCGGGGAAACCCACGCGGTCACGGGGAGAATGTACAAATTCCGTGCAGACAGCACCCGTAGTCAGGATCGAACCCGGGTCTCTGGTGCTGCAAGGCAGACAATAGACAATAGACAATAGGTGCAGGAGTAGGCCATTCGGCCCTTCAAACCAGCACTGCCATTTAATATGATCATGGCTGATCATCCCCAATCAGTGCCCCATTCCTGCCTTCTCGCCATATCCCCTGACTCCGCTATCTTTAAGAGCTCTATCTATCTCTCTCTTGAAAGCATCCAGAGAATTGGTCTCCACTGCCTTCAGAGGCAGAGAATTCCACAGATTCACAACCCTCTGTGTGAAAAGGTTTTTCCTCATCTCCGTTCTAAATGGCTTACCCCTTATTCTTAAACAGTGGCCCCTGGTTCTGGACTCCCCAACATCGGGAACATGTTTCCTGCCTCTAGCGTGCCCAAGCCCTTAATAATCGTGTATGTTTATTGCAGAGCTGGGCAGCAACTCTACCTCTGCACCATCATGCTGTCCAGTTCTGCAGTTACTTGTTTCTCCATTTTGACTCCTCCAGCACTTTGTATTTTTTTACTCCAAGTCATAAAGTATTGTTGAAGGGCATCAGATTAAAGTTATAATCGAGACACATGCATGTGTAATTACAAAATACATTCCCCTAGGCCAGGCTCTCCGGCCTCCCATAGATATCATTCACATTAACACAGCATAGCACAGCCCCAGGCAAACAGCATTAGAAGGCAGAGCAAATGTAATTTGATGTGCCTTTTAAATTAATTATAAAGCCCCATTTTTTTTAAACCAGCTCTTAACGTTGAACAGAAATTATCCGTTTCTTCCTTTTTTAGTAACCTGAAGGGGAGAGAGAGAAGGAAATCATAAGTAGACTGTAGACTTTAGTCTTTAGGGATGCAACGTGGAAACAGGCCCTTCGGCCCACTGAGTCCATGCTGACCATCGATCACCCCATACACCAGCACTATCTTGCACACTAGGGACAATTTACAATTTTACCGAAGCTTAATTAACCTACAACCCTAGACGTCTTTGGAGTGTGGGAGGAAACTATAGCACCCGGAGACAACCCACACGGTCATTGGGGGAACGTAAAAAATCACAAACTCCGTATAGACAGCACCCGCAGTCAGGATGGAACGCGGGTCTCTGAGGCAGCAACTCTACTGCTGCACCACCGTGCTGCCCAGGTGGGGATGGCTTTTCTGGATTTGGTGCTCTATTGAGATATGATGATGTTGCATAGCACCAGGCTCAGAAACAGCTACTTCCCCTCTGTATACACTTCACACTGCCTTGGGAAGACAGCCAATATAATCAAAGATGGTGTTGCGATTACCGTGAGCTTCTGTGGCACGTCGATCAGGCAGCACGTCACTGTCAAGTTGCCCTGTCCATTACACGTTCCCCACCATTGATCCATCTACACTTCACATGGCCTCGGACAAACAGCCAACATAATCAAAGACTTGTCCCACCCCAGTCATTCCTTCTTCTCCCTGCTCCTGCCCAGCAGAAGGTACAGAAGCTTGAAAGCTTGAAGCATCACCAGACTCACGAACAGCTTCTTCCCCTCTGTTACCAGGCTTCTGAATGGTCCTTCGATAAACTAGGCACCGTCTGATTCGCCTCTACCCCATTGCGGACATTAGACTTTGTTTACAGAACTGGAGCACCACAATGCTAAGAACTATATTCTGCACTGTGTATCTTCCCCTTTGCTCTATCTATTGTACTTGAGTTTGACGATTGTGTTTATGTCTAGTATAGAGAGCATAGTTTTAAGATGAGAGGGGAAGAGTTTGAATGAAATGTGCAAGGCACCATTTTACACAGAGGGTAGTGAGTGTGTAGAACGTGCTGCCGGGGGTGGTGGTGGAGGCAGGCACAAGAACGGTATTTTAGAGACATTTGGTAAGGCATAGGCAGGAAATGGATGGATATGGATTATGTGCAGACAGATAAGTGACGGTCTAAGCAATATGCTCGTCCCAGACACGCGGGAGAAGATTCCATGCCCAATAGTACAGTTAAAGTACTTCCACCACCAGGGCTGCAGCAGTTCAAGAATATGGATCCTCACTGCCTTCTCAAGGGCAACAGCAGATAGGTGACAGTAGCTGCCCTTGCCAGCAACGTCTACATCCTCACAAATCTGTTCTTTTTTTTAGTTTAGAAATACAGCGCGGAAACAGGTCCACCGAGTCCGCACCGACCAGCGATCCCCGCACATTAACATTATCCTACACACATTAGGGACAATTTACACATACACCAAGCCAATTAACCTTCGGCTCACCAACTCCTCACGTCCACAGTGATCACCCGTTCACAGGAACTCTATGTTATCCCACTATCGCATCCACTCTGCACACTCTGGGTAATTTACAGAGGCCACTTAACCTACAAACCCGCACGTCTCTGGTATGTGGTCGGAAACTGGAGCACCGGGAGGAAACCCCATGGTCATAGCGTCATAGAATCATAGTCACACAGCGTGGAAACAGGCCCTTCGGCCCAACACGCTGACCAACATACCCCATCTACACTAGACCCACCTGCTTGTTTTCACCCCATATCACTCTAAACCTGACCAATCCATGTACATCTAATTGTTTCTTAAAAAATTGCAATACAGGTAGTACCTGCATCAACTACCACCTGACAAATTGTCTTCTAAATGTTGACAAAGATAGACTCAAAATGCTGGAGTAAGTCAGCAGGTCAGGCAGCATCTCTGGAGAAACTTTGTAGTTTTGGGTTGTAACTCTTTTTCAGACTGATTGTTTTTTAAATGATGTTGTAGTTCCTGCCTCAACTACCTTCTCTGACTGTTTGTTTCATACACCTAGCACCCTTTGCGGTAAAAATGTTACCCCTCAGGTTCCTAGTAAATCTTTTCCCCTTCACCTTAAATCTATGTCCTCTGGTTCTCAATTCCCTTACTCTGGGAAAAAGATTCTGTGCGTCTACCCGATCTATTCCTCTAATGATTTTGTACACCTCTATAAGATCACCCCTCATCCTCCTGTGCTACCAGGAATAAAGTGCTAGCCTGCTCAGCCTCTCCCTATAGCTCAGGCCCCTGAGATCTAGCAACATTCCCATACATTTTCTCTGCACCCTTTCCAGCTTGATAACACCTTTCCTATAACCGGTGTCCAAAATTGAATACAATACTCTAACGCCTCACCAATGTCTTATATAACTGCAACATGACTTCCCAACTTCCACACCCAATACTCCAACTGATGAAAGCCAATGTGCAGAAAAACTTTTTGACCACCTGATCTAACTGCGATGCCACTTTTAAGGAACTATGTACCTGCACATCTAGATCCCTCTGCTCTACAACACTCCCCTGAGCACTACCATTCACTGTGTAGGTCCTGCCCATGTTAGACTTTCCAAAATGCCTCACATTTCTCAGTATTAAATTTAACAACCATTCCTCAGCCCACCTTCCCAACTGATCAAGATCCTGCTGCATTATTTTGACATCCATCTTCACCATCTACAATACCACTCACTTTTGAGCCATCTGCAAAGTTGCTAATCTTGCCATGTACGTTCTCATCCAAATCATATAGATATAGATGACAAACAGTAACGGACCCAGCACCGAACCCTGAGGCATCCACTAGTCACAGGCCTCCAGTCCGAAACACAACCTTCAACCATCACCCGCCAATTCCTCTCACAGTGAGAACGTCCAAACTCCACACAGACTGCACCCGAGGTCAGGATCGAACCTGGGTCTCTGGCGGTGTGAGTTTGCAGTTACACTAGCTGCACCGCTGTGCTGCCTCAATCTAATCTAACGTGTCCATTATCATTTAGGAACACACCGAGTTTTGTATTGTGTTTGAGAGGCAAGATTTGTCTGACCATTTCCCTGTCACAAGTGTCAGGGATTTCTGATGTTTTTGCAGGGAAGTTTTCCATTGTGCTGGGATCCTCTGGTGGAGACTGGGTGAGTGATTCACTCAGCCACTCAGACATTGTGACGCTCCCTGTACTTGACCAGGTCATGGACTTTCCTGTACATCAGCTAACGACACACTGCCTGAAACCGTGCTGGTCAACTGCCGAAAGGAAATTGGAAAACAAAAGGATTTACTAGTCATAAGCAAAGCACAAAGTGCTGGAGGAACTCAATAGGTCAGGTAGCATTTACCCTTACCGTTCCGCATCTCCAGTTTCCCTCTCCCTGACTCTCAGTATGAAAAAGGTTCTCAGCCCAAAATGTCATCCATTCTTTCCCTCCAGAGATGTTGCAGTTACTGCTGAGTTACTCCAGCATTTTGTGTCTATCTTTGGAGGAATGTTTCGCTTAGTTTAATTTATTGTCATGTGTACAGAGGTACAGTGGAAAGCTTTTTGTTGTGTGCTATCCAGTCAGTGAAAAGACTATCCATGATTCCAATCACGTCTTCCACACCGTACAGATACAGGATAAAGGGAATAATGTTTAGTGCGAGATAAAGCCCAGAAAAGCCCTGTTAAAGATAGTCCAAGGGTCTCCGATGAGGTAGATGGTAGGTCAGTGATGTTTCGGTTCGAGACCATTCTTCAGACCCAACACGAAACGTCACACGTGCATTCCCTCCACAGATGCTGCCCGACCCACCGAGTTCCTCCAGCACTTTGGTTCTGCTCAAGATTCCAGCACCTGCAGCTCCTTGTGGCGTCATGTTTTGGCCAAAAGGCAGGGGAAAGAGACTGGTTAATAGCCCTGTGAGTGAGCTAGCATAGGGGCGACACACCAAACGGTCATTTGTACTGAGCAGTTCCTCAATCTGATTATGTCATTCCCAATAACCTTATGACTCTGAATATGAAATTAAAATGAGTTACAGACATGGATTCACTTTGTCCAGCTGACTAATCAAAGGGTGGCACAGCTGGTGGAACGGTTGCCTCACTGCACCGGTCGATCCTGACCTTGGGTGCTCCCAATGTGGAGTTTGCACGTTCTCCCTGTGGGTTTTCTCCGGGTGCTCCGGTTTCCTCCCACACTCCAAAGACGTGCGGGTTTGTAGGTTAATTGGCTTCAGTAAAATTATAAATTGTCCCTAGTGTGTGTAGGATAGTGTTAGTGTGCGGGGATCACTAGTTTGCGTGGACTAGGTGGGCCATCGCCTGCATCCACCCATCACTTACCAGGCTTTGTCCTGCCCCGGCCTCTCTTTTCCTGCTTTTTCCATCGCGATCTACATCAGACCCACTCTGAGTAGGGTCCCATCCCCGCACAGCCATTCTTTAGCCAGAGGGTGGTGAATCTGTGGAATTTATTGCCACAGTCTGCTGTGGAGGCATTCATTGGGTATTTTTAAGGCAGAGATTGACAGGTTCTTGATCATCTACTTCTTGCCTATGGCGTGTACAGCCTAAAGTTGTAGGACAACTTGTACTACTTGATCTTATTTGATTGTGTACGCCAGGTTGATTGCATTCGTCAAAACAGGGCGGACCATGTGAAGGTTGCAATCTCCCACCCCAAGGTTCTTGATTAGTAAGGGCATGAAAGGTTATGGGGAGACGGAAGGAGAATGGGGTTGAGAGGGAAATATAGATCAGTCATGGCAGAGTGGCACAGTAGGCTCGATGGGCTGAATGGCCTAATTTTCTCCTATGTCTTATGGTTATCCGTTGATTCCACAGATGCTGCCTGACCTGCTGAGTTTCTCCAACACTTGGTGTTTGTTTATTTTAGACGCCCAAATGTGTTGACCTCCTAATTGAACATTAAATGGCTTAGCTTGTCATTTATGGAGGTGGGAAATTAATTAATTATGGATTTCCGCTGACAACCAGACCATATGAACAGTTAAATAATGAAACAAGACATAGAGGTGACATTGCAGTTGAATACAGTAATGTTGCCTGGGCAAGGCTACCAGCATAATCAAGGACCAGTCTCACTCTGGTCACTTCTGCTTCTCCCCTCTCCCATCAGGCAAGAGGTACACCTGTGAAAACGCACGCCTCCAGATTCAGGGACAGTTTCTTCCCAGCTGTTATCAGCAACTGAACCAGCCTATTAACAAATAGGGAGCAGTTCTAACCTACCATCTACCTCATTGGAGACTTTCAGACTATCTTTAAACAGACTTTACTTATCTTGCACTATCCTGTATCTGTACATTGCACAATCCTCTCACCTAACTAGAGTGCAGTCCAGACCTACCATCGACCTCATTGGAGACCCTTGGATCTTTAATTGGACTTTATTTTGACTAAACGTTAATCCTTTTATCCTGTATCTGTACACTGTGGACGGCTTGTTTATAGTTATGATAGCACACAACAAGAAAGCTATTTACTGTACCTCAGTATACGTGACAATAAACTAAACTAAACTAAACTTGGTTTCATGTGGGGAGCCAGTCCTTGCAGAGTTCTCAGGAAACACATACCTTATTCAACTCAGAGACACGAGAGCTTGCAGATGCTGTGATCCTGAGCAAAACACAAAGTACTGGAGCAATTCAGCGGGTCAGGCAGCATGTACAGTGGGTATAGATAGACAGGCAATGTTTCTGGTCGGGAACCTTTAGTTTAGTTTAGTTTAGTTTAGAGATACAGCATGATTACAGGCCCTTTGGCCCACCGAGTCTGCGTCGACCAACACTAGCACTATCCTACACACTGGGGAAAACTTACAATCTTTACCAAAGCCAATGAACCTACAAACCTGTACATCTTTGGAGTGTGGGAGGAAACTGGAGCACTCGGAGAAAACCCACACGGTCACACGGAGAGCGTACAAACTCCGTACAGAGGGCACCCGTAGTCAGGATAGCGGTGGCGCAGCGGTAGAGTAGCTGCTTTACAGCAAAATGCAGCGCCAGAGACCCGGGTTCGATCCCGACTACGGGTGCTGTTTGCATGGAGTTTGTAAGTTCCCTCCGTGATCTGCGTGGGTTTTCTCTGAGATCTTCGGTTTCCTCCCACAATCCAAAGACGTACAGGTTTGTAGGTTAATTGGCTTGGTAAATGTCCAGTATAAATTGTCCAGTGTTGAGTGATGCTCTATCAAGAGATTTTCAGCGTACTACATCCTGATCCAGATCCAGGATCGATCCCGGGTCTCTGGTGCTGGAGGGCAGCAACTCTACCTCTGTGTTACTGTGCCGCCCCTTCATCAGACTACAACTTAATTCCCTTTCAAAGCCTTTCCATAAGACATGGAAGTGGAGAACTTGTAATCCAAAGTGCAGCTGTATTGCCAAAGGTGTATTTTAATCTCTGACAGCAGTGAATTCAGAATATAAATCCTAATTTACCACACACGTGTAAATGGACGGTATAATTCTCGGGGATGATCTATATCCCGGTGGGACTCACTATTAAGAACTGTACATCAACAAAGCTTCACAATGCCGAGCATAACCTTAGGCAGCTGCTTCTTTACATATTCTGTAACGATACACAGTGCGCCAAAGTCATCTTTTACAAGCTAGTTAAAAATTGCCTTGTAAATGAATTTGTAGTTAAAGTGCAGTTTATGTTGTATAAATCGTAATAAAACAGTGTGCCACGGAGATGGTTTTCCAATACAGTTTGATAATCAATCTGATGAATGACTATTTCAATCCGTGCCAAGGAGTATACCACAATGCACCCAGATCCCTCACACTGTATCAAGCCACAGATTTCTGCAATGGGAACGTTTTGTACATTTATCATTAAAACATGACATTTTCTTCTTTACGGATAAAACTCCAGCATGGGCTGAATAATATCCAACTCGAGGGCCCCAACCCGAAATGTCACCTACCCGTGTTCTTCAGAGATGCTGCTTGACCCACTGAGTTACTCCAGGACTTTGGGTCCTTTTATGTGAACCAGCGTCTGCAGTTCCTTGTTTCCACTCATTTCTAACTCTGGTGGGTTTCTACTGAGGTAGTGATGAGTTTTATTTTCAATGCAAATGACTCCCAATCAGGTTAAAGCTATCTGGATTGAGTCATTAGGTAGTAATTAGACGAATGGTGATTCTGTAGGGGCGGCACGTTGACGTAGCTAGAGTTGCTGCCTCACGGCACCAGAGACCTGGGTCTCTGAGAGACAGCACCCGAGGTCAGGATCGAACCTGGCTCTTCGGCGCTGTGAGGCAGCCTATGGGAAATGATAAATAGTCTGTCTGTGCCTGGATGGGATCGAGTGTACAAATCAAAGAGTTAATCAGTAGATAAGCCTAATATTTACATAAATAACGAAAGTGCAAAATCAGAGGCCCTGTATCTGAATGGTATTATCTGAATGGTGTCAGATTAGGAGAAGGGAAAGTGCAACGAGACCTGGGTGTGCTTGTACATCAGTCACTGAAAGTAAGCAAAGGTACACAAAATTGCTGGGGAAACTCAGCGGGTGCAGCAGCATCTATGGAGCGAAGGAAATAGGCGACGTAGAAGGGTTTCGGCCCGAAACGTCGCCTATTTCCTTCGCTCCATAGATGCTGCTGCACCTGCTGAGTTTCCCCAGCAATTTTGTGTACCTTCGATATTCCAGCATCTGCAGTTCCCTTTTGAACACTGAAAGTAAGCATGCAGGTACAGCAGGCAGTGAAGAAAGCCAAATGCATGCTGGCCTTCATTGCGAGAGGATTTGAGTTTAGGAGCAGGGAGGTCCTACTGCATTTGTACAGGGCCCTGGTGAGACCACACCTGGAGTATTGTGTGCAATTTTGGTCTCCTAATTTGAGAAATGTAAGATTTGAGAAGTTTTCCCTCATGCTACAATCAACAAAACCAAAGAGCTGCATTTTGGACATTTTTTATACGGGACTGGGACTGAGAGAGAGAAAAGCTGCGGTCAGTTTTAACAAGGGATGTCACAATCAGTGGGGCCCAAGATGGCCGCGGGACCTCGTGACCAGCCACAAAAGCGAAACCCCACAGCCCAGTCTCTGGGTTTCTGCAAAGTCACAGCCTGAACAATAGATGGATATTGGCCGTGCAGAAACCCCCGAAACCAGGTCGAAGTCCAGACACTGGGGCGCTGACATCAGCAGGCATCACAATGCCCCAAGCCGATCTACATAGTTAATCTCGTTAAGGGAGCACAATGGCCCATAGAAACCTACCTGGCCGGTGATGGGAAAATCAGTTAAACCCATCACCTCTTATCGAGAAACAAATTAACAGACCGTCTAGCCATCACCGGTACTCCCGGACATAACGCAGAACAAAGAGAGAGCTCGAAAACCCATCTTGTAAGCAAAGAGATCCCGAAATCTGGCAGGAGATAGGACGGGTCAGGATTAGAATAACTGGCCACGATTTTTGGGTTTAAGAAAAAAAAAAGAAAAAGGAGGGAGACACAGAAGGAGTCACTGAACGAATCTGGAGACTTGCGGAGAGAGAGAGAGGACACAGGACAGCGCTTAAAAAGTACACGGTGTCTAGTGTGACACACACTCCGGCTGGAGTCCCTGCCACGTGGAAAGAAAAGGAAAGCAGTAGGACCCCTGGGCGAGGTGAACCCCCGGGACCACCCGAAAGACTGAGACGACCGCCGACGACCCTTCCACAGCCACCTAATCGAAGGAAGCAGCACGACCAGCCAGTAAACTCAGTAATCGCCCCACGGTGAGCATGTACCCCGATCCTGCACATCCTGGATGTAGTTTAGTGTACAAGGGAGGGGGAGGGGTTATATTAACGTGGGTGTAAGTGTAGATGTGTTGGCAAATGTTACGATGTGCCGTACGTTCCCCATCCCGCACTCGAGTATTGTATCGTAGTTATTGCGTCTATGATCCCGAAACAGGAACTGTAATTATGCATATGCCTTATAGAACTGTGTCAAAGTATTCATGTACCGTAGTCCCAACCGCTAAATAAAAGTTTGTAATTATCCTGTTTAAACCCTGGTCTTCAAATCTGGTCTGGTTGAATTTTCTGCACTATCAACGCTCATGCAACTAAGTCCAGTGTCTAGAACCGTAGGGGGTGAGTGGGTCGAGCCACTCACGGGGAACCAGTGTGCGCAGCCTGGTCGAGGGACCAGAGCAAACCACAGGGACCTTATGTTGGGCGAAAGCTCGACGCAGAAAACCCTTACAGAAAGGACATTATTGCTATTGAAGGAGTGCAGCGTAGGTTCACCATGTTTTATTACCGGAATGGCGGGACTGACGTATGATGAAAGAATGGATCGACTGGGATTGTATTTGCTGGAATTTAAAAGGATGAGAGGGGATCTTATGGAAACATATAAAATTCCTAGAAGATTGGACAGGGTAGATGCAGGGAAAGTGTTCCTGATGTTGGGGGAGTCCAGAATCAGGGGGTTACAGTTTAAGAATAAGAGGTAGGCCATTTCGGACTGAGATAGGAAAAACCTTTTCACCCAGAGAGTTGTGAATCTGTGGAATTCTCTACCACAGAAGTCAGCAGAGGCCAATTCACTGGATGTTTTCAAGAGAGAGTTAGCTTTGGCTCCTGGGCTAACGGAATCAAGGGATATGGGGAAATAGCAGGAATGGAGTCCTGATTTTGGATGATCAGCCATGATCATATTGAATAGAGGTGCTGGTTTAAAGGGCTTAATGTTTCTATGTTTCTAATGCATGTAGCTCTTACATTAGCACTGTCAGACTCAGAGAACATTTGAAAACAGTACGATCTGATATCCGCTGAGAGACATAGGCAGTGACTTGCAAAGGTGACATGAATATTGCAGGGTATTTGACATTTAGGAAGGGCAGGAGATTTGGAGGAATAGGTTGATGTTGTCTCTGTTAATTAATGATGGTCAGCAGAAAGGGGTGACCTCCGTTCAGATGCAGAAACAGTTTGAGTGGAGATAAAAATAACACAAATGTGTGTACACATACACAGGGCAGGGAAGCGTCCTGGCAGACCAATTGTTTCTGCCTGCTCCTGACCCACTGATATAATTTCCATGTACCTCGACTCCATCCTACCCCCCCTGGGCCATTCCCTCCCGACCTAAGTCCAAGGCACCTCACACGCCCTTCGTCTCTTCAATGACTTCTGTTTTCCAGGCCCCGTTCTCTCATCTTTACTATGGATGTTCAGTCACTCTACACCTCCATCCCCCACCAGGAAGGCCTAACATACTCAGTTTCTCCTCAACCGCAGAACCAGCCAATTTCCCTCCACTAACAGTCTCCTCCGCCTAGCGGAGCTGGTCCTCGCTCAACAACCTCTCCTTTGACTCTCCCTCAATGCCAGCCAGATGACCAGGAGCTGGTCATTGACATCAGGATGCAGGGATGGTGTACATGGCCCAGACAGCAGCAATGGTGTTGAGCTAGAGATGGTGGAGGGCTTCAAATTCATGATGTGTAAATATCTACTCCTATTGTCAGCAGGCTTCCACCTTCCTTGAAAATGAGTCAATCATTGGCGTATAACAATGATCTGACAGCCACGGAGACACTTTTTATCAACACTGGGTTTCAATTTCAAACTTCTGGTTGGGAAATAGCCCAATTGCGCAAGTGCAGCACAGTGGAATGCTTAACCTCATAAGTTATAGCAGAATTTGGCTATTTCATCTTTCCCTCTCAATGCCATTTTCCTGACTTCTCCCCTTAAACCCTGACACCCGTACTAATCGTGAATCTGTCAATCTCACCTTAAAAATATCCATTGGCTTAGCCTCCACAGCCGCGTGTGGCAATGACTTCCAGAGGAGTTGCTGCCTTACAGCGTCAGAGACGTCGGTATGGAGTATGCACGTTCACCCTGTGTCTGCGTGGGTTTTCGCCGGGTGCTCCGGTTTCCTCCCACATTCCAATGATGCGCAGGTTTGTAGGTTCATTGGCTTCTGTAAATTGCCTCCCCCCCCGGTGTGACGGATGGAACTAGTGTGTGCGGGTGATCGTTGGTCCCCGTGGAGTCGGTGGGCCGAGGGGCCTGTTCCACACTGTATCTCTAAACTCTGAACTAAACTCAAATGACATGCCAACACTCACTTTGCCAGAATTTGAACTGACTTTGGCCCACTAGCACTGCCCATAGCTCCCTGCAGCCTTGGAAACGGCCTATAAATAGAACAGTGTCAAAGGTCAGAGAGAGGTCCATGGGAACAAGGGTATAACAACAACTCAACATCTCGCTCACTGACCAGCACACTGACCTCTGCAGAATGAGAGAACCATGACAAACAGCATCGTGTATCCTTGAGAGGTCATGTTGCAGTTGTATAAGACGTTGGTGATGCCGCATTTCGAGTATTGTGTTCAGTTTTTGTCTTGCTGTTATAGGAAGAGGTTGTCAAGCTGGAAAGGGTGCAGAGAAGATTTACAAGGATGTTGCCGGGACTCAAGGGTCAGAGCTATAGGGAGAGGTTGAGCAGGCTAGAACTCTATTCCTTGGAGCGCAGAAGGATGAGGGGTGACCTTATAGAGATGCACAAGATCATGGGGAATAGTTGCACCGAGTCTCTTGTCCAGAGTCGGGGAATCAACAGCAATTCCATCTATACTTCACGCTGCTTCAGCAAGGCCACCAGCATTATCAAGGACCAGTCTCACCCTGGTCACTCCCTCTTCTCCCCTCTCCCATGAGAGGTACAGTAGTGTGAAAACGCACACCTCCAGATTCAGGGACAGTTTCTTCCCAGCTGTTATCATGCAACTGAACCCTCCTATTAACAAATAGAAGACAGTCCGGAGCTACCATCTACCACATTGGAGACCCTCAGACTATATTTAATCAGACTTTACTTATCTTGCACTATCCTGTGTCTGTACACTGTCGACGGATCAATTGTAATCATGTATAGTCTTTCCGCTGACTGGATAGCACACAACAAAAACCTTTCACTGAACCTTGGTGCTCGTGGTAATATTAAACTACACCGAGTCCATTAAAGTCTGCTTAGAGATAGTCCGAGGTAGATGGGGTGGCTGGGCTGCTCTCTAGCTGGTGATGGGATGGTTCAGTTGCGTGAGGTACAGTGAAGAACTTTGTTATGCCTGCAGTCCGGACAAATCACGGCATGCATGAGTACAATCAAAATATACACAAGCACAGCGGGTAGTGCAAAGAGAAAATAAACAAGCGTGCAGGGTCAAAGAGGGTTTGGAAGCTCTCATCATTGGGCCCCTAGGCACTGCCAAATCTCAAGGACAACGGCTAACCATGTAGATACAAGGAACTGCAGATGCTAGTTTACCAGAAAAAGGCACAGAGTGCTGGAGTCACTCAGTGGGTCAGGCAGCATTTCTGGAGAACATGGAATGGTGATGTTGTGGGTCGGGACCCTTCGTGAGACTGATTGTAGAGGGGGGTGGGGGGGGGAGAAAGCTGAAAGAGAGGTGGGGGCGGGATTGACAGGTGGGTACAGGTGAGGAGGGTTGATTGGCAGATGGGTGGACAAAGGGCCAGAGATGGGAAGATAACAAAAGGCTGTGAGATAAGGTGAAGCCAGAGGAAGGGATATGTTGGAAGGAGAATGGGGAAAAGAGGAAAGGATCATTGTTGGTTAGTTACCTAACATTGGAGAATTGAATGTTCATACCATTGGGTTGTAAGCTACCCAAGTAGAGTATGAGGTGATGTTCATCACGTTTGCATCGCCACCGTACTCGGCACCAGAGAATTCCCCAACTCCCGAACACTGTCTGTGCCTCACCGTACTGAAGCATTGACTGATGTCGCAGACTTGGTTTAAACTGCCCAGAAAAATTCTAACTATGTATTAAAATACTTTCTTGATAAAGCTTCACACATAGACCTGAAAGCACATTGTGTGTGCGTGCGTGCGTTTGTGTGTATGCACGTGTGCGTGTATGCAGGTGCGCATGTGTGTGTGATAGTGTGTGCGCGTGTGTTTTGCGTGTGTGTGCGAGTCTGTGCGCGTGTGTGTGCGTGTATGTGTGTGCGAGTGTGTGTATGCGTGTGTGTGCGCGTGAGTGCGCGAATGTTTGTGCGAGTGTGTGCGCATGTGTGCACGTGTATGAGCGCGAGTGTGTGCCTGTGTGTGTGTGCGGGTGTGTGCATGTGAGGGCGCATGTGTGTGCGCGTGTGTGTATGCGTGCGTGTGAGCTTGCGTATGTGTTTGCAAACATTTATCACCACTGCATCTGCCAGTTACACCTTGCCTGTTATTACACCTCCAGGTAGCTGAGGTACTGCCTTGTGCCATCTGCTTTGAAAGATATAAGTAGAAATCAGTCCACAACGGCATGTGACAAGCGCACAGATTATGAGGGGCTGCTTCTTCTCAATGTCTCTTCTTCTGAAATCCACCTCCACACCTGTTCCTTTATTTCACGATGAGAAGTTGGACAGACTTGGGTTGGTTTCTCTGGGACATCAGAGGTTGAGGGGAGACCTGGTAGGAGTAGGTAAAATGATGAGAGGGATAGATAGGGCTGACACTCAGAAACTTTTCCCCCAAGGTGGAGTTGTCAAAGACTGTAGATAGGGTAGACAGACTGTCTCTCCCAGGGTGGGAATGTCGAACACTGAAGGACATAGTGTTAAGGTGAGAGGGGCAAGGTTTAAAGGAGATGTGCGGGGCAGGTTTTTTACACGGGCGGCGGTGGGTGACTGGAACGCACTGTCAGGGGTGCTATAGGAGGCAGATAAGAGAGGGACATATGAGAGGCTTTTGGATAGGCACATGGATATACAGGGAATGGAAGGATGTGGAACACATGCAGGCAGAGATAGCTTTAGCTTGTTCAGCTGCGATATAGTGGGCCGAAAGGCCAGTTCCTGTGCTGTAATGTTCTAAGTTCTATGCGTTCTCTTACCAAGGTTCAATTCCACTAATATCGATATAACATTCACCATGACTGACTCGGGGAGTATGGGCCAGCTTCCTCCTCGATCTCCTCCACCATATTTCAAAATAGCGGCACTCAGAGAGGACATACTGGAGGGATCATCACAGTGAGGAATGTGGGGAATCCACTGTGGTGGATGTTTATGTTAACTTTTATGTAATTTTGTGTCTTGTTGCTTTTTATTCGTATGGCTGTATGGTAATTCGCATATCACTGTACCTTAATTGGTACATGTGCTAATAACCTTTGAACTTTGAAACCTTTGGGCCAGTATTGGACCAACTTAAAGGTGCAATCATTCTGATGGGGTTAATTCCCTCCTTTACCCATGAGTGGTCCTCCCCTCTCCTCAGTTACCCGATTGCTTTTAATGCATATGTACAATGCCTTGGGATTCTCTTTAGACTCTTCCCAAGGTCATTTCATGGCCTCTTCTGGCCCTCCTAATTACCCACTGAGTTACTGCAGCTTTTTGTGTCTATCATTGGTTTCAACCAGCATCTGCTGTTCCTTCCTAAACGCCTCCTAATTCCTTGCTTGAATTTTGTGCAATTTTCTTTCTATTCCTCTAATTCCCCGTCTGATTTCATCTTCCTATACCTTTTGCTTCCTTTTTCCTTTTGGCCAAATTTACAACCTACATCTCTCATCAGGTAATTTTCCCTTCCCTTGCCGTCCTTGTCTCTCCTCACTGGAGCACGCCAGTCCTGAACTGTGAGCATCAGCTGGTCTTTAAACAACTCCCACATTTAGTTTTACTTTAGTTTAGTTTAGAGCAGGGTTGTCAAACTCATATTAACTCATTTTAGGTCACGGGCAAAATGCGACTTCATGCGCGCCGGATCGGGCCGAGCACGTGCGAACACAGTCCGATCCGACAGCTGCAGCCCGCTCCGGCATTGGGGAAATCATCCCGCGGGCCTGATCGGACCCCTTCGTGGGCAGCATTCGGACCACGGGCCGTGAGTTTGACACCCGTGGTTTAGAGATATAACGTGAAAACAGGCTCATTGGCCCACTGAGTCTGCACCGACAGTGATCCCTGCACATTAACACTATGCTACACACACTAGGAACAATTTTACATTTAAGAATAAGGGGTAAGCCATTTCGAATGTAGATGAGGAAACACTTTTTCACAATGGCCTACTCCTGCACCTATTGTCTATTGTCTATTGTCTAATTAACCTACAAACCTGTAAATCTTTGGAGCTTGGGAGGAAACTGAAGATCTTGGAGAAAACCCACGCAGGTCATGGGGAGAATGTACAAACTCCATGCAGACAGCACCCGTAGTCATGATTAAACTCGGGTCTCTGGCGCTGTAAGGCAGCAACTCTACCACTGTGCCACCTTGCCCCTCATGTCAGATGTACACTTACCCAATAACAACTGTTCCTAATGTACTCTCCCAAGGTCCTGCCCATCAATGCTCTCTTCTATCTGATGTAGCACCTTATGTGGTAATCTACCTTACATTCCCAATGTAGTACCATCCCCCACAAACCCGACGTCCTTATTCATAACTATCTTAACTCGCGGGCCGACCCAACCCGTGGACGGCGGTTGATGAGGGAGAGGGGGAAACGTTGTGGGGATGGGGAAGAACAATGGAGGATCCAGCATGGGGGAACCGCTGTGGGGGGGGGGGGGAGAACAAAGAATGAGCCGGCGGGCGTACTTTGTAACTTTGTCAGAGACGTAGGTGGCCGCTATTTGTATTCATTGGGTATTAAAGCAAACAATTTCACTGCGACGTGTCACATGTGACAAAAACTTATTCCATTCCATTCGAAACAAGGGAAGCAAGAAACTGCAAATACTAGTGGTCTGCATGGTGTTTGCACGTTCTCCCTGCACCACATGGTTTTTCTCCCACCTCCCAAAGATGTGCAGGGTTTGTAGGTTAATTGGCCCTCTGTACAATGCCCCCCTAGTGTGTAGTGAGTGGATGAGAGAGCGGGATACCATAGAACTAGTGTGAAGGGGTGATTGATGTGGGCTCCGCAACTATAATCAGTCTTAAGAAGGGTCCCGAACTGAAACGTTGCCTCTGCAAGTTCTCCAGAGATGCTGCCTGATCTGCTGAGTTACTCCAGCACTTCTAACTGTGTCTGTGTTCATAATTGTGTCTGTTAGTTTCAATGACTTGTACAGCACAAGAGCAGGCACTTCAGCCCACAATGTCTGTGCTGAACATGATGCCCAGACCATCTCGTATGTACTTGTGCATAATCCATATCCTTGCCTTCCCTGCAGAGCCATGGGCCTATCCTTCAATGCCACTACCTTACCTGCCTCAACCACCACCCTGGCTGTGTAAAAAAAAGTTACCCAGCACATCTCCTTTAAACTTTGCACCTCTCACTTTAAAGCTAGGCCCTCTGGTGTTTTATTTTTCCATCCTGGCGAAAAAGAATCTGGCTGTCTGCCATATCTAGATGGTCTATGCCACTCATAATTTTTTTAACTTCCATTTGGTCTCCCCTCTACCTCCAGTGTTCCAGAGAAACAATCCAACTATAGACCGAAGCTACCCCCATAGCACCCCAGAAACACCTCATTGCATGAAATGAATACAATATAATCAGGGTGCAGAGAAGATTTACGAGGATGTTGCCAAGACTCGAGGGACTGAGCTATAGGGAGAGGTTGAGTAGGCTGGGTCTCTATTCCATGGAGTGCAGGAGGGAGAGGAGTGATCTTATAGAGGTGTACAAAATCATGAGAGGAATCGATCAGGTAGATGCACAGAGTCTCTTGCCCAGTGTAGGGGAATCGAGGACCAGAGGACATAGGTTCAAGATGAAGGGGAAAAGATTTAAAAGGAATCCGAGGAGTAACTGGGTGTAAGGAAATAGTTGCTCTCACAGGGAGTTGAGGCAGGTATGATCTCAACATTTAAGAAACATAGACATGTACATGGAGAGGATAGATTTAGAGGGATATGGGTCAAACACATATGAGATAAGGCCCTCAAGTACAGGCAACATCCTGGTAAATCCTCATGAAAATCCTTTAAAAAAACAAGTGATTGAATTAGATCAACAGAAAGATATGGCCTATGGCTTGGAGAGAAGTGGCTTCCATTTAGGGCAGCACGGTGGTGCAGCGGTAGAGTTGCTGCCTTACAGCGGCAGAGACCCAGGTTCAATCCTGACCATCAGGGCCGGATTTACGTATAAGCTTCACAAGCTTACGCTTAGGGCCTCGAGATCTAGGGGGGCCTCGGCAGGTCCGGATTTACTTATAGGCTTCATAGGTTGAAGCCTAGGGCCTCAGAATCTAGGGGGCCTCCGGCCAAGGTGTTTTTTTCCCAGAGTAAAAAACAAAAATTGGAGCACTATAAGCGTTTCCACTTTGACGGGAGTTATCCGAAATTCTGGTTCCGGCCGCTGGATGTTTTGGGGAAAAAAAATTGCTACCATTGGGCAGTTGGGGGAAGCCGGTGACGCAGTAGCGATGCAAAATGATGCTGTCTCTCCGCGCGTGCGCAGTGGGCCCGGGCGGGTTCAGATCTCCATTTGCACTCCACACAATCACCTCGATGCCTCATGTCTACCAAAGATCCTAGGTGTCTACTCCAGGTAAGTAGTGGAATATTGCATTGCGAGTGCCCATTTCTCCGGGCCGGGGGGGGGCTGCGGTGTCTGCGGCGCGGAGTCGGAGCCTCGCTGTGTGGGAGGGAGAGAGAGAGGGAGTGAGGGAGAGAGAGAGAGGGGGGGATGTGAGAGGAGGAAAGGGGGGGTTGAGAGAGGGGGAGAGAGAGTGAGGGGAGGGGGAGAGAGAGAGAGGGGGAGAGAGAGAGGGGGAGGGGAGAGAGAGAGATGGGGAGAGAGAGAGGTGGAGGGAGAGGGAGGGGAAGGAGGAGGGGGGGAGGGAAAGGGGGATTATCTTTAGTGAGATTGAAAAATTAAGGTAGGTTTTAGAGCAATTATATGTTCTCCTCCATGTGCATAATATCAAACAATTGGAACTGATTTCTTATCCTTGATAACAATACTGAAAAATATGTATTCCATAGTTTGCAACTTTCATTTTGCATAATATTTTTAATGTGCACACACTAACACAGTCGAACAGTAACAGGCAATCAAATCAACACACAAAACATTTTCTAAAAAAAGGTTTATTTACCGCAAAAACTTACAGTGTTTTATTTGCAGTGTTTGCATGCTCCTTTATAACATTTTACATAACATTTTACAGTACAACTTGATTATTAAAACAAGGACAGCTTCAATTCTTGATTAAAAAAGATGTGTACAACAATGATCCCAATCATCCCATTCCAACCACTCATTACTCTTGACACAACCAAAATCTTTTCTGAAATATTGGTCATAAATTTGGTGCAAAAATGCTCCAAAATAAGGCTCAGAAAGCACCAGAGAGCGTCTAAAACCCCAGAGCTTCCAGGGCCCTCAAGTGGACCCTGGCCGCAAGGGTCTTTAAGCTTCGCGCTTGTGATATGCGCTGCGTGCACTTATTTCACATTAAAGTTTTTGTAATCCTGCCATGCCACCCCCCTTTTTGAAAAGCTTCGTACGGGCCTGGTGTATAATATTTTTGACACTGTCATAGTAGGCCTTTCTTACATATGCTGTCACAACACACTGTAGTCTCTAAACAACACTTCAGTCATTTTCCTTGCCCTCCATTTCAGAATAATAGTGTTTTAAGCCGATAACTCGACACTAGCACTGGCAATAAATAAAAACCGCAGCTTTCCAGCCCTTATCTCATTGGCCATGCTCGGCTGCACATCAGTGTCAATCTGGTGGACTCTTCCATCTTCCTCTCATCGTGGGGGGTGGGGGATTGGGAGGGGCCTCAAAAGTGAAATAGCCTAGGGCCTTTCTTTATCAAAATCTGGCTCTGCTGACCATGAGTGCTGCCTGTTTGGAGTTTGTGCATTCTCCCTGTGACCGCGTGGGTTTTCTCTGGGTGCTCTGGTTTTCTCCCACACTCGAAAGACATACAGGTTTGTAAGTTAATTGGCTTTGGCAAAAAAATTGTCCCTAGTGTGTAGGATAGTGCTAGTATATGGGTTGGCGTAGTATCGTTGGGCCGAAGGGCCTGTTTCCACCCTGTAAAACTAAAATTAAAACAAACAAAAATTGTTACCCTCGAAGTCAGCACAAACGCAGATTGTAAAAACCCTTTTTTCAAATAAAATTATTAACAACCGCAGGAGATTTTACAAAGTATATTTCCTTCCGATGCTGATGCTCTGACTGATAATTGCGCGTTTCCTGAGCTACGGTGCTTTTGCTGCTGAAAGTAGATAAGACAGTTACATTAGTAGATGAGCCCCTTGGGCCTTAATAATGTCTCTCTCTCACACACACAGGATGCACTGCACCAGGAAAGCATGTACAAGCCATGACATTGTTCAATTTAATATGTAAGTACAGCAGGCTTTAAATTGTTAATTTCCTATTATCCCCCACTACCATCACCATTTCCCACCACAACTGTTTTGTTTTTAAAACACTCTCACTCGGGGGGCCGAACATCTTTTGAGGTCTTGGGGAATTAACTATTTCAATCGCATCCTTAATTCATTATCCTTGCCAATGCCCGAGTCCCTGTTGGGAGATTCCGTCAATCTCAATTCCAGCTAATAGCCACGTTTAATTCCCTTTGTCTTCTCTCCATAGTCATTACTATGAAAGTTATTGTGGCTAATTGAAAGACCATGTGCCAATTACGATTTGAGAGGTTTAGCTTGGCTATGATTTAGAATGCCTCTCTCCCCAAATGCCTCCTCCCTGAAGAGTGAGTTTAGAGGGATACGTAGATAGGTGGAGGGGCAGGTAGTGGAGTGAAAGCAGGGACTGTGCAGAAGGACTTGGACAGGCTGGGAGAGTTAGCAATGATGAATACAGCGAGGCAAAGTGCGTTGCCATGCATTTTGACAGTAGGAATAAAGGTGTAGGCTATATTCTGAATGAGGAAAGAATTTAGAAATCGGAGGTGCAAAGGGACTTGGGAGTGCTGGTGCAGGATTTCCAAAAAGTTCATCTTCAAGTCGAATTGGTAGTAAGGAAGGCAAATGCCAATGCTAGCCATTATTTCAAGATGACTGGAATATAAAAACAGGGATGTAATGCTGAGGCTCTATAAGGCGCTAGTCAGGCCGCATTTGGAGTATTGTGAGCAGTTGTGCCCCATATCTGAGGAAAGATGTGCTGGCATTAGAGAGGGTCCAGAGGAGGTTTACGAGAATGATCCTAGCAGGCACGTGCCGTCAGGGTAGGCAGGGTAGGCACTGCCTACCCTGACTAAAATAATAAAATGGTAATTATTAAATATAAATAGTAAAGGCACAGGAGAATTATGCCTACCTAAGAGATCAATCTCTGAGGTAGGCAGAATTCTCCCCAGTACATGTAACACGTGAAAGTATGTGCAGCCCACGTGCCGTCGATGCTGCTTCAAGCCCTCAATGACAACGGTCTATAAAGGCAACTGAAATTCAGCCTTTGCACCGTGGACTGCGTGCATGTGCTGCGTTTCTTGGCGGGTTTTCAAACGTGGATTGTCATTATCTTAAGAGTATCTTAAGAAACAAAGAGAGAAGAATGGAGTTTGTGTACAAATAATGTGGTAAGTAAATTTCTTTGAGCCACCGTATTTCCCGACAATGAAGACGCAATTTTTTGCCCTAAAAAATAAGGCCCAAATATTTCCCTGCGTCTTGGAGGCCGAAGGCTAGATTGTTGGCCAAGGAAGATAGGCTTGGGTCAAATCGTTTTTAAAACATGGGGGGGGGGGGGGGACACAATGAGGCCTAACACGGGTCGGCAACCTACGGCCCGGATCCGGCCCGTAACCCAAACTCAAGCGAGCGGGGCACACAGCCAACCTGGGTGTCACAGCCAGACCTGGGGCAAGCGAGCCGACCTGGGCGCTACAGCCAGTCCCGTGGCAAGCAGGCTTTGGAGTGTGTGTGGCGGTTGTCAGTCAAGTGAGGATTACAGAGAGAACTGCTGCCTCGTCAATAGACGCGCACAAAAGCAGTTGGTATTAGTTTAGAAATTCTCGTTATCCCTATTTTTGACCTGGCTCGGAGACCGGACAGTGAGGGGACCAGCTCAAGAGCAAAGATCATAGTGCGGAGCGGGTCACCGGGCGATGGATAACAGGCCAGCGGGCCGTGGAGCTTACTCCTGGGTCAGCGCGATTGGTCCCTTGAACTAGTATTGTCATTCAATAAGATCATAACTGATTCAACTTGTGCTCCCGTTTTTCCCACCATCTCTCCACCTGCCATCACCCTCCATCCCCCCACCCATTCAGTTATGCAGAATGGAGGAGATCTGGAAGCCTTGGGCAAATTCCCCCATCTGTTTCTTCTGGATTCATTTAGTTTAGTTGAGTTCCGATGTACAGCATGGAAACAGCCCACTAGGCCCACCGTGTCCACGTCGCCTATCGGTCATGTGTTCACACTAATTCCACATTATCCTGCTTCCTCATCTACTCCCTACACACTAGGGGCAATTTACAGAGGCAGATTCATGTACAAACCTGCATGTCATTGGGATGTGGGAGGAAACCTGGAGCACCTGCAGGAAACCCACACGGTCACGGGGAGAACGTGCAAACACAATACCAGAGGTCAGGATCAAACCGGGGTCTCTGGTGCTGTGAGGCAGCGGCTCTGGTATTCAGAGTAGGCTGGAGGGGAGGTGGCGAGGAGGGAGGAAGGGGAGCAGGGTGGGGGGGCAGGGTGGGGGGAATATCAGTGACCCATCCCACTGGGGTTGGGCCAACACGGGCTCTCCCTCCCTTCCAAAATCTTTGCCGCGCAACATAACCACCGCCGCCTCGCTGTAGAGTCCCCTGTCTGTCCTGAAATAAGATTCTGCTTTCAATTGTCAAGCAAAACACCAATTAGCCCAACTGTAAAAGGGTGTTCCTTTGTAAGCAGAAGCCAGCTGGCACCTCTCCTTCTGTATCAAGCGTACAGTGCAAGTCGCTGCCAAAGCAGAGCCATGACCACCCACTGCCTCACACGGTGCAAATACTACTATTGATGCAGCCTATGGGTTTCCTGTGAGTCACACAACTATGAGAGTTCAGTCAGATTCTTAGTTGCTGTGGCTGATGGGATAGTGGATTTTATTTATTAGTCCAGGACCAGACCAGGTAAAATCCTTTTCTTAAAAAGGGTTGTGATTCAAAATGTTGTCTCTCCATTCCCTCCACGGATGCTGCCTGACCTGCTGAATCCCCTCTCCCTCCTCCCCGCGTCCCCTTCCCCTGTACCCACTGGACTCACACCTACTCCTCCCCTCCCCCTCCCCCTCCCCCTCCACCCACATTCACAACTCTTCACCCTTTTGTCTCACACCTTCGGTTTTAATCTCTAGCCTTTGTTCCAAAACCATCTGCCTATCAACCCTCCCCCCCCCTGCCCCCGCCGCACCGCCGCCCGCTCCCTCTACCTATTACCTGTCTACCTATTACCTGCCATGTTTGTCCTCCTCTCCTCTCCTCTCTTCCAGCTTTCTTTCCCCACCCACCACCAACACAATCAGTCTGAAGAAAGGTCCCGAACCAAAACGTCGCCCGTCCATGTTCTCCAGAGGTGCTGCCCGACCCGCTGAGTTACTCCAGCACTTTGTTATTCACTCAGGGACAATGGGTTTCCTTATCTGAGGACCACTAATGGATAGGCACATGAATATGTCATCATCATCGGCGGTCTCCTCTCCATTGGGTCGTCTACATGTGGGTCTGCAGATGTCTGTAGAGGCAGATCCGCGATCCACACACCTTGGTGCAACGTGGGCAGTGGAGACTGCCGGTGGTTGGTAGTCGTCTAGCCCACTTCTCTCTGTCATTACAGTGCTGTCGCTTTGTCTCTGCGACACGGCGTAATTCCATTTTGTGACGTGTAGCTCCTTCCGCACGGGTTTCCTCCGGGAGTGCCTGCCCAGTGCAATGTGCTCCCAGTTGCTCGATGTGATGTGGAATTTCTTCAGACTGTTCTTGATGTTGTCCTTGAAGCGTTTCTTTGGTCCGCCAGGGGCTCGCTGACCTGCCTTCAAGTGAGAGTACAGGATTTGTTTAGGGAGATGTGTGTTGGACATGCGGATAACATGGCCAGTCCATCGAAGTTGGTGCTGCATTATTGTGGTGGTGATGCTGATCATGTTGGCTTCCTCCAAAACGCTGATGTTGGTGCGTTTGTCCTTCCAGCTGATCCACGCAATCTTTAATAAGGATCTTTGATGGTATTGCTCCAGGGCTCTCAGGTGCCTGCTGTAGGTGGTCCATGACTCGGCTCCATACATCAGGGTGGAGAGGACAACGGCTCTGTAGACCAGCAGTTTTGTTCGTATGTAGGGAATGGAGGGATATGGATCATGTGCAGGCCCAAGAGATTAGGCTATCTAGGCATTGTGTTTGGGAAGGACATTGTAGGCCGAAGGGATAGTATCAAAACAAAAGATGAAGTGTACAAATTAGGTAGAAAAAGCAGCCTACCAGAGGACTGGGAGAAATTCAGAGTCCAGCAGAGGACAAAGGGCGTAATTAGGAAAGGGGAAATAGATTATGAAAGAAAACTGGCAGGGAACATAAAAACTGACTGCAAAAGCTTTTATAGATATGTGAAGAGAAAAAGATTAATTAAAACAAATGTAGGTCCCTTGCAGTCAGAAACAGGTGAATTGATCATGGGGAACAAGGACATGGCAGATCAATTGAATAACTACTTTGGTTCTGTCTTCACTAAGGAAGACATAAATAATCTGCCGGAAATAGCAGGGGACTGGGGGTCAAATGAGATGGAGGAACTGAGTGAAATCCAGGTTAGCCGGGACGTGGTGTTAGGTAATATTGAATGGATTAAAGGCCGATAAATCCCCAGGGCCAGATAGGCTGCATCCCAGAGTACTTAAGGAAGTAGCCCCATAAATAGTGGATGCATTAGTGATAATTTTTCAAAACTCTTTAGATTCTGGAGTAGTTCCTGAGGATTGGAGAGTAGCTAATGTAACCACACTTTTTAAAAAGGGAGGGAGAGAGAAAACGGGGAATTGCAGACCAGTTAGTCTAACATCGGTAGTGGGGAAACTGGTAGAATCAGTTATTAAAGATGGGATAGCAGCACATTTGGAAAGTGGTGAAATCATTGGACAAAGTCAGCATGGATTTATGAAAGGTAAATCATGTCTGACGAATCTTATAGAATTTTTCGAGGATGTAACTAGTAGAGTGGATAAGGGAGAACCAGTGGATGTGTTATATCTGGACTTTCAGAAAGCTTTCGACAAGGTCCCACATAAGAGATTAGTATACAAACTTAAAGCACACGGTATTGGGGGTTCAGTATTGATGTGGATAGAGAACTGGCTGGCAGACAGGAAGCAAAGAGTAGGAGTAAACGGGTCCTTTTCACAATGGCAGGCAGTGACTAGTGGGGTACCGCAAGGCTCAGTTCTGGGACCCCAGCTATTTACGATATATATTAATAATTGGGACGAGGGAATTGAATACAACATCTCCAAGTTTGCGGATGACATGAAGCTGGGGGGCAGTGTTAGCTGTGTGGAGGATGCTAGGAGGCTGCAAGGTGACTTGGATAGGCTGGGTGAGTGGGCAAATGCATGGCAGATGCAGTATAATGTGGATAAATGTGAGGTTATCCACTTTGGTGACAAAAACAGGAAAGTAGACTATTATCTGAATGGTGGTCGATTAGGAAAGGGGGAGATGCAACGAGACCTGGTTGTCATGATACACCAGTCATTAAAAGTAGGCATGCAGGTGCAGCAGGCAGTGAAGAAGGCGAATGGTATGTTAGCATTCATAGCAAAAGGATTTGAGTATAGGAGCAGGGAGGTTCTACTGCAGTTGTACAGGGTCTTGGTGAGACCACACCTGGAGTATTGCGTACAGTTTTGGTCTCCTAATCTGAGGAAAGACATTCTTGCCATAGAGGGAGTACAGAGAAGGTTCACCAGACTGATTCCTGGGATGTCAGGACTTTTATATGAAGAAAGACTGGATAGACTCAGTTTGTACTCACTAGAATTTAGAAGATTGAGGGGGGATCTTATAGAAACTTACAAAATTCTTAAGGGGTTGGACAGGCTTGATGCAGGAAGATTGTTCCCGATGTTGGGGAAGTCCAGAACAAGGGGTCACAGTTTAAGGATAAGGGGGAAATCTTTTAGGACCGAGATGAGAAAAACATTTTTCACACACAGAGTGGTGAATCTCTGGAATTCTCTGCCACAGAAGGTAGTTCAGGCCAGTTCATTGGCTATATTTAGATGTGTCCCTTGTGGCTAAAGGGATCAGGGGGTATGGAGAGAAGGCAGGTACAGGATACTGAGTTGGATGATCAGCCATGATCATATTGAATGGCGGTGCAGGCTCGAAGGGCCGAATGTCCTACTCCTGCACCTATTTTCTATGTTTCTATGTTTCCTGTTCTGTACAGGCAAGAGGTACAGAAGTGTGAAAACACACACCTCCAGATTCAGGGACAGTTTCTTCCCAACTGTTGTCAGGCAACTGAATCATCCTGCCACCAACCAGACAGTGGTCCTCATGGCCCTCCGAAGGGGTGGTGCGATGGGTGCGGTCGTACCCCCCTTTTTTCTCAGATTTAAAAAAATCCAGATGAAAAAAAATTTGGAGCGCCATCAGTGTCTCCACTTTGAAGGAATTTACCCGAAATTCGTGAAATTCTGGTTCCGGCCCGCGGGATGATTTGGGGGGGGGGGGGGAATATTTGCGACCGTCCGCGCCTGCACAGTTGGGGGAAGCTGGTGACACGGTAGCAACACAAAATGACGGCGTCTATCCGCACGTGCGCAGTGGGAGGGATCTGCATTGCCTCGGCACCCAGGGCGTAATGGGGCCGAGTAATATTGCGTTGTGGGGAGGGGGTGTTTAATACCCACCATACATTTTGAAGCAAGGCGACGGGGCGGAGGGGGAGGGGGGGGGGGGGGGGGGGAGGTGGGTGTATTGTTCCCAAAGTCTGCATTTATCCCATAGTCAATGTTACTAAAACAGATGATGTGGCCTTTGTGCAGTATTATTAGTGGGATCTGGCTGTCACAGGCTGGGTCCACAAATGGGGGGCCTTGGGGAAAGTGCCAGGGGAGGTGTGGAGAATGGGAGGAGGGAGGGAGAGGGGGGAGGATGGGATGTGAGGGGAGTGGGGAAGGGGGAGAAGTGTGGAGCGGGGTTAAGGGATGAAGGTGGAAGAGGGGAGGGGAGAAGGGTGGGGAGAAGTGGAGAGGAGGGATTGGGGCAGGAGGAGGGAAGGAAGGGGATGGAGGGGAGAGGGGGGTGGAGGGGAGAGGGGGGTGGAGGAGAGAGGGGAGTTCAGTCTACACTCACTGAATCCATCCCTGTGAAAAGTTAGAGACGGTGATTGGATCTGGAAGCGGGCCAATACATCTATAAAAAAAACTGAACGACTCAGACAACTTTTCATTTACACAATTGATTTTATTGTATTAATTTTAATATATTAATGTTTAAGATCCATGCATTGAAGGAAGAATATTTTACAGCCCATCTGTGGTCCCTAACCCTAACCCTAACTGGACGTCACCCGCAGAACAGCATACGTCAGTGTGTGACAGGGCGCACGACATCATGAGACACACAAATGTCGCCCCTGGATTTTGAACATTCCAAAATCAAGGGGCGACAGGGAGTCACCGCGTGTCACTACATACGTCACCTCGCATCACGCCGTGTCACTCCCCGACCACAATGCGACAACGTCTTTTCGGGCTGTCGCCAAAAATGTCGCCCAAGTGGACAGGCCTTTCATGCTGTGAAACTTGAGGGAAAAGCTTTCGAAGGCGGCGTCGGCGGCTAACCTCTCCCTGGCCAGGTTCACGATCACTTTGGGCTCGAGTCCGCAGTGCTCGAAGAAACTGTCCATGCCGGAGCAAGCTCGGGAGAAGCGGCAGCTGAGGTCGGAGTGCGAGCGCCGTAATCCACCTTCACCAACCCGCTGCTTGAGCGGCTTCTTGGGGCGACCTGCTGCTGCTTCTCGGGGCGCTGCTGGCGTGGTTACTTGTGCACCCTGGGGTGCTGCAGCCTCTGTACCTTCTGCTAATTCTCCCCCTTCCGACGTTGCTGCTCCCGTTGCCGGCCCCTGCTGCTTGTCGTTCCCGGCCGCTAGAGCCGGCCAGCAGCCGCCGGACCAGGCTGACACCGCCCTTGAAACTGCAGGCGCTGCTGGTGGCCGTCGCTCCCCGCACGAACTCGGACTTCTGCGGTACGTGACGAGCGAGTCGGGCCTGCGCTGCCTCTTGGAGCTGGAGCAACGCACAATGTCAGGCGGGAGCCCCAGCTGCCCGCTCTGCTGGGGGCTGTTGGAGGCCAGGTAAGTCTTCGTGCTGCTGCTGGCCCTGCTGCCGCTGCTGCTGCTGCTGCCTTCCTTTGGGCTCTACTTTGCACCCCCTCGCCGTCTGGCTCTTCAAGTACTTGGCCTTGTCAGCAGCCAGTCTCTCCATGGCTCCATTTGACTGCGGAGGTAGCCGGGACCTTTGGTCATGAGCCTGAGCAGCAGAGAGACGCTTGACTCGGGCGGCATGCTTCCAGTGGGCGCGATCTCGCTCGGCATCCTACTTTGATCCAGCCGACGAGGACAAACACGTTTTCACATCCGCGAAGAAGCAAAGACCAGGACTTCCACATTCACTATGACTTTGCCCATGACTTGGACAAAGTGGTGACTAGGTCTGCACAGTTGCATTCTTCTTAAATGGAACTGGAATACGTGATTGATGGCTAAATGGCAACATATGCCGGCCTGCCACGAGTGTCTGTCACCTGCATCACTACACCAGGACTTCCATGAGCAATGACAGGCTGTCTGCACTCGCCTTAATGCACATTCACTATGACTTTGCCCATGTCTTGGACAAGGTGGTGAGAAGGTTTGCACAATTACATTCTCGGAAGATGGAACTGGAAAATGTGATTGATGGCTAAATGGCAATATTTGCTGGTCTGCCAAGAGAGTTGTCAAAGTCTGTGAGAGGAACCCTGAACTGTGTGCTAACCTCCTCACACTTTGAGAGCCCGCACAGGGCACTGCACGAAGAGGTAGAAGTCGGGCCACCTACATCAGTGTACTAGCTGCGGAATGACACAGGCCTTGGACAGCATTAATGAACTGAGGACTGCCGTTAAAGATAAAGTCACACTTTGAGACCAAACAGGGCACTGCAAGAAGAAGTAGGAGTAGGGCCACCTACATCAGTGTACTGCGGAATGACACATGCTTGGACAGCATTAACGAACTGAGGACTGCCATGCTAGATAAACTGGTCTGAGGTGCTATATTTGTGGAACCAGGGATGGCATATAGGCGAAGGCCAACAAATGCGCTTGCATTAGTGGAAGTAGTGGTAAATGGCAATATACATTCAGGATGATTTTGCAGCATCATGCCAGCATGCTGAGTGCTGAGTGACAGTGAACTAAGAACTAATTCCCGTCATGCTAGTCAGCATGACTCAACAATAGTAACACTGGGTGATTTTTAAAAATTGTTCTTACCATGCTACTCACATTTATGTGACATTTACCAGGAGCACCTGAATGATTATGCAGCATCATGTTTGATTGTTTGGTAAACTATTTGATGAATTGTGAAATTTATGTTATGTTATTACATATTTTTATATGTTATGGAATTAAAATCCAGAATTATAAATTCACATTTCAAAAATGGTTTCACAATTCAGTAGTGCTGATTTTCAGTATTCCATAATGATATTTGAGAATACATGAGGTTGCATGCAAAATACTGATTTTCAAAAATCCAGTTTCTGTGTGGTACATTCTATTGCATTTACGTGAGAAATACCGATTTCCCCAACAAAATACTGATTTTCAAAAATCCAGTTTCTGTGTAGTACATTCTATTGCATTTACGTGAGAAATACCGATTTCCCCAACAAAATACTGATTCTCAGCCACCAAAATACGGAAATGCTCGGTGAAACTTGTCAGCTCTGCAATTATTCACAATCACATTATGTTTGAGAATTCAAAATGTGATTTGTGATCTTGTTTATGAGTCATCATGGAACTATAATTTGTTACAATAGTATGACAGTAAAATAGGTTAGTTTGAAAGAGGTCATAGTAATGTAAATGCACCATTTAGTTTGACTTCAATTTAGTTTGACTTAAATTTTCATGACGGGAATTGAAGTCGAACTGAATGTTGTATTCATATCACTATTCCATGTTGAAATTGATGTGATGTGAAGTTGTTAGGTCAGGAGGACCATTAAAAGTGCACTGCACACACTAACACAGTCTAACAGTAACAAGCAATCAAATCAGCACAAAAACATTTTCTAAAACAAGGTTTTCTTTACTGCAAAAACTTACAGTATTTTATTTGCAGTTTGTGCATGCTCCTTTATAACATTTTACATCACATTTTACAACAGTACAACTTGATTAATAAAACAAGGACAACAATTCTTGATTTTGAAAAATGTGTACAACAATGATCCCAATCATCCCATTCCACCCACTCATTAGCCTTGACTCAACCAAAATTATTTCTGAAATATTGGTCATAAATTTGGTGCAAAAATGCACCAACATAAGGCTCAGAATGCACCAGAGACCATTTAAAACCCCAGACCCCGGCCGTGAGGGGCTTTGCAGCCAGGGTCGGTTTATATTTTACATACATTTTTTGTAATGCTGTCATGCTACCCCCCTCTTTGAAAAGCTTTGTATGGGCCTGGCCCTGACCTCCATTCTACCTCATTGGAGACCCTCGGACTATCTTTACTCTAATGGACTTTATCTTGCCCCAAATGCTATTTCCTTTATCAACATGACCAGTGAAGAGCGAGGCCAGTAGGAGAGGAGAGGAGAGGGACCCGGGATCTGGCCTACCACGCCCTCGAGGTTGGCTGTGGGAGGCTCCCCCGGGAAACAAAGGTGAACGTGCGAGGAGAGGGACGTTGGTTCAATCCACAAGTCCAAGGAAGCTGTTGGCTGGAGGCCCTGCTGCAGCCTGGGGCTCGCCTGGATCGGGCACCGCTCATAACAACTGGAGCATGGAAATGGACATCGCAAAATGGGGCCAAAATATGGTACCTTTTGCATGTATGATCAGGGGACTGTTTTCTGTGCACTTACTAATCGGGGATGTGTTTGGGTATGCCAATACTTTAACTGGACTGTTTGCAAGAAAATAATTTCACTACGTTTGCACTTCGCACGTGTAGCATTAAAAGCACCATTGAACCACTTATCCTGTATCTGTCCACTGTGGATGGCTCTATTGTAATAATGCATACTTTCCACAGACTGGTTACATGCAACAAAAAACTTTTCACTGTACCTCAGCACACATGACAAAAAACTAAACTAAACTATGTTCTGTGTACCTGCTAAATATTAATCCCATTTACTGATATTCAGAGTGCTGGGTTATTGATCCATTGACCTATTAAATCATTGTAACTGAGGAATTTCAACGGCAGTCATCTAATAAATCTGTAAATTTAGAAGCTGGTAAATTAAACAAATCAGATTAAAATCCCTCTTGTTCATCCATTTCAGGCAGAAGGTTTTCCAGACCTATCCTGTCAGTGCTGTTCTGTAACTCTGAACGTATTCATAGTGTTGACTCTTATTTGCCCTCTGAAATAGTTCAGTAGACATTTAAGCGTGGATGAGAAGGGCTGGCATATCCTGTCAATTCATTCATCTAAGAGTGCCTTTGACCTGCTTTCACTCGCATCCATCTGTTCCATACCAGAGCGGAGATCGTTCATCTCCATCAGCAAAATATATAAAAGCAGCCTGTTCTGGAGTGGATCTTTGTTCCTGCGCAGACACCTCAATGTGACACGATTGCTGGAGCTGCTGCCTGTGTGGAGTTTGACCGTTCTCCATGTGACCGCATCATGGGTTCAATGGTTCAATGATACTTTATTTGTCATTTACGGGTGGGTAGATTTCATGTGTAGGAAGGAACTACAGATGCTGGTTTATACCGAAGATAGACACAGAATGCTGGAGTAACTCAGCGGGAAAGGCAGCGTCTCTGGTGAAAAGGAATAGGTGACGTTTTGGGTCGGAACCCTTCTTCAGACCCGACCTGACTGACCTGAAATGTCGTCAATTCTCTGAGTTAACTCTGAGATAATCCAGCACTTTGTGTCCATCTTTGGTATTAAACAGCATCTGTAGATGCTTCCTACACATTTTGAATGCGGCAAAAATCTCAGCACATTAGGTGATGCTTGTGGAAAGAGAAACACTTCATGTCTTGGTAATGGGATCTTTTATCCGAACAGGGAAAGAGTTCTGATGAAGAGACCTGGACCTGAAATGCCAACTGCCTTTTCACTAAAGCTACCTGCTCTGGTGAGTTTTTCCAGCATTTCAATGAATTTCAATGAAGGCAAATGTGGACCTGAAAATACGAATAGAATAGAATATGTTCTGGACGGTGATGAGCTGTTTAAACAGGTGGTCTGTAAACCTGTGGCAGGGTGTGTGTAGATCAAACAAGATGCTGTGGGCACATTCTGACACTAAACACAGAGTCACATGGAAAGGTGGTCTTCGTATTTTGATAAGCCGATTAGGAGTGACGGATGTGGGGAGGAGTTTCAAGTTGTGAACTTTTGGTATTGGCATTGGTAATGGTATTAGTATTACTATAGTATTAAGTACTACGGTATTACTACAATATTGATATTGGTAACGGTATTGGTATTATAATTGGTAACTCTATTGGTAATAGTATTGGTAATGTTAATGGTAATGGCATTGCTATTGATCATGGTATTTGTATTGGTATTGGTAATCGTATTGGTATTAGTATTGACAATGGTATTGGTATTGATAATGGTATTGGTAATGATGTTGGTATTGGTTTATTGTAGGCGCACATTCTTGTGTCCTCAACATAATGGGCCATGTGTACTTATCCATCTATAACCACTGGCTGTCTAGATGTTATTCTTAAGGGTTGTTGGGGGAGTCTGCAGAGCCACATCTAGTCCCTCATTTGGCAGCACAGAGGAGCAACTAATAGAGTTTCTGCCGCAAAGCTCCAGATCCTGAGTTTGATCCTGACCTCAGGTGCTGTCTGTGTGGAGTTTGCACGTTCTCCTTGCGGCCCACATGAGTTTTCCCGGGAGCTCTGCCACATCCCAAAGACGGGCATGTGATAGGGAAATTGGCCTCTTTAAATTGCCTAGCTTGTAGGTGAATATTAGAACCTGGGATGGTTGCTGGGAATGTGGGTCTAATCAAGAACTTGTCAATCTCCACTTTAAAATTACCCCATTACTAGGTCTCCATAGCCGTTGGTAGCAATGAATTCCACAGATTCACCACCCTCTGGCTAAAGGACGTCCTCCTCATCTCCTCTCCAAACGTACGTCCTTTTATCTTGAGGCTGTGCTCTCTGGTCCTACACTCCCCAACTAGTAGAATCATCCTCTCCACATCAGGCCTTTCACTATTTGGTAAGTTTCAATGAGGTCCACCCTCATCCTTCTAATCTTCAGTGATTACAGACCCAGCGCTGTTAAATGCTCATCATATCTTAACCCAATCATTCTCATAAACCTCCTCTGGACCCTCTCCAACGCCAGCACATCCCTCTTCAGGGATGCATATTTGCACAATACTCCAAATGCAGTCTGACCAGCATCTTATAAAGCCTCAGCAATACATTTTATTTTAGTTTCGTTTCGAGATACAGCACGGTAAGAGGCCCTTCAGCCCATCAAGTCCGCGCCGACCAGTGATCCCCGCATAGTAACACTATCCTACACACACTAGGGTCAATTTACAATTATACCAAGCCAACTAACTTACAAACCTGTACGTCTTTGGAGTGTGGGAGGAAACTGAAGATCTCGAAGAAAACTCACCCGGTCATGGGGAGAACGTGCAAACTCCGTACAGACAGCACCCATATTGTAAGGTAGCAACACTACCACTGCACCACCGTGCCGCAATCCTTGCTTGTGCATTCTAGTCCTCTTAAAATTAATCCCTAACATTGCATTTACCTTCCTTACTACCGAACATCCCTCCACTGATGAAGCCTGGGTGTAAACAGCTGAAATTACACTGTTAAGGGCCTGTCCCACTGCGGGGACTTAATTTGCGAGTTTAGAAGAGTTTGCGCTCGACTCAAACTCGCAGCATGGTCGACACTTGGTCCTAGGATGTCACTGTAAAAGGGCTGTCCCACTTCGGCGACCTAATCCGCGAGTTAAGAAGAGTGTCTTCGACCTTCAAGCTCGAGGGCACTCGCCTGGAAAACCTCGAGCTGTATCGACCGTCAGCGTTGAAACCGCAAACTGGATCGACCGCACACACACACACACAAACACATCGCGAAGGCGGGGACCAGGGAAAGCGGGGGAGCGCTGTCTGCGCGATGAAGAGGAAGGTAAACGGCTGCCACGGTGTACGGTAATTCCTTTAGAGAGCGCGGGGTGGGGGGGGGGGGGGAGAGAAGGAGAGAGAAAGAGAGAGAAGGGGAGAGAAAGGGAGAGAGAAGGGGAGAGAAAGAGAGAGAAGGTGGGAGAAGGGGGGGAGAAGGGGGGGAGAAGGAGTGGAGGAACTTTTAAGAAGTATAATAAAGTTTAGCAGGCATTTTATCTACCGGTACGTTTTCCTTGGTCCTGAAAACTCCAATGAGCCAATCAAAATGCCAGTTCAGTGAAGGAGATTGCCTACGGCTGCCCTCGACTGCCTGTAACTAAATAGCGACCCCCCTCCACTGCACTACGAGTTAAAAAGAACCATGCCGACCAAAGTTTACTCACGGAAATATTTTCACCATATTGAAAAATTTTCCGTGACCTAGCTGAGGCCACGAGTATTCGGGAACTTGTGTGTGTGTGTGTGTGTGTGTGTGTGTGTGTGTGTGTGTGTGTGTGTGTGTGTGCGTGCGTGCGTGCGTGCGTGCGTGTGTGCGCGCGCTGACGGACGATCCAGCTCGCGGTTTTCATTGCTGACGGTCGATCCAGCTCGATGTTTTTCAGGCAAGTGCCCTCAAGCTTGAAGGTCGAAGACAGTTGCTGAAAAGTCGCGTTAGTAGGACAGGCCCTTAAGGAATGAACGTTGACTGTGAAAATCTCAGACACTGAAGGTGTTTCCATCATCCTTAGCTCCTTCTAGCTTGTGAATGACTGTACAACCTATACTGTCAACATTCAAGGACCATCCTGAAATGGAATCAGGTCTTGCTGGGCAAAGGGTGACCTACTAAGTAGAGTCTCGTCAATGAATGACCTAACCTTGATTAAATTGTTCTGTCATTGAGTGCTTAGAAAATGGAACAATTTATAATCAGTCCTTGAACTTTTTTTCTTTGTTGTTCTTGGTTCAGTTTTTTTGAGGGTCTTTATCAGTGTTCAGCAAAAAGCTCATTGTCAGCGAGGCCCCACCACCACCATGGCCCCAACGCCACGAGGCCCCAACGCCGCATGGCTTCACTGTTGCCGCCGAGATCCCACCACCACCGGGGTCCCACCACCTCAAGGTTTCACTGCCACCGCCACTTCTCCATCACTGCGGTCCCACCGCCACCGAGGACCCACTGACGCGCAGTTTCACCGCCACCGAGGACCCACCGCCGCGTGGTTTCACCGCCACCGAGGGCCCACCGCCGCAAGGTTTCACCGCCACGAGGCTTCACCGCTGCAGAGTTCCTCGACCGTCAGCACACACACACACACACACACACACACACACACACACACACACACACACACACACACACACACACAAACCTCATGTTTATTGTCACGTTTACCGAGGTATAGTGAAAAGCTTTTTTGTTGCGTGCTAACTTGTCAGCGGAAAGACTACGCTTGATGGAGAGAATAGGCCATGTTATTGTTTGCCTGGTGTGAGTTTTCTGATGAGCTAGCAGCCAGAACGATCTATATTCTAGAATTACAGCAATGCTGCTATCTTGACTACACTTGAATCATTGGAGGCATAATGTGGGTCACAAAAGCCATTTGAATTTTCCAATTTCAGGTGACCCACCGCACCACTTTTCTCCACTTCAGAGCACTGTGAATCCTTTCTTGCAGCTTATCAGAAAAGATGCTTAAAGAATCAATAACTCTTACTGCAAATTTGTTTGAAAAAAAAACTAATCCTCGATGCAAAAACTGTACTGGATAAATGATGTCAGTAAATATTGATATACAGTGTTGAAATGAATAATGGTTTGAAGAATTCAATAAATCATAGGAGATTGGTGTTCTGTCACACAGTGATAGTGTACTTTAAACAGCAGCAGAGAGCAGCACATTGTGTGCTCTTGTAAGCTGCACAAAAGCCATGACATGGTGAACCTGGCCTCAGTAGGTGAAGCACAGTTGGCACTTGGAGAATCACAGTTTGATGGGAGGTCTTCCCAGAGATTCAGCAGCCGAGACTGTCCTTCAGGTTCATGGGTAGGTATTGTCTACCCCAGTGAACCAGTCACGCGCATGCATGCGTGCAAGCACGCCACGTAAATGCATTCGCACACACATACGCATGCACACACGCACACCCACGCACACGCGCACACACATACACCTGCAGGACCGATCTGTGCATGCGCGGTTTTTACGATTTTCTGCGTATGCGAGGATTTTACGATTTTTAAAAGTTGACTGACTGTCTAGTGCCGGCCCTGAGTAATTACTCCCGGCACGTGCCTGGTGTGTTTGTAGGTTAATTGGCATAGGCGGAAATCCCGGGGGGACAGGGGACACATGTCCCCACCAATGTTTTGAGAGGTGGGGGACAATCCCCCCCATGTTTTGTAATTCGGATTTTGAAACTCGGTGAAAAGAAAATCTATTAAAATCGCCGCTCTCCGCGATACAATGGGTTTGGGACGGATGATCGAGGGGAGCCGATTGGACGAGAGAGACGTCGGTCAGCAGACAGTGGGGGTGGGGGGGGATCCATGATGATTCAGCGTGATGATTGGAGGAGGGAGGTATCGGTCAGAGGCGGAAGTAGGGGGGTTGGACTGAGGACAGAGCGTGATGATTGGAGGAGAGAGACGTCATAGTGAGCAAAGATCATAGTGCGCAGCTTGAATCGGCCCGTTCATGGGGCCTTTAATCGCCCGGCGTGGATACGGGATCTTCCATCGCCCCGCGGTCAAATTGATGCGTCGATGTTGAAGCCCCCGCCGGGCGATGAAAGGCCCCGCGAACAGGCCGATTGAAGCACCGCGAGTCGGGACGGATGAAGCTGCTGTTGCTGGAGTTCGGAGTCGGTCACCAACCAGGTCGGCTCCCGATGTTACCGTCCACAGGGCCCACGGCTGAAACCTCCAAGCCTCGCGCGCATGTGTGCGGCGCCAAGAAATTGTGTCCCCCCCCATGTTTTGATGGCGATTTCCGCCCCTGCCCTCAATAAATTGTGTTGGGAATGGATGAGAAAGTGGGATAACATAGAACTAGAGTGAACGGGTGACCGTTGGACGGCGTGGACTCGGTGGGATGAAGGGCCTGTTTCCATTCTGTATCTCTAATATACTTCTATCAGTTCTCTTCCCCACACTTCCACTTTAGACTTTATAGATACAGCGTGGAAACAGGCAGTTGGGACCACCGAGTCCACACCGACCAGCGATCACCCCATACATTAACACTATCCTACACACTAGGGACAATTTACAATTTTTACTGAAGCCAATTAGCCAACAAACCTGCACGTCTTTGGCGTGTGGGAGGAAACGGAGCACCCGGAGACAACCCATGTGGTCACAAGGAGAACGTACAAACTCCATACAGACAACACCCATAGTCAGGATTGAACACAGGACTCTGGCGCTGTGAGGTAGCAACACTACATGTCATGTTGTCATGACCCACAAGACATGATGTGGCTTCACAAAGTCATGATGCAGTTTTATAGCACTTTGGTCAGACCGCATTTGTAGTATTGCGTGCAGTTCTGCACATTCTATTACAGGAAGGATTTGAAGGCTTTGTAAAGGGTGCAGGTGGTTTACCAGAATGAATCCTGGATTAGGGGGTTTCAGCTACAGGGGGAGGTTAGAGAGACTTGGATTTTTTCATTTTAAACTCTGGAGACTGAGGGGAGACCTGATGGAAATTATATGAGAGGCATAGATGGGATGGACAGTCAGAATCCATTATAGTGGCATTAAAGAGAATTTTAGATAGGCACATGGATATGGAAGGCATGGAGGGATATGGATCACATGCAGGCAGAAGAAATTAGTATAACGGCATCATTTTCTTGGCAAGTTTTTTACACAGCGGGTGGTTAGTGCCTGGAACACACTGCCGGGGGTGGTGGTGGAGCAAACACCATAGTGGGATTTAAGAGACCTGGGTATGCTGGAGATGTGAGGAACGGGGGGGAATATGGATCATGTGCAGCCAGATCTTCTTCTTCTTCTTGCGTATGGTGTGCACAGCCTAAAGTTGTAAGACAACTTGTTCTGTTTTATCTTCTGTTTGTGCACGCCAGGTTGATTGCATTCGTCGAAACAGGGTGGACCACGCGAAGGTTGCAATCTCCCACCCGATAAGAGTTGGTCTTGGCATGATGTTGGGCACAGGTGTTGTGGGTTAAAGGGCCAGTTCCTGTACTGCGGCTGATCCATGTTAATCCCCAGTGCAGAGAAATGTGAAACTCTGCTCAAGAGTGGCGCGGTGGTGCAGTGGTGGAGTTGCTGCCTTAAATCGCCAGAGACCCGGGTTCGATCTTGACTACGGGTGCTGTCTGTATGGAATTTGCACGTTTTACCTGTGACTACTTGGGCTTTCTCCGGGTGCTTCAGTTTCCTCCCACACTCCAAAGACGTGCAGGTTTGTAGGATCATTGGCTTCCCTTTATCCTGTATCTGTACATTGTGGACGGCTAGAATTTAATCATGTATAGTCTTGCCGCTGATTGGTTAGCAAGCGACGAAAGCTTTGCACTGTACCTCTGTAAATGTGACAATAAACTAATCTAAATAAACTAAACTAAATTCTGTAAATTGTGAATTGTCCCTGGAGTGTAGGATAGTGCTAATGTATGGGGCAATCGCTGTCCCTGGAGTGTAGGATAGTGCTAATGTATGGGGCAATCGCTGGTCAGCACGGACTCAGTGGGGCGAAGGGCCTGTTTCCACAATGTATCTCTAAAGTCTAAAGGATTGTCGAAGCTGAAAATCTGCCTCTGTTTTGATCATCCAAGACTCTTCCTCGCTGCTGAGACAAGCGCCCTCATTACTGCTTACATCTCTGGACAAATTACCCATTTTTGGCAATTTATGATGGGAAGAAAACAAAATCATTCTTCACTCTCAAAAGGAAATGATAATTGACCAAAGGACTGAAGATAATTAATCTTCACTTCAAAAGCTCAAGTGCACAACACTTGGTCATCGCTCACGAACTCATGCCTAATGGAACATTATATTTTAATAATATGATACATCTCGGAACATTGTCATTATTTAATCGTTCCCAGATATGCATTTCATAGCCCTGTCTAAGGTGCAATCTCTGATTGTGCCTTCTCTGTCTATTTTGCATAACAGGACTGGCGCTAATTGGAGTGGCTTTGACTGGGGCCGTTATTGATGAAGGGCTGTTGTGGGGACTACCGGGAGGTTTGTTTATAATAATGTGGCTACTCTAACAGAGACGCAAGGCTAAACTTCACCGCAAAAATTAAAACCCCCATTCCCGCATTTCCCAAGAATAGCTAGGGAATTGCAGATGGATTATAGCATATGAAAGTGTGGAATCGTGCATTTTGGTAATAGGAAGAAAGGCGTAGACTAATTTCTGAATGGGGAAGGAATTCAGAAATTGGAGGTGCTGAAAGACTTGGGGATGCTGGTGCAGGATTCCCAAAAAGTTAAGTTGCAAGTTGAATTGGTAGTAAGGAAGGCAAATGCAATGCTAGAATTTATTTTAAGAGGGCTAGAATATAAAAAAAAAAAAACAGGGATGGAATGCTGAGGCTTTATAAGTCAGACCGCATCTGGAGTATTGTGAGCAATTTTGGGCACCATACCTGAGCAAGGATGTGTTGGCGTTGGAGAGAGTCCAGAGGAGGTTGACAAGATTTACCCCAGGGATGATTGGGTTAACGTATGATGAGCATTTGACAGCTCTGGGCCTGTACTCGCTGGAGATTAGAAGGATGAGGGGGTACCTCATTGAAACTTACCGTATAGTGAAGGCCTGAATGGAGTAGATGTGGAGAGGATGTTTCCACTAGTAGGAGAGTTTAGGACCAGAGGGCACAGCATGAGAATAAAAGGATGTACCTATAGAAAGACAAGGAGGAATTTCTTTAGTCAGTGGGTGGTGAATCTGTGGAATTCATTGCCACAGACGGCTGTGAAGGCCAAGTCAATGGATATTTTTATGGTGGCGATTGACAGATTTATGATTAGTACGGGTGTCATAGAAACATAGAAAATAGGTGCAGGAGTAGGCCATTCGGCCCTTTGAGCCTGCACCGCCATTTAATATGATCATGGCTGATCATCCAACTCAGTATCCTGTACCTGCCATCTCTCCATACCACCTGATCCCTTTAGCCACAAGGGCCACATCTAACTCCCTCTTAAATATAGCCAATGAACTGGCCTCAACTACCTTCTGTGGCAGAGAATTCCAGAGATTCACCACTCTCTGTGAGAAAAATGTTTTCCTCATCTCGGTCCTAAAGGATTTCCCCCTTATCCTTAAACTGTGACCCCTTGTTCTGGACTTCCCCAACATCGGGAACAATCTTTCTGCACCTAGCCTGTCCAACCCATTAAGAATTTTGTAAGTTTCTATAAGATCCCCCCTCAATCTTCTAAATTCTAGCGAGTACAAGCCGAGTCTATCCAGTCGTTCTTCATATAAAAGTCCTGACATCCCAGGAATCAGTCTGGTGAACCTTTTCTGTACTCCCTCTATGGCAAGAATGTCTTTCCTCAGATTAGGAGACCAAAACTGTACGCAATACTCCAGGTGTGGTCTCACCAAGACCCTGTACAACTGCAGTAGAACCTCCCTGCTCCTATACTCAAATCCTTTTGCTATGAATGCTAACATACCATTCGCTTTCTTCACTGCCTGCTGCACCTGCATGCCTACTTTTAATAGACTCGGCTTGTACTCGCCTACTTTTAATGACTGGTGTACCATGACACCCAGGTCTCGTTGCATCTCCCCTTTTCCTAATCGGCCACCATTCAGATAATAGTCTACTTTCCTGTTTTTGCCACCAAAGTGGATAACCTCACATTTATCCAAATTATACTGCATCTGCCATGCATTTGCCCACTCACCCAGCCTATCTAAGTCACCTTGCAGCCTCCGAGCATCCTCCTCACAGCTAACACTGCCCCCCAGCTTCGTGTCATCCACAAACTTGGAGATGTTGCATTCAATTCCCTCGTCCAAATCATTAATATATAATGTGAATAGCTGGGGTCCCAGCACTGAGCCTTGCGGTACCCCACTAGTCACTGCCTGCCATTGTGAAAAGGACCCGTTTACTCCTACTCTTTGCTTCCTGTCTGCCAGCCAGTTCTCTATCCACATCAATACTGAACCCCCAATACCGTGTGCTTTAAGTTTGTATACTAATCTCTTATGTTGGACCTTGTCGGAAAGCCTTCTGAAAGTCCAGATATAACACATCCACTGGTTCTCCCTTATCCACTCTATTAGTTACATCCTCGAAAAATTCTATAAGATTCGTCAGACATGATTTACCTTTCATAAATCCATGCTGACTGTCCAATGATTTCACCACTTTCCAAATGTGCTGCTATCCCATCTTTAATAACTGATTCTAGCAGTTTCCCCACCACCGATGTTAGACTAACTGGTCTGTAATTCCCCGTTTTCTCTCTCCCTCCCTTTTTAAAAAGTGGGGTTACATTAGCTACCCTCCAATCCTCAGGAACTACTCCAGAATCTAAAGAGTTTTGAAAAATGATCACTAATGCATCCACTATTTCTGGGGCTACTTCCTTAACTCTGGGATGCAGCCGATCTGGCCCTGGCGATTTATCGGCCTTTAATCCATTCAATTTACGTAACACCACTTCCCGGCTAACCTGGATTTCACTCAGTTCCTACATCTCATTTGACCCCCGGTCCCCTGCTATTTCCGGCAGATTATTTATGTCTTCCTTAGTGAAGACAGAACCAAAGTAGTTATTCAATTGGTCTGCCATGTCCTTGTTCCCCATGATCAATTCACCTGTTTCTGACTGCAAGGGACCTACATTTGTTTTAACTAATCTTTTTCTCTTCACATATCTATAAAAACTTTTGCAGTCAGTTTTTATGTTCCCTGCCAGTTTTCTTTCATAATCTATTTTCCCTTTCCTAATTAAACCCTTTGTCCTCCTCTGCTGGACTCTGAATTTCTCCCAGGCTGCTTTTTCTGGCTAATTTGTACGCTTCATCTTTTGTTTTGAAACTATCCCTGATTTCCCTTGTTATCCACGGATGCACTACCTTCCCTGATTTATTCTTTTGCCAAACTGGGATGAACAATTGTTGTAGCTCATCCATGCAGTCTTTAAATGCCTTCCATTGCATATCCACCGTCAACCCATTAAGAATCAATTGCCAGTCTATCTTGGCCAATTCACGTCTCATACCTTCAAAGTTACCTTTCTTTAAGTTCAGGACCCTTGTTTCTGAATTAACAGTGTCACTCTCCATCCTAATGAAGAACTCAACCATATTATGGTCACTCTTGCCCAAGGGGCCACGCACAACAAGACTGCTAACTAACCCTTCCTCATTACTCAATACCCAGTCTAGAATAGCCTGCTCTCTCGTTGGTTCCTCTACATGTTGATTTAGAAAACTATCCCGCATACATTCCAAGAAATCCCCTTCCTCAGCACCCCTGCCAATTTGATTCACCCAATCTATATGTAGATTGAAGTCTCCCATTATAACGGTTTTGCCTTTGTCGCACGCATTTCTAATTTCCTGTTTGATGCCATCCCCAACTCCACTACTACTGTTAGGTGGCCTGTACACAACTCCCACTAGCGTTTTCTGCCCCATAGTGTTTCGCAGCTCTACCCATATCGATTCCACATCCTCCAAGCTAATGTCCTTCCTTTCTATTGCGTTAATCTCCTCTCTAATCAGCTACGCTACCCCACCTCCTTTTCCGTTCTGTCTATCCCTCCTGAATATTGAATATCCCTGGATGTTCAGCTCCCAGCCTTGGTCACCCTGGAGCCATGTCTCCGTGATCCCAACTATATCATAGTCATTACTAGCTATCTGCACATTCAACTCATCCACCTTATTACGAATGCTCCTTGCATTGAGACACAAAGCCTTCAGGCTTGTTTTTACAACACTCTTACCTCTTATACAATTATGTTGAAAAGTGGCCCTTTTTGATTTTTGCCCTGGATTTGTCTGCCTGCCACTTTTACTTTTCACCTTGCTACCTATTGCTTCTACCCTCATTTTACACCCCTCTGTCTCTACGCTCACACATTTAAGAAACCCTTTCCCTTTAACTCCATCCTCGACTATCCCATTCGACACCCCACCCCACTTATTCAGTTTAAAACCACCCGTGTAGCAGTGGTAAACCTGCCTGCCAGAATGCTGGTCCCCCACCTGTTAAGATGCAATCCGTCCCTTTTGTACAGTTCCCCCTTACTCCAAAACAGATCCCAGTGATCTAAGAATCTAAATCCCTGTTCCGTGCACCAGTTCCTCAGCCACACATTCAGGTCCCGTATCTCCCTGTTCCTGCTCTCGCCAGCACGAGGAACTGGAAGCAAACCGGAGATAACTTCCCTGGAGGTCCTGCTTTTCAGCATTTTTCCGAGCTCTCTGAAGTCACGCTGCAGAATATTCATCCCCTTCTTTCCGACATCGTTTGTGCCGACATGCACTACCACTTCCGGCTGTTCACCTTCGCCCTTGAGGATTTTCTGCACTCTGTCCGTGACATCCTGGATCCTGGCACCAGGAAGGCAGCACACCATCCTCGAATCCTGTCTGGGGTAATGGGGCGAAGGCAGGAGAATGGAGTTGAGAGGGAAAGATAGATCAGTCATGATTGAAAGGAGGAGTAGACTTAATGGGCCAAATAGCCTAATTCAGCTCATATAAATTATGAACTTATGTGCTAAGGGCATAGGTGGAGAAAACAAGGGCATTGAAGTGCTGGAGGAACTCAGCGGGTCAGGGTGCAAGTGTGGGGTGAAAAGAATGGTTGACGGTTTGGGTCGAGACCCTGCATCATTACTAAGAGGGCAGAGGAGAGATGGCCAGCGTAAAGAGGAGATGGTGAGACGGGGCGGTCGCTGATTTGTGGGCAGAGGAGAGACGAGGGATGGCGGCCAGATGGGGGTGAGCGGGGTGGGTGGAGTTGAGAGACACAGGCAACTGGGTGATAGGTGGAAGCAGACAAGGAGGAAGGTGGCAGATGGATCCAGGGGAGGAGATGGTGAAGGTGGATACGGAGGTGGTAGGTGGGAACGCAGAGGCTACCAGTACTGGAATCAGATAAATAAGAAAGGTGATAATGGGATCCATTTGGGGAGAGGTGTCAGAGAGTCATACAGCAGGGAAACAGCCCTTCGGCCCAACTCTCCCGTGCTGACCAAGATGCCCCATTATAGCTAATCCCAACTCCCCACGCTTGGCCCCTATCCCTCTAAACCTTCCCTATCCATGTACCCGTCCACGTCTTTTAGTTTAGAGATATAGCATTATAACAGGCCCTTTGGCCCACCGAGTCCACACTGACCATCCATCACCCATTCACACTAGTTCTATGTGTGTATCCTACTTCCTCATCCACTCACAACACTCTAGCAACAATTTTCAGATGACTTCAGACCTAGAAATCTAGGAGACTAGAGCACCCAGAGGAAACACACGTAGGCCAGAGGGAGAACGTGCAAACTCCTCACAAATACACAGCACCCTAAGTCAGGATCGAACTCGGGTCTCTAGTACTGTGAGGCAGCGGCTTTACCAGCAGCGCCACTGTGCCACCCAAATGGTGGGCAGATGGGAACCAGATGGGGGTGATCGATGGTCAGCATAGACATGATGGGCCAAACGGTCTGTTTCCATGCTCTACCTCTCAATCAATCGATCATGTGCCCACCTAAAAGCCTCTTAAATACCGCAATCGGATTGTTTTGTGGTGAGGCTTGCTTGTGTCTTCTTTTAATGCAATAAAAGACTAGAAATTTAGTTTCAATTCGTTCAGAGATACAGCATGGAACTAAGCCCTTCGGCCCACTGAGTCCACGTCAACCAGCTCTGCCGCTGCGCCACTGAGCATTTGAACATAAAGGGCCTGTCCCACTTAGGCTATTTTTTTGGGGGACTACAGGCGACTAGGTTTTCCCCACATGGTCGCCGGGGAGTCGCATGTATGGTCGTGAATAGTCTCCTCAGTCGCCCAAAGAGTCGTAGCGTTTTTCTGGTCGCCGCTGGATTTTCAACACGTTGAAAATTTTTCGGAAACAGTCGGCGACTGTGGATTTGACGCCAATGAGCGTAGCTTGACTTCTCTTGACGTAGGTGCTGTCGTAGTTGTCACCAGGTTAACGTAGGTTGTCGCCAGGTGACGTAGGTTGTCGCCAGGTGACGTGGGTTAGAAACATAGAAACATAGAAATTAGGTGCAGGAGTAGGCCATTCGGCCCTTCGAGCCTGCACCGCCATTCAATATGATCATGGCTGATCATCCAACTCAGTATCCTGTACCTGCCTTCTCTCCATACCCTCGGATCCCCTTAGCCACAAGGGCCACATCTAACTCCCTCTTAAATATAGCCAATGAACTGGCCTCGACTACCCTCTGTGGCAGGGAGTTCCAGAGATTCACCACTCTCTGTGTGAAAAAAGTTCTTCTCATCTCGGTTTTAAAGGATTTCCCCCTTATCCTTAAGCTGTGACCCCTTGTCCTGGACTTCCCCAACATCGGGACCAATCTTCCTGCATCTAGCCTGTCCAACCCCTTAAGAATTTTGTAAGTTTCTATAAGATCCCCTCTCAATCTCCTAAATTCTAGAGAGTATAAACCAAGTCTATCCAGTCTTTCTTCATAAGACAGTCCTGACATCCCAGGAATCAGTCTGGTGAACCTTCTCTGCACTCCCTCTATGGCAATAATGTCCTTCCTCAGATTTGGAGACCAAAACTGTACGCAATACTCCAGGTGTGGTCTCACCAAGACCCTGTACAACTGCAGTAGAACCTCCCTGCTCCTGTACTCAAATCCTTTTGCTATGAAAGTTAACATACCATTCGCTTTCTTCACTGCCTGCTGCACCTGCATGCCCACTTTCAATGACTGGTGTACCATGACACCCAGGTCTCGCTGCATCTCCCCTTTTCCTAGTCGGCCACCATTTAGATAATAGTCTGCTTTCCTGTTTTTGCCACCAAAATGGAGAACCTCACATTTATCCACATTACACTGCATCTGCCAAACATTTGCCCACTCACCCAGCCTATCCAAGTCACCTTGCAGTCTCCTAGCATCCTCCTCACAGCTAACACTGCCCCCCAGCTTAGTGCCATCGGCAAACTTGGAGATATTGCCTTCAATTCCCTCATCCAGATCATTAATATATATTGTAAATAGCTGGGGTCCCAGCACTGAGCCTTGCGGTACCCCACTAGTCACTGCCTGCCATTGTGAAAAGGACCCGTTTGTCGCCAGGTGACGTGGGTTGTCGCCAGGTGACGTGGGTTGTCGCCAGGTGACGTGGGTTGTCGCCAGGTGACGTGGGTTGTCGCCTGTTGACGTGGGTTGTCGCCAGTTGAAGTGGGTTGTCGCCAGGTGACGTGGGTTGTCGCCTGTTGACGTGGGTTGTCTCCAGGTGACGTGGGTTGTCGCCAGGTGACGTGGGTTGTCGCCTGTTGGCGTGGGTTGTCGCCAGTTGAAGTGGGTTGTCGCCAGGTGACGTGGGTTGTCGCCTGTTGACGTGGGTTGTCGCCAGGTGACGTGGGTTGTCGCCAGGTGACGTGGGTTGTCGCCTGTTGACGTGGGTTGTCGCCAGGTGACGTGGGTTGTCGCCTGTTGACGTGGGTTGTCGCCAGGTGACGTGGGTTGTCGCCAGGTGACGTGGGTTGTCGCCAGGTGACGTGGGTTGTCGCCAGGTGACGTGGGTTGTCGCCTGTTGACGTGGGTTGTCGCCAGGTGATGTGGGTTGTCGCCAGGTGACGTGCGTTGTCGCCAGGTGACGTGCGTTGTCGCCAGGTGACGTGCGTTGTCGCCAAGTGACGTGGGTTGTCGCCGGCGCTGACTTCGGTTTTTTTTGTTGTTAAATGAATGATTCTATTTCACATTTTACGACGTAGGGGGGTCCAGTCGCCGTTTTTTCGGCGACCTGCTACGACTATGACAGTTGCCGGCGGTGGCCTAAAAATAACCTAAGTGGGACAGGCCCTTAAGTCAGCCATGGATCTAATAGTGAGAAAAGAAGTTAAGCTTCCTCTCTATTACAATGCTGACAAATAGATCAGCCATGATCGAATGGTGGAACAGACACAATGGACCGAATGGTCTCATACTGCACCTATGTGTTATGGTCCATCAGGATTCTGAGGGGTAACCTTTTCACACAAAGGGTGGTGGGTGTATGGAACGAGCTGCCAGAGGAGGTAGTTGAGGCAGGTGCTATCGCAACATTTAAGAAGCAATTAGGCAGGTACATGGATAGGACAGGTTTAGGGGGATATGGCCCAAACGTAGGCAAGAGGGACTAGTGTAGTTGGGGCATGTTGTTCGGTGTGGGCACGTTGGGCCGAACGGCCTGTTTCCACACTGTATGACTCTATGACCATTCATTCATGGCTGATCTATCATTCCCGCTCAACCCCATTCTCCTGCCTTCTCCCAGCAACGTTTGACGCCCTTACTAATCAAAGCCAATTCCTGCTCTAATTCTCTTTTTTTTATATATCCATTGATTCAGCCTATTGTCAGAAGCAATGAATTCCAGATTCACCACCCTGTACCCTTCCTATCCATATAACGTTTAGCAAGCTTTTACCAAGCATTAACTAAGCAAGGTGTTTGTACTATGTGGTAAACAGTTTGTTGAACTATTTTCATTGGAAACAACTTTATCTCTGATCCTTTTTTTAGACTTTAGGCTTTAGAGATACAGCGTGGAAACAGGTCCTTTAGCCTACCAAATCTGCGCCGATCAGCGATCACCTCGTACACGAGCAGTATCCTACACACTAGAGACACTTTTACAACTTTACCAAAGCCATGTCATCTATAAACCACTCCTCTTCTTTGGAGTGTGGGAGGAAACAGGAGCACCCGGAGAAAATCCACGCGGTCACAGGGGGAACGTACAAACTACGCAAGTCTCTGGCGCTGTGAGGCAGCAACTCTACAGCTGTGCCACCATGCCACCCAAGCATTGGTGCCTTACACTGGCATCCCACACTAATGGTACACTGATGAAGGTCTATATTCAACTGCTTGCCAGCTCCGGTTTTATTCATCTTACAGGGCATAATGAATATGCTATTAGGGATGGAAAAACAATTATGCTAATTAGGCATAATTTACATGAGGGAATTAAGATAATTAAGCAAATAGACTTTCTCCAGTAGCTCAAGAACATAAGTCCTTCCTTTACAAAATGTGGAGATTAAATCATTAAGGCTTTAAAGATAACCTATTAATTGTGTTAATCAGACTTACTTTACATATGTGAATTAGGCACATTAGAATATTGGGAATCTGCATAATTCATAATTAATATACATGAATGGAAGGGGTTTATCACTGCAGTGCTATTAATAGTTTTGGTTAATTAGACCCAATTTATAAAAGGAAAAAGTGATTACTTATCAAATAAGCTTGTTATTTAGCACGCTTGGGGAGTGGTTTCTGAGCCGACCACAGTCCCTGCATCACCCTGATCCCAATTCTTCCGACTGCACTTGTAGAAGAACATTGCAGGTTTGAAAAACCCATCCATGGACTTTGTGAAGGTGTGAAGTTGTGTCCATGTGCAAGCGAATGTGTGTGCCTGTGTGTGTACACGTGCAAAAGTGTGAAAACCATTTTGTGTGTTTGCATGTGTGCACCCGTGTGCATACAGTATGTGGTCACATGCATTTTTGACTATGTACACCTGTGTTAACATGAATGCAAACGTGCATGCACATGTTTATGGCCCCGTGCCCATTCACGCGTATGTAAATGCTCTGTGCTCAGAGATACTGGTGTGTACGCATGCCTGTGCATGTGTGCATGCACGTGAGTTTGCATATATATATAGGAGCTCCAATGTGTATGTGTGTGTGTGTATACGTGTGCATTGGCATGTGTGCATGTATTAACATAGAGTTTATTAACAGTACAGCACAGCAACAGACCCTTCGGCCCACAATGTCCATGTCGAAAATGATGCCAAATTAAACTAATCTCATCTGTCTGCATCTAATCCATAATCCCTGCAATCCCTGCACACTCATGTGCCTATCTAAAAGCCTCTTAAACACCACTATCATATCTGTCGTCACCACCACCCCTGGCAGTACATTCCAGGCTCCACCATTCTCTGTGTAAAAAACTCCATTACATTTTTCCCCCCTCACTTTATAGCAATGCCCTCTAGTGTCGGACATTTCCACCCTGGAAAAAAGGTTCTGACTGTCCACCCTATCTATGCCTCTCATAATTTTATAAACTTCTATCAGGTCTCCCCTGATTGACCTCCCATGCTCCAGAGAAAACAATCTAACTTTGTCCGAACTCTTCTTATTGCTAAAACACTCTAATTCAGGCAGCAGCATTCTGGTAAACCTTCACTCTTACTAAAGCCTCCGCATCATTCCTGTAATGGGATGACCAGAACTGCAGACACCACTCCAAATGCAGCCTAACTAACGCAAAGCAGCAACGCAACTTCCTGACTCAATGACCCTTGGTTCCAGAGCCTTGCTGGATTATCCATTTTTCCGGACCAACAGAGGTCACAGCTGTGGGGTGAGGGCAGAGAGGAGCTGAGATGGGAATGAATCTGCCGGAGTTCCAGAGCTTCGGCCGCAGGGGGCATAGTCGAACCACCGATCGGCCACACAAGTCCCGCTGAGGTCAAGATCGGCCACGCAACATTTTCAGAGCTTGAATTTAGAACAAGTTCAGAGTTTCTTCGAGGTTGTAGTGTTTAATAGTCTGCAGGTTGTAGGGAAGAACCTGCTCCTGAACCTGGACGTTACGATTTTCAGGCTCTTCCTGATGGCAGGAATGAAATGAATATGTGGCCAGGATGGTGTGATGGGTTTCTGACGATGCTGGCTGCCTTTTTGAGGCAGCGTCTCCTGTAGATCACTTTGATGGCTATTATGGATGGATTGGATGGTTATTGGATGATTCATGTACAGCCGCGCTCTGGTCTGTTCACCCATTCAAGAGCACCGTCCAGATATCTTTCACGTTTGATATATCCAGTTGCAAACAGAACCACGTGACACAAGGAGAAACCTCTTCACACAGAGAGTGGTCAGGGTCAGGAACGCACTCTCGGAGGGTGGTGCTGGCACGGTTGAAGATTGTATGGCCTCTTTTACTCTGTAACTATTCTGTGTAACTACACATTGAAAGTCTCTCACTAGATCCAGTTTCTTGTCACATCCAGGGCAGCACAGTGGTGCAGCAGTAGAGTTGCTGCCTCCCAACGCCAGAGACCCTGGTTCAATCATGACTACGGGTGCTGTCTGTACAGTGTTTCTACGATCAGGGAGTGACTGTATTCATGTACAGTCTTTTCTTTGACTGGATAGCACGCATACAAAAGCTTTTCACTGTACCTCAGTACACGTGACAATAATAAACTAATCTAAACCAAACTATGAATGTTGTAACCTTTATCCTTCATCAGTGCACTGTGGATTGCTTGACTTTAATCATGTACAGTCTTTTCTTTGACTGGATAGCACGCGGACAAAAGCTTTTCACTGTATCTCAGTACACGTGACAATAATAAACTAAACCAAACCAAACCATGCCAATCTCCCGGTTGCCAATCATTTTAACTCATCTTCATATTCCCACACTGACCTTTCTGTCCTGGGCCTCCTTCACTGTCAGAGTGATGCCACATGCAAAGTGGAGGAACAGCACCTGATATTTCGCTTGGGCAGCTTACAACCCAACAGTATGAACATTGATTTCTCTAACCCCTGCATTCCCTCCCTCTCTCCCCTCCCCCACCCATCCGTCCTACTAGTTCCACTGTTCGCATCCTTGTATCCCTGCTTGATCATCTCTTCCCCAGCCAACAATGGGCCATCTTGGGCTCCACCCTTCCCGAGGTCATCTGTTGCCGGTCCTGCTTTGTTCTGGCCTTTTCTTTCTTCCAATTGCCTCCCCTCTACTTTCAGTCTGAAGAAGGGTCCTGACCCAAAACTTCACCCGCCCTTTTCCCCCAGAGATACTGCCTGACCCACTGAGCTACTCCAGCACTCTGTCTAAATTCAAACCAAACTAAACTAAGCTAAACTAAGCTAAGCTAGACTAGTCTAGACTAGACTAGACTAAACTAAACTAAACTAAACTAATCTAAACTAAACTAAACTAAGCTTTTTTTCTCATCACACATCTTCAGAGAAGGAGGGGAATACTTCATCCCATCTCAACCCACATCTGGTTGCAATTTCTGAGCTCTGCATAGTGAACGACGATCCCCGTGTTTCCTTTTCCACGCATTTAAACATGTCTAAAATGGCCTCTCAGGGGACAGGCCAACAAGTGACCATTATATGAATGCCAGTGACCTGAGGCAAGGTTCAGCCCGCATTATAAAAGTGACATTGTGGCATGCCAGATAACAAAGTCTCCTGCTGCTGCCGGCACACAGATGTCCCACAAACTGCTTCAGCAGAGCTTAGTGCACGAGACTAACCAGAAGCCCACCTCAGCACCCAACACTAAGGACTTTGTAGCAGGTTACAAAGTTTCATTCAGCTTGCACGGTTACGGTCTGGTTACCTAGTATAACCGGTGCTTTATTTAGTTTTAATTTAAAGAAACAGTATGGCAACAGGCCCTTCGGTCCACCGAAGATAGACACTAAATACTGGAATAAAGAAGGGTCTTGACCTGAAACGTCACCTATTCCTTCTCTTCAGAGATGCTGTCTGACCTATTGAGTTACTCCAGCATTTTGTGTCTATCTTCGGTATAAACTGGCATCTGCAGTTCCTTGCTACACCCTTTGGCCCACCGAGTCCATGCAGGACCATCGATCACTCATTCACACTAGTTCTATATCAAAGATAGACACAAACGCTTGGAGAAACTTAGCAGGTCAGACAGTATCTCTGGAGAGAAAGAATGGGTGACATTTCGGGTGGAGACCTTTTTGCAGTCTGAATGTGTAGGAAGGAACTGCAGATGCTGGTTTAAACTGAAGATAGACACAAAAAGCAGGAGTACCTCAGCGGGCCAGGCAGCATCTCTGGAGAGAAGGAATGGGTGATGTTTCGGGTCGAGACCCTTTTTTCAGACTGAATAGGCGTCTCGACCCGAAACTTTACCCATTCCTTATCTCCTGTCCCGCTGAGTTACTCCAGCTTTTTGTGTTTATCTTCTTCAGTCTGAAGCAGGATCCCAACCAGAAACATTTGGACTATTGACTCGGGTTTGGATCCCAAATTAAATTGAGGTCCCATCCTGTGAATAAATGGATTGAACAAAGCACAGAGTGCTGGGGGAATCCAGTGGGTCAGGCAGCATCTGTGGAGGGAATGGACAGGCAAAGTTTCAGATTGGGACTCGCCTTCAGACCATTCGCTGCATATCCTACACCTCTGCAAAGGTCTGGCAGGACCCATTAGTTCAGAGATACAGTGTGGAAACAGGCCCTTCGGCCCACCAAGTCCACGCCAGCCAATGGTCACCCGTACAATAGTTCTATCCTACACACCAGGGATAGTTTGCAGAGGAAAATTAACCTACAAACCTGTACATCTTTGGGATGTGAGAGGAAACTGGAGTACACGGAGAAAACCCACATGGTCACAGGGAGAACATGCAAACTCCATATAGACAGCACCGGTAGTCAGGGTTGAACTTGACGCTGTAAGGCCGCAACTATACCGCTGCACCACTGCGCTCGTATAGAGTCGTAGAATCGCACAGCACAGAAACAGGTCCTTCGGCCCACCAAGTCTGTGCTGACCCGCACACTAACACTATCGTACACACTACGGACAATGTAACGATTTTACTGAAGAAAATGAGTCTAGAAACCTGCACATCTTTGGAGTGTGGGAGGAAACCAGAGCACCTGGAGACAGCCTACATTGGTCACAGGGAGAACGTGCAAACTCCGTACAGTCAGCTACAAATCCGGATCCCTGGCGCTGTAAGGCAGCAACTCTACTGCTGTGCCACTGTGCTGCCCTGTGTGGATAGCCTGCAATACAAAGCTTTTCACTGTATCTTGGGCAATAATGAACCTAAACCTAAACATTTGAACCATATCATTACAAACCTCTCCTATCTATGTACCTGTCCAAATGTCTCACAATGCCAATGCAAACAACAGTCACTAAATTAAACTTTGTTCCATTGCGATTTTGCAAGTCTACAAACGCGCACGTTCATATGTGGAGTATGTGGGCACAGTCGATAGTCCGGGGCTATTTTGTAATTCCCATTTAATCTTGTTTGCTTTCTTAGAATACCTACCGTGGTGATTCATTTGCAAATGTGAGCAGCAGGTTTGTGTAATACATGTATTGGATGCCGTATTTATCAACTTTCCTGTAACACTGTGTACACTGTGTTTAACAGAGATTTACTTTCCAATGTACAGTAAAACTCCACTGTATCCTTCAATCAAGTACCCAGTGGCATTATTATGCAGAATCAGAAAGTGATTACTGGTGAAAATCAACAAAGTTTAATTTCTGTAAAATATCCCTGGTGACTTTAGGCTTCAGACTTGAGAGACGCAGATACAGTGCGGACACAGGCTCTCCGGCCCACCAAGTCTGCGCCGACCAACGATTACCCTGTACACTACCACTGTCCTACACACTGGGGCCAATTACCCAGAGAGAACCCACGCGGTTACAGGGAGAACGTAAAACTCCGTACAGACAGCGCCCGTAGTCAGGATGAAATCTATGTTTATTGCGCTGCAAGGCAGCAACTCTACCGCCGTGCCACTGTGCCACCCCACTGTGTAGGATAGAATGAGTGTGCGGGTGATCACTGGTCGGCGCGGACTCAGTAGGCCGAAGTGCCTCTTTCCACGCTGTATCTCTAAACCTAAAACTAAACTAAGACAATTTGGGGCTTTGCTGCAGCTACAAACTAGTACTGTTGTAGCGGCACCTAGTGGTGGCTTGACGCAATACGAACCCTCGCTATTGGCTGGCGCCATCACGTGATCGCGGATGTGTTTTCGCGGGTTTTTGGATCGTCAGTTAGTCAAGCTCCACTTGTGTAGTAGGAGCTTCGAGATATTTGGCTGACCCAGAATGCGGCTGAGTTATACACTTTGTTTGCCGTTTCAAATAAAGAAATTAATTTTAATCTACTGACTCGTCTCGCCAAAGTGGTGACCCCGCCAGTCCGATCGTGAATTCGGACCACGATAATTGATGCTGCCGCTAACCTCGATGCCCAGCAAAATGCCGTGGTCCAGAAACTGCCCGTTTTCTAGGCGTTGCAGCCTCAGGTGTGGTTCGCCCACATTGAGGCCCAATTCGAACTCCGCAATATCGTTGCGGATGCCACTCGATATTTCTACGTGGTTGGAGCGCTCAACCAAGAGACTGCCACCCGTTTGCTGCCTTACCTGTAGGATCCACCCGCGATTGGCAAGTACGAGGGCTTCAAGGCGCTGCTGCTCCGCACTTTCGGGCTCAGCTGCTGCGATCGCGCTGACTGCCTGCTCCATATGGACGGCCTCGGCGATCGAAAGCCGTCCGCGCTCATGAGCGAGATGCTCGCCTTGATGGACGGCCACCGACCCTGCCTGCTGTTCGAGCAGGCCTTCCTGGAGCAGATGCCCGACGACATCCGCCTGCTCCTCGCTGGTTTGGACTTTGCCGACCCCCTGCAGTTCGCTGAATGGGCCGACGAACTATGGCTCGCCAGCAGCAGGACGGTGGGTCCATCAATCGGGTGTCAATGCCCGTGCACCAGCAGCCTCACAGAGATGTCCAACCCTCCGCTCTCGTCGCCGCAACACAGCCGCTCGCCGGAGACCGTGGTAAGCGCCAGTGGTGTTACTACCACCAATGCTGGGGTACCGAGGCTCGTCGATGCCGCGCCCCCTTTCCGGGATATGCCTCGGCCGATCGTCAGTAGAGGCTTTCGGAATCAGCCAGAATCACCGCCTCTACGTTCGGGATCGCTGCTCCGGGCTTCGCTTCCTCGTTGACTTTGGGGCTGTTGTGAGCATCCTCCTCCCGACTGGACTGGACACCCGTGCTGGTAAGCGAGGCCCCGTCCTGACCGGCGTCAACTGCAGCCCCATTCGCACGTATTGGACGTGGATTCTTTCCCTCGTTTTCAACTCCCGCCTGTATTCGTGGACTATCACCATCGCGGATGTTTCCCAGCCGCTGCTGGGCGCCGATTTCCTGCGGGCATTTTCGTTACTGGTGGACGTGCGGGGCCCGCGCCTCGTCCCTCTGGAGTCCCCCAGGCCCGCGACCCTGCGGCCTGCAGACCCTCCCAGCCCATGGCTGATGCGGACGGCCCATATACCTCCCTGCTCGCCGAGTTCCCGGAGCTCCTGACCCCCCGTTTTCGAGCAACCGCTCGTGAGCACGGGGTGGTGCACTGTCACCCCATTCGCCTTTTTGAATGGCTGCGCATGCCGTTTGGGTTAAAGAATGCCTCGCCGGGGGCTGGATTTCATCTTCATATATCTGGACGATATCCTGGTCGCCCGCCGCTCCCACCGGGAACACTGCACGCACCTACGGGCGCTGTTCCAGCGGCTCCAAGATCACGGGCTTGTCATCAACCCTGCCAAGTGCCAGTTCAGTCTGAGCTCCATTTCCTTCCTGGGGCATCATGTCACCTCGCAGGACGTGGCCCTGCTGCCCGCTAAGGTAGAGGCCATTCGACAATTCCCTCGGCCGCTCACCGTCAAGGGGGCTGCAGGAGTTTCTTGGTATGGTGAACTTTTATCATCGCTTCGTGCCGACGGATGCCCGGATCATGCGGCCTTTGTTTCAGTGCCTCGCCGGTAAGCCACGGGACCTCGTGTGGACTGACGAGGCCGTGGCTGCGTTCGATGGTGCGAGAGGGGTGTTGGCCACGGCCACCATGCTGGTGCACCCGCAGGCTGCTGCCCCAACCGCCCTCACCGTGGACACCTCAGATACGTCCGTTGGAGGGATGCTTGGGATGTTCATCGACGGCCACTGGCAGCTGCTGGCATTTTGTATCCGTCACCTGCAACCCCCGGAACGGAGCTACAGCGCCTTCGACCGGGAGCCCCGAGCCCTGTATTTGGCTGTCCGCCATTTTTGATACTTCCTAGAGGGCAGGCCCTTCACAGACCACAAGCCCCTGACGTTGGCCTTTGCCAAGTGGTCCGACCCCTGGTCAGCTCGTCAACAACAGCACCTAGCTAGTGTGTCTGAGTTCACCACTGACGTTCAGCATGTGGCCGGCAAACTGAACCTGGTTGCGGAGGCTTTGTCTCGTCCTGTGGACCCGGCTGTGACGGCTGTCGATCTCGGTGTGGATTATGTGGGGTTCGCCGAGGCGCAACGTGAGAGTCGTGTGATGGACGGTTACCGGACGGCTGCCTCCGGGTTGCGGTTGGCCGATGTCCCTTTTGGTCTGGCAGGGGTGTCAGTCCTCTGTGACGTGTCCACAACCAACACCACAGCACTGGTCAAGAGAGCCCAGCAGCGACTACACCCTCTCCGAAGACTACGTAAAGCAGGTCTCCCCACTACACACCTACGAACTTTTCATAGGGGGACAATCGAGAGCACATTAACCAACGGCATCACTTCCTGGTTCGGGAGCTGCAAGGCGTACGAACGGCACCAACTTGACAGGATTGTGAAGACCGCCAGCAGGATTATTGGTGCTCCACTCCCTTTCTTGCTGGACATATACAGGAAGAGATGTATCAACAGAGCCATCTCCATCATCAAAGACCCCTACCACCCATCGCATCACATATTCTCCATCCTGCCATCTGGGAAGAGGTACAGGAGCATTAGCTGCAAAACCAGCAGGATGCTCCTCAGCTTCTTCCCGCAGGCTATAAGACTGATAAACGGACTTTGCCCCCTGCCAAAGTATCGCGCACCAACCACCAACCTGGACACACTGCAGCAGCTGTCGATCGGAACGCCTGTTGATGTTTAGTAGAGAGTAGTGTTTAATTTAATTTGTTCATGATGTATGTTTTTTATTTCTAGTTATTTGTTGTTATTTGTACTGCACACTGAATGGACACTGGTTGAGCAACGTTTTTTTTGTTTCCTCTGGGTATGTGAGTACTCAGGAAAATGACAATAAAGATATACTGATACTGATACTGATACTGATACTGATACTGATATTGTCCCCGTGGGTTGGCGGCAACGGGTTTTCGCCGCTATCCATGGTCTGGCAAACCCTTCCATCCGGGCGACTCCTGCGCTGGTGGCGGACAAGTTTGTCTGGAAGGGCCTTCGCATGCAGGTCGCGACCTGGGCCAGGGCCTGTATTCCCTGCCAGACGTCGAAGGTCCAATGACATGTGCGGGCACTGGTGCAGGACTTTGTGGTTCCTTCTTGCCATTTCCATGTCGATTTGGTGGTCCCACTGTTGCCATCTCATGGTGTCACGCACCTGCTGACAGTCGTGGATCGCTTCACCAGGTGGTCAGAGGCAATTCCGCTTGCCGACACCTCTGCTGTGTCTTGTGCTCGAGCTCTCGTGGCTCACTCCACCAACCGGGGGGCTCAATTCACTTCAGCTTTGTGGTGGGCTTTGGCCCAGCTGTATGGGACACAGCTGCATCACACCACTGCCCTCAGGCCAACGGGTTGGTGGAGCGCTTCCACCGCCATTGGACGTCAGCGCTGAAGGCGCGGCTCACGGGCCCAGACTGGGTCGACCAGTTGCCTTGGGTGTTGTTGGACATTCGCACGGCTCCAAAGGCGGATTTGGACACATCGTCCAATGAACTTGTGAACGGCTCCCCGCTGCAGGTGCCCAAGGATTTCCTTCCTGCGGCTCAAGGGCAGCCGGAGCCCGTTTTGTCTGTTTTGGGCCTCTGGGAGAAAGTGGGCGGCCTGTCTTAATTCCAACCTCGCTGCATGGGACAGCTCCGGTGTATGTGCCGCGGAGGTTAAGAACTGTTTATTTGTATTTCACTGCAGGGACTCGCACCGGGCGCTGCTGCTGCAAATATATGAAGGTCCTTTCCGGGTGCTGCGCCCCGGCGTCGCAACATTTCTGTTGGATATCGAGGGCAGAGAGGAGATCGTTTCGATCGGTTGCCTCAAGCCCGCCCACCTGGTTATCGATAGCCCGGTGGTGGTGGCTCAACCGCGGCGTGGAGGTCATCCGCTGGTCGTTCCAGCTGCACCTGTTGTGCCTGCCTCCCCTGAACCAGTTGTGCCTGTCTCCCCTGCACCTTTAACGTTTCCTGGCTCTGTTCCGCCAGTCCCTCCTGTACCGTCAGTTGTGCCCCTAGTTTCCACTCGGTCCGGTCGTCTCATTCGGCCTCCCGCTCGGTTCCTTACCTCGGGTTCTGGGGGGGGGGTCCTGTAACGGCACCTAGTGGTGGCTTGAAGCAATACGAACCCTCGCTATTGGCTGGCGCCGTTACGTGACCGCGCGTGTGTTTTCGCGAGTTTTTGGATCTTCAGTTAGTCGAGCTCCACCTGTGTAGCAGGAGCTTCGAGATATTTAGCTGATCCAGAACGCGGCTGAGTTATACACTTTGTTTGCCGTTTCAAATAAAGAAATTTATTTTACTCAATTGACGCGTATCGCCAAACTGTCCTCCCTCCATCAGCTGCAGATGGTCTGAGATTCCCTTTGCTGGTGAGACATCGTATCCAAACACTAGGCCTTTTATATGTATATATTCAGTGTAAAATCAGTGGCACAGTGGATTGTGTTAATGGATAAAGGATCATCTTCAAGGGGTGCTCTGAACTAACCCTTCTGTTCCCGCTATGGCATTGAGGAAACTTGACTTAATTCCAAAAATGTGAAAGTAAACAGCCGCTGTTAGCGAAAGGGAGCATGAAGTCTTGAATTGTGGTTTAAAAAAACCAATTGGTTCATCTATCATGTCCTTTAAAGCTACTTCCTGGCTTTACTCAGTGTTGCCATTCAGTGACATCCTGAGGAAATAGGCCCTTCGGCCCAACTTGCCCATGCCAACCACTATGCCCCACCTATGCTAGTCCCCCCTGCGCGAGTTAGGCCCATATCCGTCTAACCTTTCTTATCCATGTACCTGCCGAAATATCTTTTAAATGTTCTTATTGTCAACTTTGACATCGCCATTGTAACAGACAGTAGGCAGCCTCTACAGTCATACAGCATGAGAACAGACCCTTCAGTCCCACTCATCCATACTGACCAAGATGCTTCATCTAGGACAACCCTATTTGGCCCATATGCCTCTAATCATTACTCTGTCCATGTATCTGTCCAAGTGTCTTTCAATGTTGTTTTAGTACCTGCCTCATATTGATTGATCTGCTGATGTGGAAGCCAAGGGTCCAGTTACATCATGATAAGCAGAGACTTAGTTCCCTGAATATGATGATATGAATAATGGTCCCGATCCGAAATGTTACCTAATCACGTTCTCCAGAGATGCTGCCTGACCCGCTGAGTTACACCAACACTTTGCGTCCTACTTAAATTGGTAATCATTTTAAAATGTAGCCGATGTTTATACATCTTCTAAGACTAACAATATACACTTCCCATTCTCATCCCATCCTCACTCCCCTCCCCTACCCTCTGCGTTGCCCTTGTGACACTATAATCATCTGGCCAATTCCGCTGCATTCAATGCTTTTATCTCTTTTGTTCCCCTGGGCTACCGTTTCTTAAACGTGTTGATGTAGAAGGTGTAATAAAACATTCCAAGTTCGGGAAAGATAAATTGTGAATGTGCCAATGCCCCTTTAAGACAGGAGCCTTGGATAAGAGATCACATTACTCAATACAAATGTGTACCTCTGCAGTAGAATAACACTAAAGGATAATAAGGCTCTACAATTATATGCCTGAGGGTAAATTAATATTTATAGGCAACAATAACATATTGTATGCAGTGAGCCAGTGGAGATATATGTCCTAATCAAATGTGATTGAACTATAGAGTAAAGTTATAGTCACTCCTGAGGCATTGCCTCCCTCTTTGCCCATTTCATTGAACTGTTAACATGAGTACATTGCATATGTCTGCTCACAAGATAACATCTAACAATGGGGGGTTTTGACAAAGTATGCATTCGTCATTGTATAAAACAATTAGAAAGTGACTGAGAATAAATTTACAGTGCCATTCACGATCTTAAACACCGCAGACGATTAGAGTACTGCTTCCAAATATAAACGGAGTCCGCTGGAAAGACTCAGCAGGTAAGGCAGCATCTGTGGAGATAGAAACAGGCTCAGTGTGTGGTATTGGTAATCTTGTCAGGTTTAGCCGCATTGAACACATGGAAGGTCTTCAGAAGGGTCCCGACCCAAAACGTCACCTATCCCTGTTCTCCAGAGCTGCTGCCTGATCTGCTGAATTACTCCAGCACTTTGTATCATTCCTTGGAAAACCAGTATCAGCAGTTCCTTATTTCTAGAGCAAACCCTTTATCCTCTTTCACCTCAAATCTCCAGGTGAACTATTTTTCTCAAATGTTCAACTCCACTTTGTATTTTTTGCCACTTACATAAATCTAGGGATAATTAGCAATTTACAGTGGCCAAGTAACTGACCCTAAGTCCGACGACTAAATAACTAACTTCTAAATGCAAGTCGTGCGTCTGAGATGAACAAGTGGAGTCCACAAGTTTTCAAGTCAAGGCTTCAAGAGCTAAGAGTGTTTCATTGTCATTTGTACTGGCAATGGAACAATTCAATTCTTTGTTGCAGCACCATTTGCCGAATTTTGTTTATCATTTATTATCCCTGTATTCCCTTTATATGCCTACATGCATATGAAGGAAAGGAAATACACATGGATAATAAATGAGAAACAAAAAAATCAATTCAATAAAATTAATAACCACAAAGCCTAAAGTGCAAAACCACAGGGCAAAAAACTCAAAGCCCTTAATGCAACCAAATCCATTCTTTAGAAGTTCATAGTCACGCTAGAGGCAGGAAACATGTTCCCGATGTTGGGGGAGTCCAGAACCAGGGGCCACAGTTTAAGAATAAGGGGTAAGTCATTTAGAACGGAGATGTGGAAACACTTTTTCACACAGAGAGTTGTGAGTCTGTGGAATTCTCTGCCTTGGAGGACGGTGGAGGCCGGTTCTCTGGATACTTTCAAGAGAGAGCTAGATAGGGCTCTTAAAGATGGCGGAGTCAGGGGATATGGGGAGAAGGCAGGAACGGGGTGCTGATTGGGGGTGATCAGCCATGATCACATTGAATGGCGGTGCTAGCCTGAAGGGCCGAATGGCCTACTCCTGCACCTATTGTCTATTGTCTATAGTCGAGATTAGTGTTGTTTAGTTTACAGATTCAGCATGGAAGCAGGCCCTTTGGCCCACTGGGTCCATGCTGACCATCGATCCAGTGTTCCCACTAGTTCTATGTTATCCCACTTTCTCATCCACTCCCGACACACTTGGAGGAATTTAGAGGCCGATTAACCTACAAACCCGCACATCTTTGGGATGTGGGAGAAAGCTGGAGCACCCGGAGGAAACCCACACCGCCACAGGGAGAATATGCAAACTCCACACAGACAGCACCTAAGGTCAGGATCAAACCCGGGCCTTTAACACTGTGAGACAGCAGCTCTGCCAGATGTAACACTGTGCCGTCCGATGTATAGTGTTCAAGAGCCAATTGATTATTGAGAAATAGCTATTCTTGAACTTAGTGTTCACATTTTACAGACTCCTGTATCTTGTTCCCAATGGCAGGAGTGATCTGAAAGCATGGCCAGGGTGGTCACAACCATGATAACAGGTTGGCTTTCAATAGGAACTTAACTCTGAGGCAATAGTTACAGGATTTACTTATTCCTTATATATTTAAGATAAACAGCATTCATTTGGGAAACCAGAATGCTAGATGGAGAGACATTGATAGATTGTTGGAAAGAAGATCTCAGGTATTGTACCTGAAGTGTTAGCAGTCTCTCTCTATCCACAGTTGCTGTCCGACCTACCAGGCACTTCCAGAATTTCCCGGTTTTAATCTCACCAGCCTGTTCAGCTTAGGAATAGTATTTCAAAATATCTGAAGAAGGGTCCCGACACCCAAAAGATCACCTATCCATTTTCTCCAGAGATGCTGCCTGACCAGCCGAGTTACTCCAGCACTGTGTGTCCATTTTTGTAAATCATCATCTGCAGTTCCTTGTTCCTATAATTTAAAAACCTAATTAGCTTTGGAGCATATAATGTAACGATCTAACAATTAAATGCTTATTTCCTTCGCTCCATAGATGCTGCTGCACCCGCTGAGTTTCTCCAGCACTTTTGTCTACCTTCAATTTTCCAGCATCTGCAGTTCCTTCTTGAACAATTAAATGTCTCCTCTCATTAACCCTTGCATGATTCAAACTTCAAGGTGCATTCTACAAGCTTGTTTTGCACGATAAAAGTGAAAGTGATTTACAGATTTATTCCAATTGGACCTCATGTAGATATGCACATTAAGTTGAGACCCAGGTTCGATGCTGGCCTCGGCTGCTGTCTGCGTGTGGAGTTTGCACGTTCACCCTGTGACCACATGTGTTTTCTTCCAGTGCTGAATTTTGAAGAAGGGTATCGTGCCAGTGCCAAAACACCTCCACTGCGGCAAGCCTCAACGACTTCCACCTATTGGCCCTTACTCCCATCATCACTTAGTGCTTCGAGAGGCTGGTACTGGCACACCTCAAAGGCTGCCTACCTCCAACACTGGACCCCTATCAGTTCGCCTACCGCAAGAACAGGAGTACGGAGGATGCCATCTCAACGGCACTTCACTCCGCCCTCTCCCACCTCGACAACAGAGACACTTACGTAAGAATGCTGTTCATCGATTACAGCTCAGCATTCAACACCATTATACCATCAAAACTGATCACCAAACTCGGTGACCTGGGCATCGACCCCTCCCTCTGCAACTGGATACTGGACTTTCTAACCAACAGACCCCAGTCTGTTAGGTTAGACAAGCACACCTCTTCAACCCTCACCCTGAACACCGGCGTTCCACAGGGCTGTGTGCTGAGCCCCCTCCTCTACTCCCTCTTCACCTACGACTGCACACCTGTACATGGTACTAACACCATCATCAAGTATGCAGATGATACAACGGTGATTGGCCTCATCAGCAACAACGATGAGTCGGCCTACAGGGAGGAGGTCCAGCTCCTAGCAGCATGATGCGCTGACAACAACCTGGCCCTTAACTCCAAGAAGACCAAGGAGCTCATTGTAGACTTCAGGAAGTCCAGGGGCGGCACGCACACCCCCATCCACATCAACGGGACGGAGGTGGAACGTGTCTCCAGCTTCAGGTTCCTGGGGGTCAACATCTCTGATGACTTCTCTTGGACCCACAATACCACAACACTGGTCAAGAAGGCTCACCAGCATCTCTTCTTCCTGAGGAGACTGAAGAAGGTCCATCTGTCTCCTCAGGTCCTGGTGAACTTCTACCGCTGCACCATCGAGAGCATCCTTACCAACTGTATCACAGTATGGTATGGCAACTGCTCTGTCTCCGACCGGAAAGCACCGCAGAGGGTGATGAAAATTGCCCAACGCATCACCGGTTCCTCACTGCCCTCCATTGAGTCTGTCCAAAGCAAGCGTTGCCTGCAAAGGGCGCTCAGCATCGTCAAGGACTGCTCTCACCCCAACCACAGACTGTTTACCCTCCTACCATCCGGGAGGCGCTACAGGTCTCTCCGTTGCCGGACCAGCAGGTCCAGGAACAGCTTCTTCCCTGTGGCTGTTACATTACTTAACACTGTACCTTGGTGATTGCCAACCACCCCCCCCCCCCCCCCGGACACTCCTTCCCCCAGAAAAATTGCACTATTGCTAATGTATGTACATATTTATATTTAGCTGTTCATTATTCTATGTTCGCTCTTCTGGGTGAGATGCTAACTGCATTTCGTTGTCTCTGTACTGTACACTGCACAATGACAATAAAGATTGAATCTGAATCTGAATGTGAATCTGACCTGAAATGCCACCCACCCTTGTTCTCCAGAGATGCTACCTGACCCGCTGAGTTATTCCAGCACTTTGTGTCTATGTCCTCAAATGGGATCAGCTGACAGAGCAGTGTGAGTGTTCTCCCTCACAGTACAGACGTTGGTTAAAACAATGTCACGTACCCAAAGGCACTTTGTCCACACTGATGGGGGATGTAGTGGCGCTGGAAATAAATGCTAACGTCAAGCCCGCTATTTTCCAGTCACACGATGAGTCATTGTAACTAGCCCTGTGATCCTGTACCCTGCAGGCATGCAGCAAGTGGAGCATGTTGCAATGCTGCAGGATTGCTTGTCACTCTGACTGACTAAACAGTTCAAAGATAGCAGTGTACGGCCGGAACCAAAGTGCAGCTTTCGACACTGCACTCGTTACAGATGTTGAGCTGAATCATGGAGTCATATACAGAGCGTGGAAACGTGCCCTTCAGCCCCAGTGGTTCAAGCCCCTAAGCTGCTCCTATTTGCCTGCATTTATTCCAGAGAGAGTCATGGTCATACAGCATGGAAACATGCCCTTCGGTCCGACTTGCCTTTGCCGATCAACCAAGCTGCTCCATCTACACTAGTCCCACCTGTCCCCGTTTGCCCCATATCCCTCCAGACCTTGACTGTCCATGTACCTGTCCAAATGTCTTTTAAATGTTATTATAATACCTGCCTCCATCTATACTTCACACTGTCTCGGGAAAGCAACCAACATAGGATTTCAGAATAACAAGAGGATTTCAGTATAGGAGTAAAGAGGTTCTTCAGCAGTTGTATAGGGCTCTGGTGAGACCACATCTGGAGTATTGTGTACAGTTTTGGTCTCCTAATTTGAGGAAGGACATCCTTGTGATTGAGGCAGTGCAGCATAGGTTCACGAGATTGATCCCTGGGATGGCGGGACTGTCATATGAGGAAAGATTGAAAAGACTAGGCTTGTATTCACTGGAGTTTAGAAGGATGAGGGGGATCTTATAGAAACATATAAAATTATAAAAGGACTGGACAAGCTAGATGCAGGAAAAATGTTCCCAATGTTGGGCGAGTCCAGAACCAGGGGCCACAGTCTTAGAATAAAGGGGAGGTCATTTAAGAATGAGGTGAGAAAAAACCTTTTTCACCAAGAGAGTTGTGAATTTATGGAATTCCCTGCCACAGAGGGCAGTGGTGAAAATTGCCCAACGCATCACCGGTTCCTCGCTCCCCTCCATTGAGTCTGTCCAAAGCAAGCGTTGCCTGCGAAGGGCGCGCAGCATCGTCAAGGACTGCTCTCACCCCAGCCACAGTCTGTTTACCCTCCTACCATCCAGGAGGCGCTACAGGTCTCTCCGATGCCGGACCAGCAGGTCCAGATGAAGACTGGATGGATTTAAGAGAGAGTTAGATAGAGCTCTAGGGGCTAGTGGAGTCAAGGGATATGGGGAGAAGGCAGTCACGGGTTATTGATAGGGGACGATCAACCATGATCACAATGAATGGCGGTGCTGGCTCGAAGGGCCGAATGGCCTCCTCCTGCACCTATTTTCTATGTTTCTATAATCAAGGACCACCCAAACCCCAATCATTCACCCTTCTCCCCATATCCGTGGGGCAGAAGATACAAAAAGCTTAAAAGCACGTAACACCGGATTCAAGAGCAACTTCATTTGTGCTGTTATCAGATTCTTGAAAGGACCTCATATTTGAAAAAGGGTTTCTACCCGAAATGTCACCCATTCCTTCTCTCCGGAGATGCTGCCTGTCCCACTGAGTTACTCGCTTTTTGTGTCTATCTTCACATTTGCTCAAGATGTATCTCCAATCCTCCAATCTACCTCTTGCACATTTTTCATCTGTACTTTCTTTGAAGTTGTAACACTATATTCCGCACTCGGCTTCCTTTCTCTTTTTGCGCTAATTACTGTTAGAACACAAAGTACTGGTGCTATTACACCAGGAGAAGCAGGAGAAAACCAAGCCCAAAGCCAAAGTAGTATCTAAACTACCAATACACACTTATGCTATAGGACAATAACTAACATCATATTCAGTAATAAGCTATCCACATGTTACCAAACACACAAGCTAAATGTTTAACCAAGAAACTCAATTCTAATGCCACATCTAAAATGTCTTTACACAGTTAAACTATGCAACAACAAAAACTAGGCATATATATCATTAGGGTTGTTAAGTGGGCACCTCCCTTCACTGGTGTTTCGTTGAATTAGGCCCACGACACTTCGGGAAGGTTCAACAGTTAGTTCTAGTGTCTCAGAACCACCCCCTCAATACCTGCTCTCACCATCTATGCTACCTGCATGCACCGCCCTATAATTTGATTGTAATCACATATGGATGATTTACTTGGTTAGCAAGCAAAATAAAGCTTGTCACTGTATGTCAAGATGGTCAAGAGTATTTTACTTCGGAGTCACGTGAGTGACTACGTGAAGAACCCGCCAGGACGCATGCGTGTCATATCGCTTCACGCATTGCGAAACGACAGGCGGGGTGGAGCGTTCCCCCGCAGCGGTAAGTTTAAAACCGAGACCGACAGGTAAGTGAATTACTCTGCGGTCGTTTTGTTTCCCGTGCTGTATTTCAGGGGGAAACTATGGACAAAACAAAAATCCTAAAACTATTGACTGCAGGGATCACAGCATTTGCCCGGACAGTGGATGGAAAAGAGATGTCAGAACAACAGCAAGACGCTCTGGCATTATTCTGCAATACGCAGTACGAGATTAATAGTCTCAGGAAGAACGCCATCCGCCCAGCCTTAAACCCTAAGTTTGCAGAGCTGTGCAGACCTGGAGGTACTAAACCACCAATATTACTATTTGGGGGCAACCTGTCAAAACAGGTAAAAGAGCTCGATGAGGAGGCTAAAACCTTGGGGCTCATAAAGGCGGCGATGGGTAGGACCTCCTACACACGACGACTGCACCCCTACGCACGCACCAGCAGAGCAAGACACACAGAAGCTGGTGAAAGCTCAAAGGCCGGGCAAACAGGACAGAGGTCTTTTTTAGGCCATGGCCCAGACCGGCCTTCGTGGAAGATGCGCAAACCCCACACTCCGGCGCCTCAACCTCTACGGCAACAGAACAGGAAGAAATAAACTTTCCACTGGTAACCATGGAGGTAGGTGGGTCTGGTCCCTTCCAAAAAACAGGAAGTGTAAATAATACACAAATTGGTGGTAGATTACACTTTTTTTGGGAGGCATGGAGTGCAATAACTACTGACACTTATATCCTACATAGTATTCAGGGATATACAATTGAATTTGTGCACAAAAACTATCCTCCGGTACAGCATGTACCGAACCGAACGTTCGTGCTTTCACGACAAGAAAATCTGGAAGCGCATGCTGAACTGGAGAGGCTATATGCTAAGGATGTCATTGAAAAAACCCAACACGACTCTCTGGAATTCGTGTCAAATATCTTTACAAAAAACAAAAAAGATGGTGGTTGCCGCATCATTATAGATTTGACCAAACTGAATACATTTGTGCAGTATATTCATTTCAGAATGGAAACCTTTGTTACTGCCAACATGGGAAGATCACAGACGTTATTTAAAATTTAACTGGATGGGGCCGCATGGCAGTATAGAGCACTGCCTAATGGATTAACATCCGCCCCCAGACTATTTACCAAAATTTTGAAACCAGCCCTAGCGTTTCTTCGGAAACAAAAACATATGGTCATGGCTTACCTAGATGACATATTAATTGTGGGGAAAACTTTGGAATTAGCCAAAATAGATGTATCAGCCACCAAATAATTGTTTGAGAAACTGGGGTTTATCATCCATCCAGTTAAATCTAAGCTAACGCCTTCCACCACTATGGCATTACTTGGGGTTCACCATTGACTCAGTTCACATGTCGGTGACTTTACCTAAGGACAAGGCAACAGACTTAACTGAGGCCTGCAACAACCTCATTGACATCAGTGAACCATCTATTCGACTGGTAGCAAGGGTAATTGGCAAAATTGTGGCTGCTTTTCCAGCCACACAGTTTGGACCTTTGCATTACCAAAATTTACAAAGGGCAAAGGTACAAGCACTAAAAATCAATACTGGTCATTTCGATAGGCCAATGAAGCTACCAATCAAAGCAATTACGGAATTACAATGGTGGAGGGAAAACATTTGGCATTGTTCCAGCCCTATCATTGTCAGCAACCCTTCAGTGGTGTATTGTATTGTATTGTATTCAAATTTATTGTCATTGTCTCAATTACAGGCAGTACCATAAAAATAAATAAATAATAATAACTAATAAAACATATTAAAAATAAAATAGAATTTAAAAAAAAGCACAAACACTGAAAGTCCACGACACAACATAACACAGTGGCACCAAGGTGAGGAAGGCACCATAGTCCAGCCAGCCTCCCCTCCGTTCTTCCCAGATGTTCACTCGTGGTCGAGGCCTTCCTAGCACTCGCAGTCGCCGCCCCGGGTGGCCCGATGTTCAGGCCCTCACGCCGGGCTGGTGGAACGCCGATGCCGAACCCCGACGGTGAACATCCTCCTCAGCGGCCCGGACCTCCTGATCAGCCGCCTCCCGCAGCCGGAGTCCGCAGCTCCCGAGTCCGCAGCTCCCGAGCCGGGCAGAGTCGCAGGACCCCGCATTGTCCATCAGCCCCGCCCGCGTTGGGAGCCCGCAAACCGCAGCTCCAGGATGTCGGTGCCGCAGGTCCAGCACTGCGGGCTCCAGACGGCGATCCCTGGTAAGGCATCGCCAGCCCCGCGATGTTACAGCGCTGTCCCGCCGCAGCTGGAGCTCTGGTCGATCCCGGCAGGAAAGGCCGCGCCAATCCAATAGGTAGGCCGCTGGGGGGGGGGGGGGCGAGGACGCGACTCGAATAATAGTCGCGTCCTCACCAGGAAGTGGCTGAAGAACGGTATCCCCCGCACCGTACCCTCTTCCCCCACATAAAAACACAAAATAACCACAAAAAAACACACTTTAACATAACTAAATAAACAAAAAAACAAAAAGATACCGGGCTGTAGGTGGAGGCTGCTGGCACCAGCGCCACCGGAAGTGCAACACTGGCTACAAACTGATGCCAGTGCTCATGGTTGGGGTGCTACTAATTCCATCTTTAGTTGTGGAGGTAGATGGGATGCACAAGAGGCATCATTACTTCAGACACATGGCATAAACTACTTGGAAATGTTAGGTGCGTTCTATGGTCTAAAATCATACTGTTCAGAAATGCATCACCTGCATGTTAGACTACAGATTGATAACACCACCGTGGTGGCATATATTAACTATATGGGTGGAATCAAATCGGTATCATGTGATAATCTGGCTAACACAATTTGGCAAAGGTGTATTCAGAAAAATATTTGGATATCAGCTAGTTACCTACCAGGTAATCTCAATTCAGTGGCAAACACCAGGTCACGAAAATTCAATGACAACATCGAATGGATGTTGGACCGCAAAGTGTTTGCTGATATTGTAGCACGATATGGAACACCAGATATCGATCTATTTGCATCTCGGCTTAATCACCAGTTGCCAAACTATGTTTCTTGGGAACCAGACCCTGGGGCATCAGTGATGGATGCCTTCTCGCTGCATTGGGGGAAATTGTTTTTCTATGCATTCCCCCCTTTCTGCCTCATCAGTCAGGTATTACGCAAAATACAACAAGACTCGGCGTCTGGTATTTTGGTAGTGCCCGATTGGCCTACTCAACCATGGTTCCCCGTGATTCTCGATATGGTTTTAGAACCATGCATCTCCGTTCCAAAACGACCAGATTTGTTGGTTCATCCCGTAACGGGGGAAAGCCATCCATGCCATAATAGGACACATGTTTTGATTTGTAGAATCTAAAGAAACCACTTCTGGACCTGGGGCTGACGGACCGAACAATGAACATAATCACAGCGGCTCACAGGCAGTCCACCATGAAACAATATCTGGTCTACATCAGGAAGTGGGAGATATATTGTTCTAGAAACAACATCACTTACTGTACGACAAACATTACTTCTGTTCTGGAATTCCTGGCTAGCCTCCACTATGATGAGGGGCTCAGTTATAGTGCCATAAACTGCGCCAGAAGTGCCCTTTCAGCGTATCTGTGGCAAGGATCAGAGCGTCATTCTGTCGGGACTCACCCCCTGGTAACTAAACTTATGAGGGGAATTTTTAATATTAATCCCCCAAGGACTAGGTATTCCCAAATATGGGATGTGAATGTAGTCCTTACGCTACTGAGGAATTGGTCACCAGCAACAGCTCTGTCCCTGTAAAGACTAACACATAAAATAGTCATGCTGATGGCATTGGTCTCAGCACAAAGAGTTCAGTCATTACATAAATTAAGGCTGGATAGTATGACCACTTCAACGAGTAAAATAACCTTTTACATCCATGAATTAGTTAAACAGAACAGACCAGGATCGTCAGGCCTCAAAATAGAATTCAGAGGTTACCCAACAGATGATCGTCAATGCATTATGAGGCATTTATTATTATACATAGAGAACACTAAACAGCTCAGAGGCAATGAGATGGCATTACTGATCAGCCACAAACAGTCCCATAATAGGGTATCTATACAAACAATCTCCAGATGGCTGAAACAGGTTTTAATGGCTGCTGAGGTGGACACTAACATATTCAAATCTCATTCTACCAGGGCTACAGCTACATCGGCAGCAATGGAATTGGACGTACCTATGGACCAAATCCTGGGGACAGCAGGATGGTCAAAAGAGAAAACTTTTCAACTATCTTACAATAAACCAGTGGTTAAACCTGTGACATTTGCAGAATCCATTTTAAGTTCTGTATCATGATTTACCCCATAAGATAGGGGCTATAATTTTGTTTGTTAATAAATTCATCATGGTTTTTCAATGTCTGATTCATGTTTGAATACGTTAACACAATTCCTCCCTTAGTCAATTAAGGTAGACGTGAGGCATGGACTCGTTCCACGGCAAGAAATCACAGAGCTTTAAAATCTTCACGTAGTCACTCACGTGACTCCGAAGTAAAATAGTAAGATTAAACGAGAACTTACCAGTTTGAAGTTTGATCTGTATTTTATGAGGAGTACGTTGAGGGATTACGTGCCCTCCGCACCCACCCTCGATCATAAAGTTCAACTGGTATCCTATTTCTCTAATCTTACCATGATCAGTTCATTACTGTTATCTGTGATTTCACACCGCTGCTTTGAAGATTGACACGCATGCGTCCTGGCGGGTTCTTCACGTATTCCCTCAACGTTACTCCTCATAAAATAAAGATCAAACTTCAAACTGGTAAGTTCTCGTTTAATCTTACTATTTTATTGTCATTGTACTAAAATGGAACAACTATATTCTTAAAAGGATACAGCATGCTGGAGTAACTCAGCAAGTTAGGCAGCATCCCTGGAGAACATGGATAGGTGTCGTTTTGGGTCGAGACCAATTTTGAGACTGATCATAGGCCAGTGGGGGGGGGGGGGGAGAAAGCCAGGAAAGGGGAAAGGCAGGACAAAACATGGAAGGCAATAGGATGACATAGGCAAGGAAGAGGGGAGGTTGATAGGCGGATGGTTGGAACAAATGGCAGAGATTAACATAGAGCATAGGTCAGTACAGCACAGGAATGGGACCTTTGGCCCACGATGTCTATGCCAAACATGATGCCTAGTTGAACTGATCTGCCTGCAAGTGATCCATATCCTTAAATTCCCTACAAATCTATGTTCCTATCTAAAATCTTCTTTAATGCCACTATCATATCTGCCTCCACCATCACCCTTGGCAATGCATTCCAAGTCCACACCACCCTCTGTGTAAAAACGTACCCCGCACATCTCCATTAAACTTTCCCCCTCTCACCTTATAGTAGCAATGTTACAAAATTTTGAGATTTTAAAAATCAAGTCTGTAATTTATCCCATCAGATAAAGCATAAAAAGACATTTAATTTGACACCTAATTCACTTTTATATCTTCAGTATTAAAAAAGTTATGGCCATTTTCATACTTGGAAATTAGCATCTTGTTCCCTATTGCTTTTTCATTGATTTAACACAAAAGCTGTGATCGAGAACAGTCAAAAGCCCATAACTTTATTAAAAATTAAGAGAACTGAAAGAAATTTTCAGTTATTATAGTTTGAAGCATTCTGAAACAAATATGAAACAATCTTACTTAGATAACTTGAAATTAAAGCATATAATTAGTTAGTTACCCAATTGTAGCTAATTACAAAATTCAATTACTAGATCTAAACATCTATCAATTTCTTATGAATAGATTAACATTTTTAAATAGCCTAAGTGTCCAAATAACATTCACACAAGAATTCACAATATAACATAATTTTTAAATCTCATTGTCATGGGTTTATAGGCCAAATGGAAGGAATTTAATGTTTAATACCTGTAAATTAATGGCCATTTAAATCAACTTGCGAGTGGGATTTTCTGGAACGCGACCATTTGGAATGTTGCGGTTTGCAGTGATTTAGTCCCCCATATCTGCAGCAAAAATCTGCCGGTTCGTTCGGGGGAAAAAATCACCGTTTCACTACTTAAAATTATGAATTAAATACATCTTAAGAAACACTTTTATACATAAAAATAAACTACTTTCTTTTACCTGGCCCCTACGTAAAATCCGGCCCCGTTGTCGGCGTTGACGGCTTCAGAAGCTGATTTTAAAATCACTCCAGCGATTAACTTGTCGGGCGAATTAATTAAAAAAAAAAAAAACAGTCGTCGGAACGATTCCTCAGCCAAAACCTGCACTCCAACAAAATATAATACAGGACCAGGTAGTGAAAACCGCGTTTTAACCCCCCCCCCCCCCCCCCCCCTCAAACGCGCCAAAATCGCACCCACGGCCAGTGGCAGAATTGCAGCGCCGCTGAAGATAAGTATTGTAACATACCTACTTATAGCTATGCCCTCTGGTGTTGGACATTTCCACGCTGGGAAAAAAGTGGCATTTTTTAATGTCTATCCTATCTGTGCATCTCATAATTATATACACTTCTATCATCCCCCTCAACCTCTGACATTCTAGAGAAAACAATCCAAGTTTATCCAACCTCTCCCTGTAGCTGAACCTCTAATTCAGTCAGCATTCTGGTAAACCTCCTCTGCACCCCCACCAAAGTTTCCACCACTTTCCTGTAATGGGGCGACCAGAACTGCACGCAATACTCTAAGCGCGGCCTAACCAAAGTCCTGCAGAGCTGCATCATGACATCCCGGCTCTTATATTCAATGCCCCTAGCAATGGAGGCAAACATACCATAAACCTTATTAGAAAGGAAGGATGATGTGAGACAGGTTTGAAGAGTTTAGGGCGGCACTATAGTTCAGCGGTAGAGTTGCTGCCTTACAGTTCTAGGGACCCTGATTCAATCCTGACTACGGGTCCTGTCTGTAAGGAGTTTGTACGTTCTCCCGTGACCTGCGTGGATTTTATCCGGGTGCTCTGGTTTCCTCCCACACTCCAAAGACGTGTAGATTTGTAAGTTAATTGGCTTTGATAAAATTGTAAATTGTCCCGAATGTTTAGGATAGTGCTAGTGTACGGGGTGGTCACTGGTCGGCGTGGACTCGGTGTGCCAAAGGGCCTGTTTCCACGCTGTATCTCTAAAGTCTCATGTCTAAAGTCCAAAAGGAAAGTTGTATTCTGCTTTTGTTGTAGTTCTTTGTTTCTGCAATGAAATTCTTACATACATGTGTACTCAAATTGTGCATTAGTCAGTATATGTGACAATAAGAAACCAGTACAGGTACAGAGGAAATAAAATTATTCCGAAAGGAAGTGACAAGGGAATGTCCTTGACAAGATATAGCAATAAAATATTTACTGTTCTTATAAAATCATTATGTAGATTTATTACAATACAATTACACTTCATCGACGATTACACTGGAAGGATATGAGTCTTTGTGATACTGTTTGCTAATGATTTAAACAAAGTGGGTTCCAATGTTATTTCAAAGAAAGCTATAAAAGTGAAATCATTAGTGATACATTTTGAAGGAATGACTTCAAAACATTTATTTGAATAGACTACTTGGAGCAAAGAAGCCAGGAAAAATGGTTCCTCTTTTGCTTTGCCTTTCATTGCCCAAAATTCGGCTGCCCAAATATTAAATGGACCCATCCAGATCCCATCTGCCCAACACTCTTGAGTTTGCTTGACCTACGCTGGCTGAGAGTTCATTGTTCTATTAAGAAACCAAAAATTTAAATACTGGGTTGTATTTTTTCCACCATTCATAGCTGCTTTTAAGATACTTTTGGATAAGATACAATAGTGGCATTTAAGAGACTTTTGGATAGATACAATAATGGCTACTAAGAGACTTTTAGATATGTGATATTATCATTTCAGAGACTTTTAGATATATATGATAGTGGCGTTTAAGACTTTTGTATAGATCCAATAGCGACGTCCAAGAGACTTTTCGATAGCTAACGGTGGCTAAGCAACTTTTGGTTAAGCACATGGATGTGCAGGGATTGGAGCGGAATGGATTATATGCAGGCTGATGCAGGCCCAGTCGGTCTTTGCATCATGTTTGGCATAAACATTGTGGGTGGAAAGGCCTGTTCTTGTGCTGTATACTACGTTCTATGTTCATCTGTGCTTGGAAAATGACTGCAAGGAATTCCGAAGGATAAGATTTATTTGCATTTGGAAAGTCAAGGACTGATTAGGAATAGTCAGCATGGCTTTGTTTGTGGGAGATTGTGCTTCATTGAGTTTTTTTCAGGAGGTGTCCAAGAGGATTGAAGAGGGGAGAGTGCTAGACGTTGTCGACATGTAGATCTGCAAGGTCCCGGCATGGTAGGCTGGCCCAGAAGGTTAGATCACTTAGGATCAAGGTGGGAGCTAGTTAATTAGATACAAAAGTTGGCTTTGTAGTAGGAAGCAGAGGGTGGTGGTGCAGGGTGCCTTAAAGATTGGAGACCTATACCAGTGGTATGCTGTAAGGATTGCTGCTGGGGTTTTAGTGTTTGCTACATATGGTTCAATGGTACTTTTTTGTCACATGTACCGAGGTGCAGTGAAATTCCTTTTTGTGTGCAATTCAGAACAAGTATCACTATACATAGCACGCTGAGATAGTATACAAGAGTCACCAGATTTGGACTTTACTGGACTTTATCTTGCAATAAAAGTTATTCCTTTATCGTGTGGCACGGTGGCGCAGCGATAGAGTCGCTGCCTTACGGTGCCAGAGATCCGGGCTTGATCCTGACTTCAGGTGTTGTCTGTACGCCGTTTGTACGTGTTTTTCCCAATTGCTCCGGTTTTCTCCCACACTCCAAAGACGCGCAGGTTTGTAGGTTAATTTGCTTTGGTAAAGATTTTACATTTTCCCCAGAGTGTTGGATAATGCTAGTGTGCAGGGATCGCTGGTCGGCACAGATTCAGTGGGCGGAAGGGCCTGTTTCCATGTCATATCTCCAAACAAAACTCAACTGTATCTGTACATTGTGGACGGCTTGATTCCAATCATGGATAGTCTTTTCGCTGACAGGATAGCAGGCAACAAAAAAGCCTTTCATTGTACTTCTGTACACATGTCGATAACTGGGTGAAGGCACCCACAAGCCCCCAACCTCAGGGCAGCTGAGGCGGAGTGGCAACGGGAAGGGCCTGGCAAGCAGGCCCGGCGTGCTGACGGAGGAGCACCCGCTGCTGGCCCATTGGTAGGCCCGCACACCCCGGACTCCGAACTCAGCCCCAAGCCACCAGCATTGACGAGAGCCACACCACCAACAACGAGGAGGGACGTGGAACATCAAGCTCGGAGTCCCTGGGGGCCGAGGTGGACAGGCCGCATCGCAGAGAATAAAGGGGGACCCGGCCTGGGGGGTGGGGGGGGGCGCTAAGAATTTCACTGTACCTTCATGGTACACATGACAATAAAGTGTGTGTGTGTGTGTGTGTGTGCGTGCGTGCGTGCGTGCGTGTGTGTGTGTGTGTGCATGCGTGCGTGTATGTGTCTGTCTGTCTGTCTCTCTCTATCTACTAAACTAAACAATTTCTGACTTTGCAGTCAAGAGGGAGATTGGGATTCTGACTTTTATCAGAACTCCCTCTCACCTACTTTGGTTATTTAAGAAAAACAGCGTGGAAGCAGGCCCTTCGGCCCACCAGGTCCACGCTGGCCAGCGATCCCCACACATCAACACTATCCTATACACACTAGGGACAATTTTTTAAAAATTTACCAAGCCAATTAACCTACAAACCTGTACATCTTAAGAGTGTGGGAGGAAACCGAAGATCTCAGAGAAAACCCACGCAGGTCAAGGGGAGAACATACAAACTCCATACAAACAGCACCCGTGGTCGGGATCGAACCTGGGTCTCCAACACTGCAAGCATTGTAAGGCAGCAACTCTACCACTGTGCCACCGTGGCCACCCCCAGAGCGCTTGAGTTTGTGGCATCACATGCCACCAGTCAGTTGCATTGGGTCACACAATGTATAATCATTACTTGAGCTGATTTAAAAAAAATGAAAGATTCAGGTTGACAGAGGAAATATATATAAAACCAACAGCAAAACACAACAAGAATGTTCACACCAAGTGCATTCTAGGTCAAAATGTTTAAATGGGTCTTTGTGTTGGAGCAGAGAGATTGAAGAGCAGAAGTGGAGAGTTCAAGAGCTTTCCCTCCACACATTTTGCCTTCACTAAAGAGCGACGGATTGCTGACAACCTTGGAGATGGCTAGCGTGAGGCCAGGGGAAACATTGTCAAGGTGCCTTCAATGAGCAAGTGGTCATCCACTGCTCTGTGTGGGACTGACCTGCTGCCACGTGTCTCTCCTCTGCCTGAACGGCTGCAAAGCCGGCTGACAAACTCACTGTAGATGGACCAAAGTCCTGCCTCAGGGAATTGGATATTTACTCATCTTGACTCCGTCTATTTCTACAAAGCATTTTATCAGGATACATCACAGCATGGTTTGGGAACAGCTCCATCCAAGATTGCAAGAAATTGCAGACAGTTGTGGACGTAGCCCAGACCATCACACAAACCAACCTCCCTTCCATTGATTTCACCTGCACCTCACACTGCCTCGGCAAGGCCACCAGCATAATCAAGGACCAGTCACTCCCCGGTCACTCCCCCTTCTCCCCTCCCCTATCAGGCAAGAGGCACAGAAGTGTGAAAACGCAAACGTCCAGATTCGGTGATAGTTTCTTGCCAGCTGTTATCAGGCAACTGAACCATCCTACCGCAACCAGAGAGCGGTCCTGACTTGCCATCTACCTCATTGGAGACCCTCAGACTATCTTTAATTGGACTTTACTGGATTTCTCTTGCACTGAACGTTATTCTTTCTATCCTGTAACTGTACACAGTGGACGGGTTGATTGTAATAATGTATAGTCTTTTCTCTTACTGGATCGCACGCAACACAAAAGCTTTATGTTATAGATGTAGATAGAGAGAAACTCAATGGGTCAGGCACATCTCAGACGAAAAAGTGATGTTTCAGTTTGGAACCCTTCTTCAGACTGAAAGTAGAGGGTGGGGTTGGGGGGCGGGGGGTGAAAGGGGAGAATTTGAGGTAGGAAAAGGCCACAACAAATAAGGGCCAGCAACAGATGACCAATGAAGGGTTGAGCCCATGATGGCCCATTGTTGTCTGGGGAAGAGGTGATAACAAGGATGCAAACAGTGAAACTAGTAGGATGGCTAGGGAGGGGGAGAATGCAGGCGTTATTTGAAACTAGAGATATCAATGTTCATACCTCTGGGTTGTAAGCTGCCCAAGCGAGACAAGAGTCACGTGTATCGAGGTAGACATGACAATAATAAAATAAACAAGATAAACTACATTTCAAAATAACCTGGGAAACATTCGACAGGCCAGCACAAGTGGCAGAAGATAGACACAAAATTGCTGGAGTAACTCAGCAGCCAAGCACCAAACAATAGTAAATACTTTTTCTCCAGAGATGCTGCCTGCCATGCTGAGTTACTCCAGTATTTTATGGCTATCTTTGGTATAAACCAGCATCTGCAGTTCCTTTTTATTACAAAGTGGCAGAAGATTGGCCAGCACAGTGGCGCAGCTGGTTCCTGGGCTCGTCTGCTGTCCGTGTGGAGTCTGCACGTTTTCCCTTTGACTGCGTGGGTTTCCTCCGGGTGCTATGCTTCCCCTCCACATCCCAAAGGCATGCAGGTTAGTAGGTCAATTAGCCTCGGTAAATTGTCCCTGATATGCTGGGAATGGATGAGAAAGTGGGCTAACAGAGAACAGAGTAAAAAAAAACCTTTCCACTTGAAACTAAACAAAACTAAACTAGGGTGAATGGGTGATCGATGGTCGGCGTGGACTCGGTGGTCTGAAGGACTTGCTTCCATGCTGTATCTCTAAACTAAACTAAACTAAACTAAACTAAACTAAACTAAACTAAACTTAAAGTGAACGGGTGATCGATGGTCGGCATGGTGTCAGTGGGCTGAAGGACCTGTTTCCACGTTGTATTTCTAAACTAAACCTCAGGTGGAGTTAATGAGGGTGTGAGTGGTATAAAGAATGGGATTCATGCAGCACTAGTGTAAATGGGAGGCCGGTGCTTAGCATTGGCTCAGTGGGCTGTTTCCACTGCATCTCTATAATCCTGTGACCCTATGAGTTAATGTTTCAGGTCGATAGACAGGAGCTTCTTGAGCTTGAGTATCTTTTCATCTTTGGGAGCTGATTATTTTGCTTACATGGCCTTGAGTTTGTGGCATCACACGCCACCAGTCAGTTGCATTGGATCACCTTATGTATAAGCATCAGGGAAGTGATAGTGAATGAACTGCTGGGCTTATTTAATAACAAGTACATTAGTAAAAGTACAGTCCCAGTGCTCTGTTGAAAAGCTACTCGGGACCCTTATCAAGTTCAAGTTCAAGTGAGTTTATTGTCATGTGTCCCTGTATAGGACAATGAAATTCTTGCTTTGCTTAAGCACACAGAACATAGTAGGCATTTACTACAAAACAGATAAGTGTGTCCATATACCATGATATAAATATATACACACATGAATAAATAAACTGATAAAGTGCAAATAACAGAAAATGGTTATTAATAATCAGAGTTTTGTCCGAGCCAGGTTTAATAGCCTGATGGCTGTGGGGAAGTAACTATTCCTGAACCTGGTTGTTGCAGTCTTCAGGCTCCTGTACCTTCTACCTGAAGGTAGCAGGGAGATGAGTGTGTGGCCAGGATGGTGTGGGTCTTTGATGATACTGCCAGCCTTTTTGAGGCAGCGACTGCGATAAATCCCCTCGATGGAAGGAAGGTCAGAGCCGATGATGGACTGGGCAGTGTTTAGTACTTTTTATAGTCTTTTCTTCTCCAGGGCGCTCAAATTGCCGAACCAAACTAAGATGCAACTGGTCAGCATGCTCTCTACTGTGCACCTGTAGAAGTTAGAGAGAGTCTTCCTTGACAAACCAACTCTCCGCAATCTTCTCAGGAAGTAGAGGCGCTGATGAGCTTTCTTGATAATTGCATTAGTGTTCTCGGACCAGGAAAGTATTTATTTAAAAGGGCGGTACACTGGTGCAGCGATAGTGTTGCTGCCTTACAGCGCAGGAGACCTGAGTTCGATCCTGACTATGGGCGCTGTTTGTACGGAGTTTGTATGTTCTCTGCATGACCGCATGGGTTTTCCCCAGGTACTCTGGTTTCCTCCCACATCTGGTTTGTCGGTTAATTGGTTTCAGTAAAGATTGTAATTTGTTCCTGGTGTGTAGGGTAGTGCGAGTATTTAGCTGGTCGGCATGAACTCGGTGGGCCGAACGGCCTGTTTCTGCTCTGTATCTCTAAAGTAAACTAAATGGGGGGGATAGAACATGTTACAATTTAGATTTAATAAGAGGCCAACTCTTAGAGTTTAGTTTAGTTTAGTTTGATTTAGATACGTTTAGTTTAGTTAGAGATACAGCATCCTAACAGGCCCTTTGGCCCAGCAAGTATGTGCCAACCAACAATCACCCATACACTAGTTCGATCATGCACACAGGGGGACAGTCAGGATCGAACCCGGGTCTCTGCTGCTGTGAGGCTGTGCCACTGTGCCGCCCAGTCGCAAGTCATACAGCACCAAAACAGGCCCTTCAGCCCCTGGTTGTGGATGTCTACCAAGATGCCCCATCTAAGCTAGTTCCATTTGATCCATTCCGCACCTTTTCTATCCATATCAGCCCATAAATGTACTTAGAGGTGTTGACGTTTTTACCCAAAATCGCCTTGGACAGGAATACCAGGGTAGACATGCCAGGAAAGGGTCCACATTGAAGCAATGACCAAGAAAGCACACATGCCTCTACTTCCTTAGAAGGTTTGGGAAGTTCGGCACGTTCCCAACAACTCTCACCAATGTCTACAGATGCGCCGTAGAAAGCATTTTATCCGGATGCATCACAGCTTGGTTTGGGAACAGCGCCATCCAAGACCGCAGGAAATTGCAACGAATTGCGGACACAGCCCAGACCATCACACAAACCAACCTCCCTTCCATTGACTCCATCTACACTTCACGCTGCCTCGGCAAGGCCAGCAGCATCATCAAGGAGCAGTCTCACTATGTCTTCTCTCCTCTCCCATCAGTCAACTGAACCATTCTCTCACCAGCTAGACAGAGACCCTGAGCTCCCATCTAACACATTGGAGACCCTTGGACTATCTCTAATCAGACACTAGGTCTGAACGATCTAATTCTGCTCCAATGTTTTAATAGCAGGGGGAAGAAAACTGGCCAAGAGAGGTGGGGACGGGTCAAAGCCTGGCAAGCGACAGTGGATAAGAGTGAGGAGGGTTTGAATCTAATGTTCAGTGTTTCTCTGGTTTGGAAGCAGAGTGGTCAACTGACCAAACTCGTAGCCAGAGTCCTGGGCTGTTGATCTAAAATATGAATTCAAATCCAATGGTACTAATGGGGGAATTTAAATCCCAGAAAATAAATAAATCTGACGATGATGTCGATAAAACAATGGGATATTCATAAAAACTTAGAATTTAGAAGATTGAGGGGGGATTTTATAGAAACGTACAAAATTCTTAAGGGGTTGGACAGGTTAGATACAGGAAGATTATTCCCGATTTTGGGGAAGTCCAGAACAAGGGGTCACAGTTTAAGGATAAGGGGGAAATCTTTTAGGACCGAGATGAGAAAACATTTTTCACACAGAGAGTGGTGAATCTCTGGAATTCTCTGCCACAGAAGGTAGTTGAGGCCAGTTCATTGGCTATATTTAAGAGGGAGTTAGATGTGGCCCTTGTGGCTAAAGGGATCAGGGGGTATGGGGTGAAGGCAGGTACGGGATATTGAGTTGGATGATCAGCCATGATCATATTGAATGGCAGTGCAGGCTCGAAGGGCCGAATGGCCTACTCCTGCACCTAATCTCTATGTTTCTATGTTTCTAAAACCCGTAGGTTTCAGTGATGTCCTAAAGGGAATCTGCTTGGGTACGTGACCTCAATGAGTGATTAAATGAAGTCCAATGAAATCCACCACCTATCAGCAAGCAGATGAAAAGAAAAGGATTGGCTGTGGTAACATGTTTAGTTTGGAGATACAGCCCTTTGGCCCACTGAGTCCACACCGACCAGTACCATGCACTAGTCCTATCCTACATGCTCGAGACAATTTACAGAAGCCAATTACAAGCTTCAAACCTGTACCTCAATTGGAATGTGTGAGGAAACAGAAGAAAACCCACGTCACAGGGAGAACGTATGAAGTGCGTACAGACAGCACCCGTAGTCAGGGTCCAACCCGGGTCTCTGGCGCTGTGAGGCAGCAACTCTACCGCTGCGCCACTGTGCCGCTCTTTGTGTTTTACTCAAGATTCCAGATTCTGTAGTTGTTTGCAAGTGCTTTGATGTCCTGGGCTTGTGAGCGGGGGAGGGGTGGGGAGGGGACATTTGCACGCTATATCCAGCTGGAGGATTGCTTGATCTGACCTCGTGCCTGCCTTCAACCATCAACCGTGCAAGTTGTGAAACTGGCAGCTGGCAAGGGTAAAGAGAAAAGACTTTGCCTTCCATCACAGTGAGGAGGAGATTCACTGTGATGGATGTTTGTGTAAATTGAATTGTGTGTATGTCTTGTAGGAATTGTCTTTGTTTGTACGGCTGTGGAAACAGAGTTTCATTTGAGTCTCACTGAGGTTCAAATGACATGGAATAAAATATTGTATTGTATTGTATGTACGGAAAGTTTCTGCCAACTTCCCCGGCCCTTCGCATTCAAGGATGGCTACAAAAGCCTCGGCAGAAAATACCTCTCAGTGTTACCAGTGCCCCGCAACAGAGGCTGAAGAAGGGTCTCGGCCCGAAACGTCACTTATTCCTTTTCTCCGGAGATGCTGCCTAACCCACTGAGTTCCTCCAGCACTCTGTGTCCATCCCCGGTAGACTTACCGGGACCTCTCACACCCTCGTGTTAAAAAACAGAGAGATAAATTCTGCACCTTCTGCCCTTCAGTAAATAGCTCGACTTCCACCGATCAATGTGCTGAATTCTTCCCGAAATAGTTTGCAGGTCACATGTGCAGGGAGATGGAATGCAAGGCTGGAGAGGGAGCCAGGTTGGTAAGCCTCTTGTTTAACTGTAAATCTGTTGCTGAGTGTCAGAGGGTCATGCAGCATTCACAAGTACTACAGGTTGTGCAGAATACAGTGTTACAGCGTTATAGCGTTACAGTTAGAGAGAAAGTACAGATTAAAAAACTGCAAAGCCCACAATGAGGTAGGTTGGAGAATCGGGGCAGCACTCTGGCGAATGAGAACTGTTCAGTAATCTGATAACAGTCATAGAGTCATACAGCATGGAAACAGGCCCTTCGGCCCAACTTGCCCACACTGACCAACATGCCCCATCTACACCAATCCACCTGCCTGCGTTTGACCCCTATCCCTCTAAACCTATCCAATCCAGGAACCCTATACAAATGATTTTTAAACATTGTGATAGTGCCTGCCTTAACTATCTGCTCTGGCAGCTCATTCCATACACCTACCACCCTTTGTGTAAAAAAGCTGCCCTTCAGGTTCCTATTAAATCTTTGCCCCCTCACATTAAGCCTATGTCCTCTGATTCTCGATTAAACCTATGTCTTCTGGTTCTTGATTAACCTTATGTCCTCTGATTCTTGATTTCAATCAATCAATCAATCAGTTTTATTCATCACATACACAATAAAGTGTATGATTTCTCTTTCTCGCGCCTCTTACGAAAGGCGCGAAAGCGCTATGCGTCACCGCTGTGTCGCGCTCCGTACGCGAACGCAGACTAACTCAGCCCTCGGACTTGCATCTCCTCCTCTCTCTCTCTCTCTCTCTCTCTCTCTCTCTCTCTCTCTCTCTCTCTCTCTCTCTCTCACTAACGCTCTCACTCTCTCTCTCTCTCTCTCTCTCTCTCTCTCTCTCTCTCTCTCACTAACTCTCTTTCTCTCTCTCTCTCACTAACTCTCTCTCTCACTAACTCCCTCTCTCCCCCCAAAGTGAGCATTCAGTGCTGTTCTTACTCCCACTCCAATTTTATTTATATACATTTGTTTAACATGTTACTATTCTCTCTCAATCACTTGTCCTCTCTCTGCACTGAGAATGTAGATTTAGTTACACACACATTGTAAGATATCAAAAAAGGAATTTTCACTTTTCCATGTGCAAGCACAGTGGTGCAGGGGCAGCATGGTGGCTCAGCGATAGAGTTGCTGCCTTACAGCAACAGGTATCAATGTTACAACATTTTGAGATTTTAAAAATCAAGTCTGCAATTTATCCCATCAGATAAAGCATAAAAAGAAGTTTAATTTGACACCTAATTCACTTTCTTATCTTCAGTATTAAAAAAGTTATGGCCATTTTCATACTCGGAAATTAGCATCTTGTTCCCTATTGCTTTTCCATTGACTTAACACAAAAGCTGTGATCGAGGACAGTCTAAAGCCCATAACTTTCCTAAAAATTAAGAGAACTGATTGAAATGTTCAGTTATTATAGATTGAAGCATTCTGTAACAAATATAAAACATCTTACTTGGATGACCTGAAATTAAAACATATAATTAGTTAGTTACCTAATTGTAGCTAATTACAAAATTGACAGTTGTGACGGAAATAATAATAATAAACACCCAGACTGCCTTGAAAATTCAAAAATGTGATATTCTCAAGATCAGAACTTTAATATTATTGTATTATATGCTGTAAGTCCATAACAGATAGGTAAATCAATTACAATTCCTAACAATAGACCAAGTCTTTATGGAAAAGATCAGTTGCTACCTGGTACATTGGCAAGATGGCGGCACTGGCTTAACAGCTGCGGCCCACCTGCAGTCCGTCTGATTTTTTTTCTCTCTTTTTGTTCCTTTGTCATGTTTTTGTTAATTTTGTTTTATTAAGTTGTGTATGTGTGTGGGTGGGGTGGGAGAAACATGTTTTGGACTCTTCCTTCGGGGGATGCGACTATCTTTCTGTCATATTCCCCGTCCCCGTCTCCGTCTGTGCCGAGGCATAATGGCGGAGCTGGCGGCCTCTGAGCTGTGGCAGCGGCAGAGGCAGCGGAGACCCGACTCGGCCCCGGAGCTGTGGCAGCGGCAGCGGCGGCGGAGACCCCACTCGGCCCCGGAGCTGTGGCAGCGGCAGCGGCGGCAGCGGAGACCCGACTCGGCCCCGGAGCTGTAGCGGCGGCGGCAGCGGCGGCGGAGACCCGACTCGGCCCCGGAGCTGTGGCGGCGGCAGCGGCGGCGGAGACCCCACTCGGCCCCGGAGCTGTGGCAGCGGCAGCGGCGGCGGAGACCCCACTCGGCCCCGGAGCTGTGGCAGCGGCAGCGGCGGCAGCGGAGACCCGACTCGGCCCCGGAGCTGTGGCGGCGGCAGCGGCGGCGGAGACCCCACTCGGCCCCGGAGCTGTGGCAGCGGCAGCGGCGGCAGCGGAGACCCGACTCGGCCCCGAAGCTGTGGCGGAGGCGGCGGCGGGAGCGGCAGTGGCAACGGAGGCCCGACGCGGCAGCGACCACCCGCACGAGTTTGAACCGGCCCATTCGCGGAGCACGGTTGAGCCGCGGGATTTACCATCACCCGGTGGGGTCACAACATCTGGAGCCTGGATCGCCTCGGCGCAGAGGGAGAACAAAGAGGGAAAAGACAGAGACTTTAGGATTTTGCCTTCCACCACAGTGAGGAGGTGTTTTGTGAACTCACTGTGGTGGATGTTAAATTTGTGTTGATTGTGATTTTGTCATTTTTTATTATATGTATAACTGCAGGGAAACGAAATTTCGTTCAGACCAAAAGGTCTAAATGACAATAAACGAATCTAATCTAATCTAATATCATAATCAGTAGCATCATCATACTCCTCAGATTGTAACCAATAAGCAACTCTGTACATCTTGTTTTTCCTCAACTTTTCAATTTTGGCATTGTAAACTACAAGTTTATGCTCTTCAAACCACACATGACATGCCTTTCTGCCCACTACTTTCCCATTAAGAATGTCCTGTAGATTCCATTTCTTAGGGAAAGGATATATTTTTAAATAGCCTAAGTATCCAAATAACAAACTAATCCCATTCATACAAGAATACACAAAATAACATGATTTTAAAATCTCACTGTCATGAATTCATTTGCCAGATGGAAGGAATTTGATGTTTAATTCCCATAAATTAATCTAGAAACATCCACTCAATATAATCAAAATGTTTATTTTTTTACACAATACATGGGACTAAAACTGATATTTAGTATAAAAATATTGACTATGAGTAGACAATAACACAAAATATAGACGATTTAGATGTTCTTATGACATGATTGTCCAAAAAGAAAGAGCATTTTAATCATCTTGCGAGTGGGTTTTTCTGGAACGCGATCGATTGGAACGTTGCATTTGCGGTGAATTTCAAACCCCATATAGGCAGGAAAAACACTGCCGGTTCGTATGGGGCCCAAATAACATTTTTGCAACGTAAAAATTAGATTAAAGCCATCCCAAGAAGCAGGTTTATATGTAAAATAGACGACTTACCCGTTGTTTTGTCCCGTTCATGCGATCCGTCACGTTGTAGGCATTGAGGGCGTTAGAAGAAACGGGAACGGAAGTCGGTTCGATTTTTCTTCAGCAGCTAGCAGCCCGAGGAAATCCACCTCCGACAGGCAGGAGAAAACGGCATTTTAATCCCACCCCCACCCCCCCCTCCCAAAGGCGCCAAAGTCGCGCACACGGCCAGTGGCAGAACTGCAGCGCCGTTGAAGGTAAGTTTTGTAACATCGCTACAACAGGGACCCATGTTCGATCCTGACTTCAGTTGCTGTCTGTACAGAGTTTGCACTTTCTCCCTTTGACCACGTGGGTTTTCTCCGGGTGCTCTGGTACCTCCCACACTCCAAAGAAGGACCGGGTTGTAGGTTAATTGGCTTCTGTAAATTGTCGCTAGTGTGCAGGATGGAACTAGTGTACGCAGTGATCATTGGTCAGCGTGGTGGGCCGAAGGGCCTGTTTCCATGCTGTATCTCTAAAACTAAACTAGACTAAAACTTAGAAAAGAATTTCACTGTACATGTGACAATCAAGTGCCATCAAACCATTGTACCATTTCTTACACACCCACATACGCACACACACACATTCTCACCTCTCTTTCACCCTTTTTCTCATTCTCGTACTCTCTATTTCAGTCCCACTCTCTCTTTCGCATTCTCTCTCACTGTCACGTACACCACGCATTCCCTCTCTCTCTCTCGCTCCCTCAGACACATTCTCTCTTTCTGTATCTCTCACCCTCATTTCTGTCACACTCTTTCACTCGCACTTCCTCTTGCCTCCTTCCGCTGTCTTTACGTTTGCACCCTGAATTAACAGTGGTTGAGTGTGAAGAAGGGTCCCAACCTGAAACATCACCTATCCATTCCCTCTACAGATGCCTCCTGAGTTACCCCAGCATTTTCTGTTCATTGATTGAAAGATGCAGCATGGAATCAGGTCCTTTGGCCCACTGAGACCACACCAACTATAGATCACCCCATCACACTAGTTCTAGGTTTCCCACTTTCTCATCCACTCCCTAATCATTTGGGGGAAATGTTATAGAGGCCAACTAATCTGCAAATGCCCACGTCTTTGGGATGTTGGAGGAAACTGGAGCACCCGGATGAAACCCCCGCGGTCTCAGGGAGAAGGCGCAAACTCAACACACAGACAGCACCTGAGATTGGGATCTGGCACTGGGAGGCAGCAGCTCTACCACTGCGCCATTCCACACAAGATTCCCACATCTGCTGTTCCTTGTGTCAACCTCACTCACCCTCACTACCTTTCTCAGTGATCCCCACTCTCTCGCTCTGTCTCGCTCTCTCTCTCTCCTACTCTGTAATGATGTGGGCTGATATTGTCATTCCTATGCCACAGTTATAGTTACACAGTGATCCTTTGCTACACACTGTATGATACACACTGCACCTGTTATTGTCCCTCTGGCTTTATTTCTGCACTCGTTGACAGATATCTCTCTCCGTAGAGTCAAGTGTTTTATTGTCATGTCCCATACAGAACAGCAAAATTCTTACTTGCAACAGCACAACAGAATATGTAAACATAGTACTCTTTAATCAAAATAATTAACAAACGTTCACTGTGTGTATAGATATATACATATATAAAATACACACGCACACACACACACACACATATATACATCGCACATATATACCTTATCTCTTTTTCACACAGAGAGTTGTGAGTCTGTGGAATTCTCTGCCTCAGAGGGTGGTGGAGGCCGGTTCTCTGGATAATTTCAAGAGAGAGATAGATAGGGCTCCTAAAAATAGTGGAGTCAAGGCATATGGGGAGAAGGCAGGAACGGGATACTGATTGGGGATGATCAACCGTGATCACATTGAATGGCGGTGCTGGCTCGAAGGGCCGAATGGCCTACTCCTGCACCTATTGTCTATTGTTCATTGAATGTAAGTATGTATGTGTGTGTACATATATATATATATATATATATATATATATGTGTGTGTGTGAGTGCGTATACATATATACCCACACTCACTCACATACACAAATATATATATATATATATATACATGTACACACTTACATACATACATACATACATACATACATACATACATACATACATACATACACATAAAACAAACAAACAAACACAAATAGTGCAAAGACAAAATAAATGTCCACAAGTCTCTGTATTTAGGAGCTTATTTGGAGGTTGTGGTGTTTAATAGCCTGATGGTTGTAGGGAGGACGCTGTTCCTGAAACTGGATGTTATGGTTCCTATATCTTCTTCCCAAGGCAGTAGAATGAGAGTGTGGTCAGGGTGGTGTGGGTCTCTGATGATGCTGGCTGCTTTTTTGAGGCAACGACTCCTGAAAATCCCTACAATGTTGGGGAGGTCAGTACCCGTGATGGACTGGACATGTCTAAAGGGGTTGTCCCACTTGGGCGACCTAATTGGCGAGTTTAGAAGAGTTTGTGAAAATGACATGTTGAAGACCTACTTCGACTATGTTGAAGACCTTCTTCGACCTCTTTCGACTATGTTGAAGACCAGCTTCGACCAGCTACGACTAACTTCTGGAAAATTGGACACCGAACAGTGGACAGTGAAGACGACCTACTTCGACCTCCCTTCGACCTCCCTTCGACTATGATGAAGACTATCTTCGACTACCTTTGACTACCTTCGACTACCCTCGATTACCTACGACGAACATGCCGACCTCCTACGACCTACTACGACTAAACCTACGAGTAAAAAAGTATCGATTTTTTCCATGGCAACCTTTTTTTACTCGCGGGCATTTTTTAACATATTGTAAAAAACACCGTGACCTAGCTGAGGCCTCGAGTACGTGGAGACCTCCTACGACCTCGTGTCGACCATGCTGCGAGTATGAGTCCAGGGCAAACTCGCCAGAACTCGCGGATTAGGTTGCCCAAGTGGGACAGCCCCTTAAGGAAGAATGTGCTGGGGTTGGAGGGGGTCCAGAGATGGTAGACTATCTGCCTTACAGCACCATGGTTTGATCCTGATTAAGGGGGCTGTCTGTACTGACTTTACATTCTCTCTGTGACCGTGTGGGATTTCACCGGCTTCCACGGTTCCTCCCGCATTCTAAAAAATACAGCTTTGTCGGTTGGGTTGGCTTCTGTAAATTGTCCCGAGTGTGCAGGATGGAACTAGTGTATTTGGTGATCATTGGTCAGCACGGACTCCACTGTTTCCATGTTGTATCTCTAAACTAAACAAGAATGTATATGAGAATGTTTCCGGGGATGATTAAATTAACGTATGATTTATTAATTTTTTTAATGTTTTTTTTAAATGAATTTACCATACTGAATGAGCATTTGATTGCTCTGGGCCTGTACTCACTGGAGTTTAGAAAGATGAGGAGGATTTCATTGAAACCTAGTGGACAATGGAGGTCCTAGATAGAGTAGATGCAGAGAGCATGTTTCCACTAGTGGGACAGTCTAGGACCAGAGGGCATAACTTCATAATAAAAGGACCTAACTTTAGAAAGGAGATAAGGAGGAATTTCTTTCAAAGGGTCATGGATCTGTGGAATTAATTGCCAGATATGGCTGTGAAGGCAAAATCATTGGGTGTTTTTACGGCGGAGATTTACAGGTTCTTGATGGGTAAGGGCTTCAGAGGTTACAGGGAGAATGCAGTAGAATGGGGTTGAGAGGGAAAGATAGATCAGCCATGATCAAGTAGCGGGACAGAGTAGACTCGATGGGCTGAATGGCCTAATTCTGCTCCTATAAGTGTGATGTCAATTTATAGTGTATTTCATCAAATGTGTAGAGTAGGGTAAAAGTGCGCGACCCAAGTGAACTTTCCAGAACTTCCTATGTTTCTTGTTTATTCTGCACCCTCTGCTAGTTGATGATGGGTTAGGAACCTTCAAGATGGTCTGCACCATAAGGCCAATCAGACTGGAATGGACAATAATAAAAGCTGCACAAAGCCCCACAAATGCACTGACAAGTTTTTCTGTTGCGTGCTCCGGCCTGTGAAAATATGTTGTTAGAAAGCTGGAAAGGGTGCAGAGAAGATTTACGAGGATAGACACAAAAAGCTGGAGTAACTCAGCAGGTCATAGAGCATCTCTGGAGAAAAGGAATAGGTGACGTTTCTGGTCGAGACCCTTCTTCTGACCCGACCCGTCACGGCACCTATTGCTTCTCTCCAGCTATGCTGTCTGACCCATTGAGTTACATCAGCTTTTTGTGTCTATCTTCAGTTTAAAACAGCATCTGCAGTTTCTCCCTGCATAAGATTTACAAGGACTTGGGGCTCCAGGGAGAGGTTGGGCATGCCACGGCTTTGTTCCTTGGAGTGCAAGGGGATGAGGGGTGATCATATAGAGGTGTAGAAGATCATGAGGGGAATAGATAGGGTACATGTTTTGGTGCTCATCTAAAATTGCACGGATTGGCCCAACAACCATCATTATAGTGCCTAAAGTTTAGTTTAGTTTAGTTTGGTTTAGTTTAGTTTATTATTGTCACATGTACCATGGTAAAGTGAAAAGGTTTTTGTTGCGTGCTAACCAGTCAGCAGAAAGACTATACATGATTACAATGGGAATAGCTAGATAAAATCCAGTAAAAAATGATTAAATATAGCCTGAAGGCCTCAAATTAGGTAGATGGGAGGTCAAAACTGCACTCTAGTTGGTGAAAAGTTGGTTCAGTTGCCTGATAACAGCTGGGAAGAAACTGTCTCCGAATCTGGAGGTGTGTGCGTTTTCATACTTCAGGGAGAAGGGAGAAGGGGGAAAGACTGGGGTGAGACTAATCCTTGATTATACTGGTGGCCTTAGTGAGGCAGTGAGGTGTATGTGGGAGGTTAGTTTGTGTGATGGTTTGTTGCGTAGCTGGCATTTTGAACAAGACACACAGCGCTGAAGTAACTCAGCGGGTCAGGTAGCATGTCAGAGAGTCATGGGGTCAAACAGCACGAAAGAAAGTCCCCCATTGGCCCAACCTACCATGCCAACCAAAAAGCTCCATCCACATTTGTCCCACCTGCCCATATTTGGCCCTTATCCCTCCTATCTGTGTACCTATCCATGTATTTGTGGAGGGAACAGACAAGTGATGTTTCAGGTTGGGACCCTTCTTCAGACTCAACCAACACTTAGTTTAGAGTGGGAACTTAAAGCCAAAGGAAGATATGCAGGTGAGTACAATGATGATGTCTAAAATACATTTGTACAAGGATATGAGATGTTTAGAATGATATGGGCTAAATGTGGAGAAATGGTACTAGCTTGGTTATAAAACCTTTTGTAATGGACTAGTTGGGCCGAAACCGAGTTGGAGAAATAAAGGAAATTTCATGCTAATAGTTGAGGCAGCCAGCATCATCAGAGACCCACACCACCCTGGCCACATTGTCAATTCACTCCTGACTTTGGGAAGAAGGTATAGGAGCCTGAAAACTGTAACGTCCAGGTCAGGAACAGCTTCTTCCCCACAACCATCAGGCTATTAAACACTACAATCTCCAAATAGATTCCGAACTACATAGCCGGGGGGCATTGATTTTATCTTTGTACTATTATTGTTTTGTTATTTTTAATATATACTGAACTTTTTTGTGTTTATTACAGTGTTTACACGGAGTTTGCACGTTCTTCCTGGGAACCTGTGTGTTTTCTCCAGGTGCTCTGGTTTCCTCCCACATTCCAAAGACGTATGTGTTTCCATGTTAATTGCCTTCTGTAAATTGTCCCTAGTGTGTAGGATAAAACTAGTGCTCATTGGTTGGCACAGACTCAGTGGGCCGAAAGGCTTGTATCGATGTTGTATCTCTGAACTAATATAAATTTTCTCCAGTGATGCTGCCTGGCCTGCTGAGTTACTCTATCTTTGGTACAAACCAGATCTGCAGTTCATTTTTATCGCGAAAACTAAAGTAAACAACTTCTAAACCTCCCCCGCATAAAGCCATGCTTACTTTCTCTAATTACCCTTTTTTTCCCCCAATAACAAGTAAATCCTATCCCTAAGAATCAGCAGCACTAACCTAATTTAAGTTAAGATAACCTAAATTAAACTAAACGAAACTAAGTAGACAATAGACAATAGGTGCAGGAGTAGGCCATTCGGCCCTTCGAGCCAGCACCGCCATTCAATGTAATCATGGCTGATCATCCACAAACACTACCCCATTCCTGCCATCTCCCCATATCCCCTGACTCCGCTATCTTTAAGAGCCCTATCTAGCTCTCTCTTGAAAGTATCCAGAGAACCGGCCTCCACCGCCCTCTGAAGCAGAGAATTCCACAGACTTGCAACTCTCTGTGTGAAAAGGTGTTTCCTTGTCTCCGTTCTAAATGGCTTACCCCTTATTCTTAAACTGTGGCCCCTGGTTCTGGACTCCCCCAACATCGGGAACATGTTTCCTGCCTCTAGCGTGTCCAAACCCTTAATAATCTTATATATTTCAATGAGATACCCTCTCATCCTTCTAAACTCCAGAATATACAAGGCCAGCTGCTCCATTCTCTCAGCATTTGACAGTCCTGCCATCCCGGGAATCATCCTTGTGAACCTACGCTGCACTCCCTCAATAGCAAGAATATCCTTCTTCAAATTTGGGGACAAAACTGCACACAATACTCCAGGTGTGGTCTCACTAGGGCCCTGTACAACTGCAGAAGGACCTCTTTGCTCCTATACTAAACTCTTCTTGTTTTGAAGGCCAACATGCCATTTGCTTTCTTCACTGCATGCTGACTTTCATTGACTAAACCCAAGTAAACCAAACTAAAGGTGGGCGAATAAGCAAGCCACGCATGGTGAAACAAAGATATATTTATTGACAAAGCAAAGAGAATGGGGGAAAGCTGACCCGGGGTATTTTATATACCAGGGCACACCCCTAAACCCCATGATGACTCCTTCCCACCAAACCCAATCACGTGACCCTACCCCCGATTGCCGAGGGTTTGCACAGTAAGTGGCCTAACCACTGGGTGGCGCCACAGGACCCCCCCCTCCCCCCCCCAGAACTGGAGGCACGAAAACAAAAGGGCAAATGAACGAGGCGGTCGGACCTCGTTCATACATCCCCGCACACAGGGAACAAAACCAGGAAAGGCGAAGGCGGGAGCGGCTGGGGTTGCGGATGCCCTCGACGACGAGGCTGGCCCACCAACACAGGTTGACTAAGGTGGACAAGGGCCGCGCTGCGCGGTCCCGGCGGCTGAGCCCAAAGGTACGCAACGGTAGCGCTTTGAGGCCCTCGTATTTGTCCTGATCCGGCGGCACGTGTAGGTAATGGACCAGGTGACCAGCCGTGTCCTGATCCAACGCGCTGACCACATAACAATACCGGGTGTCATCCACCGTGATGCGTTGGATGTGAAACTGGGCCTCAGCCTGTTGGAACCACACGGGGCTGCGATGTCCAGAGCACGGGCAGTTTCAAGGAGACAGCGTTCTGCTGGGCTGGATTGACAGCGACCTCGGGCTGTTGAGGTTGATCGTTGGCTGCGGCCATAGTTCAAACCCAAAATTACCATTTTGGATCGTCGGGGTCACCAAAATGGCGGGCAAATAAGCAAGCCACGCGTGGTGAAACAAAGAGATCTTTATTGACAAAGCAAAGAGAACAGCACACACACGAATGGGGGAAGGTTGACCCGGGGTTCCTTATATACTAGGGCACACTCCTAAACCCCATGAACCCCTTCCCACCAAACCCAGTCACGTGACCCTACCCCCGGGGGACTGCCGAGGGTTCGCACAGTAAGTGGCCTAACCACCGGGTGGCGCCACAAACTAAACTAAACTATACTAAACTAAACTATACTGTAGATGCTGGACTACACAAAAGGACATAAAGCGCTGGGGTAACTCAGCGGGTCAGGCAGCATCTCTGAACAACATGGATAGGTGATTTTTCAGGTTGGGACCCTTCCTAATTCATCGGAGAATTAATTAAAGATTGGGTCCATTGCAGGTCTGGGTGAAGGAGGCCCAGAGCTGTGGGAGAGTCAGAGTGAGGGCCTGCTGGTGCATGGTGAAGTGTGTAGAACGCAGGGCAAGGAAAGAGAATGGTTGCGAGAAGCGGTGGATTGAGTGCAGGTACCCCAAATCCAGGTCGAGTTCAAACTCAGAAGCCACAAGGAACAAGATGACCAGAGTGGTCCCGAACCGAATCGTTGCCTATCCATGTTCACCAGCGATGCTGCCTGATCCGCTGAGTTACTCCAGCACTTTGTGTCCTTTTACTCCAATCCATTTAACACACACTATGTTCTGTTCTAAGATACTCCAGTCGCTCGTGAGAGGAGTAAACGTTTAAAGATGATGAGTGAGACATGTTCTTTTATATAGAGAGTGGTGGGTGCCTGGAATGTGCTGCCAGAGATGGGGGTGGATGCAGATCCGATAGTGGCATTTTAGAGGCCACTAGTTTAAGAGGCTAGAGACAAAGTGCTGGAGTAACTCAGTGGGTCAGACAGCATCTCTGGCCAAAAGGAATAGGTGATGTTTCGAATAGAAACCCTTCTTCAGCGTCTGCAGTTCTTTCCTACGCAGTTTAAGAGGGGTTTGGATGTGCAGGGACTGCAGGGATATGGATCACATGTGGACAGAAGAGAGTAGTTTATTGGATGTTATTTACAGCACAGATATTGTGGGCCGAAGGGTCTGTTTTTGTGTTGTTCTGTTGTTTGTTACTCCAATATCCCTCTTTAATACACACCATGTACTGTATACTCCCGGTGGCTCAGCACTTCAACTCCCCCTCACATTCCCAATCTGACCTTTCTGTCCTGGGCCTCCTCCATTGTCAGAGTGAGGCCCAACGCAAGTTGGAGGAACAGCACCTCATATTTCGCTAGGGCAGTTTACACCCCAGCAGTATGAAAATTGACTTCTCTAACTTCAGATAGCCCTTGCTTTCTCTCTCCATCCCCTCCCCCTTCCCAGTTCTCCCACTAGGCTTTACTGTCTCCGACTACATTCTATATTTGTCCCGCCCCCTCCCCTGACATCAGTCTGAAGAAGGGTCTCGACCCAAAACGTCACCCATTCCTTCTCTCCAGAGATGCTGCCTGTCCCGCTGAGTTACTCCAGCATTTTGTGTCTACCTTCGATTTAAACCAGCATCTGCAGTTCTTTATACTGTTTACTGTTTTGTTACTCCAATACACAGCATATGTAATATACTCAGTGGGTCAGGCAGCATCTCTGGAGAAAAAGGATGGTGACGTTTTGGGTTGGGACCCTTCTTCTGACTCAAAACCTGAAATGTCTCCCATACTTTTTCTTCAGAGATGCTGCCTGACCCGCTGAGTTACACCAGCACTTTCTGTGTATCTTTGATATAAACCAGCATCTGTAGTTCTTTGTTCCTATATGCTATATAATGTTCTATGTTACTGCAATCCCTCTTTGATGCACACCATGTACTGCTTATGTTACTTCAATATTGCTCTTCAATACACATCATGTACAGCACACTATTCTGTTACTTCCATTGCATCCTTACGTGGTGTCTGTGGTTATGGGGAGAAGGCAGGAGAGTGGGGTTGAGAGGGAAAGATAGATCAGCCATGATTGAATGGCGGAGTAGACTTGATGGGTCGAATGTAATAATTCTGCTCCCATAACATGAATTTATAAACTCAATACACATGAACTTAATATATTGTATACTGTTCTATGTTACTCCAATAACCCTCTTTAATGCACACAATGTACTGTATACAGTTATGTTACTCCAATCCTTCCTTAATACACCATGTACTGTAAACTGTTCTGTTTCAATATTGCTCTTCAATACACACTGTTCTAAGTTACTCCAATATCCCTCTGTAATACACATCATGTATTGTACACTGTTTTGTTACTTCAATATTGCTCTTTAATACACACCACATACCACACACTGTTCTATGTTACTCTAAGCCCTCTTTAATAATCACCATGTACTGTAAACTATGCTATGTTACTCCAATCCTCCTTAATACACACCATATACTATATCCTGATGTGTTACTCCAAGATTCCTCTGTAACACACACCATATATTGCCTACTGTTGTGTTACTCCAATATATCTATTTAATACACACCATGTACTGTAAGCTATCATACGTTACTCCAAGGTACACAAAAATGCTAGAGAAACTCAGCGGGTGCAGCAGCATCCATGGAGCGAAGGAAATAGGTGACGTTTCGGGCCGAAACCCTTCATCAGTCTGAAGAAGGGTTTCGGCCCGAAACGTCACCTATTTCCTTCGCTCCATAGATGCTGCTGCACCCGCTGAGTTTCTTCAGCATTTTTGTGTACCTTCGATCTTCCAGCATCTGCAGTTCCTTCTTGAATACGTTACTCCAATCCTTCTTTAGTACACACCATATACTGTTCTACTTTAATTCAATATCCCTTTTTAAATGTAAACCCCTGCAAATAGGAACCCCCCCCCCCCGTGTTGCAGTTCTATTTGCATGCATTTTATTGCAGGGTGGCTGCAAACAGGGACATGCTGCTGGTGTTAAAACATTTTAGCAGCTGTATTTGCTTGTATTTCTAGCAGGCTGGCTATGTGGAATGGGGACACGGAGTGGTGCTGTTATTCTCTCTCCCTCCCTCCCTCCCTCCTGCAAACATCCGGGCTTCCCTACTCTCTGCTGGACAAGGTTTTCTAGAAGCCATTTTGGACCTGGTTCAGTTTTTGTGTGTGTGGGGGTGTGGGTGTGTGTGTGGGGGGCTGGGTGTGTGTGTGTGGGGCTGTGTGTGTTGCTGCTGCTGCTGCCGCCTCGCTCTCTCACTCACTCACTCACTCATTCACGCACACTCACAGCAGAAGGGAGATAAGGGGACGAGCGATGAGTGCACGCCGCCGGCCCCAGCCGCCGCTCCGCCCGAGCGGCTCCGCGCTACCCGCTGCCGAGTGAAGGGGAGAGTGAGCCCCGCGGGGCAAGCAGGCAGGCAGGCGGGCAGCAACGGCGGAGAGGCGCTCCCTCACACCGGCACCTCTCTGCTGCAAGAGCACCATCGCAAAGAAAGCCAAGTGGGGCAAAACAACACAGCGACCATCCTCTCTCTCTCTATTCCCTCCCTCCCTCCCTCCCTCCCTCCGACCAGCGGATACAACAAGCCAGATTGCAGCTTCCAACAACCCCCAGTGTGCATTTTATTCCTTTTTATATATTTTTGCACCTTCAGCTACTTAAAAAAAAAAAAAAAAACCCACACCAGACTTAAATCATCTATTTGCAAAGAAGCGAGGAGAAGAAATCAACCTGCATCAAATGTCGTGGAGCTGATTTTGGATATTATATCACCCCTCCCCTTCCCTTTTCCCCTCTCGCCAACAATTTTTTTAACAATCTTTTTGGTGCATTTAAATATGTTTGCTTGCTGGCTGACTTTTGCACTTTGGGCAACTTTCTGTACAGGTAAGGACTGCTACTTGCGAGAGCTTAATCTCTGGCGGTTGTTGTTGGGATTGGGTGTTATGGTTGAGTTTTGTGTTTTGATTTTGAGGGAGGGGAGAGGAGAGAGCGTGAGGCAGATGAGAGTGAGGTTTTAAGTTGTTGCTTGTTGGATTTTAAAAATATTTTCTGACCGGTTGCAGATGCCTGCGGTCTGTTTGGATGCGGGTGCCTTGGCATACGGCACCACTCGAGGTTTAACACATTGTGTTTAATTTTGGGTAGTCATTGTGGCTTTCTTGTTTTGTTTGTTGCTGGCCGCATTATTGTGGCCTGGTCTGTGGCGTTGGGTGTACATTTATTTTAACAACAAAGCTTGTTTTGAGTGAGTAGTTTCCCTCTCCACCCCCTCCCAATAAGAAACTTTGAGGCATTGTAACATTATTTTGCAGAGTGATTGAGTTCTGTGGTTTTTTAAAATAAAATATACGGAGGGTATTGCTCGTTTATCCAGTGGGTATATAATATAGGGATAGTTGCAAAGTGTCGAAAATAAACTAACATGGTATCCAGAGTAAAAAAAAAACCTCGGTCTCGTCTAATGTAAACAAGTAGGGCCAATATACAAACAAAATATTCACGTTTGGGCCAATATACGTTTAGTTATAGTGACTCGGGAGATTGTATATGCTGGAATCTTGAACAGATCAAAGATAAAGAAAGGTTGGGCCTATATACAAATAAAACACACAAGCTGGGTCAATATACAAACAAAATATAGAGAGACCAGAGACTCGAGATGCTGGAATCTGGAGCCAAATCTTGAACAAAAATAAACAAGTCGGGCCAATATATAATTGAAATATAGAAGATGGGCCAATATATAAATACATTCACAATTTCTCTTGTTAAAAGGGGGATGGCTGTGTGAACTAATGTGCAGGAAAGAACTGCAGATGCTGGTTTAAATCGAAGGTAGTGCGAACTAATGGTAGTTTCTACCCCCAAGCCTAACTTGCTGTTTTTTATTGTGTCGAACGGAACTGCAGACGCTGGTTTAAACCGAGGATAGACACAAATTGCTGGAGTAACTCAGTGGGCCAGGCAGCATCTTTGGAGAAAAGGAATAGGTGACGTTTCTGGTCGAGACCCTTCTTCAGACCGAAACGTCACCTACACTTTTTCTCCAGAGCTGCTTCCTGACCCGCTGAATTACTCCAGCATTTTGTGTCTGTTTACTGTTTTAATTGTTCAGTTTCCCTCTTTTTGTTGAAGGGGTGCGAGGGGAGGCGAGAAGAAAATCTTACCACCCTCTCGTCTCTCCCACGTTTATAATTTTTAAATAACAAATCGCCCAACTTTTTCATCACACTATGCAATAACAAACATATAACACCAGTGTATAATTTGTGTCGGTCTAGTGATACAGTGCTCGCTCGATGTGCTACATTGTGAGCGTTTAAGATTGGGATGGGTGGTGAGGAAAGATACTGAGATATCTTTGATGTCGCCAGCATGTTTAGGAACAGAAAGCGTGATCTCATTGTTAATTTTGGGAAGAATCGTGCAGACCTTGGAAACATTTTGGGTGGGTTTTTTTTAACAACATAATCTTGCAGAAGAGCGCCTGGCAAACACACGCTGGCCCCTCGCGTTGTCTAGGAAATTCCTCACTTGATATTACTTATGCACCAAGCCTCCCGTCCCCAAGCTTATGGTGATGTCTATGTTTTCTTTCCCTATCTCTCTCTCCCCCTCCCCCCCTGCTCCTTAAACCTTTCCAGGATTTTATTTTACGATTTGTTAACACCTCTTGTTCTCAAATACAAGTTTGCATCCGTGTGTGGGATTTGCTTTTTTAATTTAAAATAGAATTTAAAAATAAAATTGTGGTGGGTGGGGGGTGGGGGGGGGGGGGGGGAGGATTGCCATATGGTTGATATATACTCAATGGCCATCGGAGGGAGGGGGGAGAGGGATGCAAGAGAGAAGGGCAACATTGTGTTTGAAGGCAGACACGTGGTGGGCTACAGTTGTAACAGGACTGAGAGAATCTGATTCATTCTTTCGAGCGCGGAAGCGTTTATCGGATCTGCTTGGGTGCTCCTGCTTTTTTTGGGGGGGGTTTACATCTTTGATGCAAAATACAGAGGCGGGCATGGGTAAGGTACAGTTTATATTGACGCGCAGGTGTAGAGAAAAAAAACCCTTGCTTTCTAATGCTTTATTTCTTTCATCTTCACCCGGAGTTGTCGGGGTTTTTGTTGCAACATTCTCTTAACTAGTACAGGGAGAGGAAGCAGTGGCGTTTGTGTGGTTGCGGCCACGCTTTGTGCTGTTCCGTTTGCATTTGTGGTTTCCCTTTCCAATTGCTACAAGCACGGTAACTGGTCCACCCCCCCTTGATATTGTCTCAGTTTATGAAACGTGACCACACTATTCCAAACCATACTATTTTATTATCCTGTATTTTGTTTTGCTTGTTTGGAGGTGGTGGGGGTGGGATTTCACAAGCAAAGCCCCTCCCTTGTGTTAAGAGGGGGAGAGGTAATCGCATAGGCCTGGTCGGATTTATTTGAAAACAACAGCTCCCGAGGAGGCTCCGCTTTCCACATTGAATCACCAATTCTGGCTTAATTTCCTCCACACCATTTTTATATGGCGGGAAAAAATCGGTGCTTTTATGTTTTGAGAGAAATCCCATTGTTTGATGCTTACCTTAAACGTCGTTGATTGTGTGTTTTAAAAAAAAACTTGTGTGCTTTGCTTAGAAAGCTTGGCCTTTTCCCCTGGAGCTAACAGCTCGCTGCCTCAGCTTTATATTTAAGGGAGGCTTGAACGATGAGGCTTCTGTGGAGCGTAATAAGTATAGACCTGTTGTGGTGTAACTGATGTGGTGGTGGGGGGTGGGGGGGGGGGTAGCTAAACCACAACAAGGCGCAGTACATCGGAATAAAACATGAACGCGTGTGATATTATTTTTTTAATCGCCTTTTATTTGCGAGCACCTTTTCCTCTCCTTCCACCTCAACAGCCAAATGCTTTATTGTCATATGTCCCCCGAAACGGAACAATGACATTCTTGCTTGCAGCAGCACAACTGATATGTAAACACAGTACGCATATAAGCACAGTTATACTTTGTTGTATATTACAAAGTTATAGATAGAAGAACCTTTATTTATTATGGGTTTATAGTTATACTTTGTATATTACCAACTTCCATGAAGATAGACAGATAGATAGATATAATCTTTTTGTTGTTTATTATGGGTTTTAGTGTACAAAGGGTATTGGAGTATACATATATGGTGTGTGCGTGTGTGTATATATATCTTTAGTCTTGTTTATAATGGGGTTTACAGAGCACCATATATAATGTATTTATTTATATAAAAACACAAACAAATAAATAGACAACAATGTTGTAAATTCAAAAATAATGCCACCTCCTCTTCCCCCCCCCCCCTCCCAAAACAAAATAAATGGCAAATGAGAAAATTACTAAACATTTTGGGAGGTGCTTTATGTAACAGTGCGTTGTCGAGGTTCTCTAAAGTTTCAAGGAATGTGTTTACACTGGATGTGTGATACTGGGCAGCAAGCAGTGGAAATGAGATCATCCCCTGCCTCTGTTTGCGTGTGATTACATCAACTACACATTTGTTGGACTTGCTCTTGGCAGTCTCGTTTATTCCCCCTCCTCCATCTACGTTCAGCAGCCCATTAATGCTCTCTGACTCCACTCTGGGCCATACTGTCAAATTCTCTGGCACAAATGTTTGCTAGTTTAGTTTATTGTCATGTGTACAATGAAAAGCTTTTGTTGCATGCTAACCAATCAGTGGAGAGACAATACATGATTACAATCAAACAGTCCACAGTGTACAGATACATGTTAAAGGGAATAATGTTTAGTGCAAGGTAAAGTCCGATTAAAGGTGGTCAGAGGGTCTCCATTGAGGTTGATGGGAGGTCAGAGCCCCTCTCTAGCTGGTGATAAGATGGTTCGTTTGCAGGATAACAGCTGGGAAGAAACTGTCCCTGAATCTGGAGGTGTGCATGTTCACATTTCTGTACCTCTTCCCCGATGGGAGAGGGGAGAAGAGGGAATGACTAGGGTATGACATGCCCTTGATTATGCTGCTGGCTTTGCCAAGCAGTGTGAAGTGTAAATTGAGTCAATGGATGGGAGGTACACAAAATTGCTGGAGAAACTCAGCGGGTGCAGCAGCATCTATGGAGCGAAGGAAATAGGCAACGTTTCGGGCCGAAACCCTTCTTCAGTGGATGGGAGGTTGGTTTGTGTGATGGTCTGGGCCACGTCCACAATTCACTGCGATTTCTTGGTGTTTTGGATGGAGCTGTTCCCAAACCAGGCTGTGATGCACCCCGATAAAATGCTTTCTATGGCGCATGTGTAGAAGTTGGTGAGAGGTGTTGGGGGCATGCCGAACTGCCTTGTGTATTATTGTCATATGTATTGCGAGAGATTCTTGAGGGTGAACAAGTAAACAAAGTATAGCTTCTTGGTTTGTAAGAGTGTCACGAGTTACAGGGCCAAGGCAGGAGAATGGGGTAGAGTTCATAGGAGCAAACCCGATGGACCGAATGGCCCAATTGTCCTTCTGTGTCTTGTATAAAATACATCATCCCTTCCGCAAGTAATCTTCTCTGCTAGATCTATAGGGGCGGCACGTTGGCACAGTGGTAGTGTTGCTGTCTTACAGTGCCAAACACCCGGGTTCGATCCCAACTACGGGTGCTGTCTGTCCGGCGTTTGTACCTTCTCCAAGTGACCACATGGGGTTTCTCCTGGTGCTCCGGTTTCCTCCTACACTCCAGACGTATGGATTTGCAGGTTAATTGGCTTAGGTGAGAATTGTAAATTGTCCCCAGGGTGTAGCATAATGTTTGTGTACGGGCTGGTTGCTGGTCAGCGCGGACCTTCTTTGACTTCTTGCATAATGAACTTTGCTTCATTATTCGGCACAGTGACGCAGCAGGTAGGACTGCTGCCTTGCCTCGCAGCGCCAGAGACCCGGGTTCGATCCTGACCATGGGCACTGCCTGTGTGTGGAGTTTGCACTTTCTCCCTGTGATTGCATGGGTTTCCTCCAGATGCTCCAGTTTCCTCCTCTATGTCCCAGGGACGTGTGTTGGTTTGTAGGTTAATTGGGCTCTGTAAAATTGCCCCAAATGTGTAGGGAGTGGATGAGAAGGTGGGATAACATAGCAGTTGGGTGAATGGGTGATCGATGGTCGGGATCTGATGGGCCTGTTTCCATGCTGTGTCTTTAAATTAAACTATTTATCTCCGTGCTCTGTCACAATTGTTATTGGCTTACAATTGTGTACCAAAACACTGTGAAAAACTTTGTTTTGCATGCTATCCACGTAAATCATATTGTAGAAAGATACAAAGTGGCGGAGTAACTCAGCGGGCCAGGCATCATCTCTGGAGAACATGGCTAGGTGACATTTCAGGTTGGAACCCTACATCAAAGTTTTTCTTTCTTTGGTAAACCAGCATCTGCAGTTATTAAATTGGTGGAGGAAGAACTGCAGATGCTTGCAGATGAAGATAGACACAAAAAGCTGGAGTAACTCAGCAGGTCAGGCAGCGTCTCTGGAGGAAAGGAACAGGTGATGTCTTGGGTTGAGACACTTCTTCAGACAGAGTCAGGGGAGAGGGAAACGAGAGATATGAAAAGGTACATTGGACAAATGAATGAGAGTTATGTAAAAGGACAATTCAAAGCCAGCAGTGATGATTAAGGAAAGGTGGAGCCCACAATGGTCCATTGTATGGGAAATGTGGTAACGAGTGATACACACAGTGAAACTCAGCGGGATGATAGTAAAAATAGGTGATTAGAGTGGGGGGGGGGGGGGGGGGGGGGGGGGGAGAGAGGGAGGATGCAAGGTACTTGGAGTTGGAGAAATCAGTATTCATAACGCTGGGTTGTAAGCTGCCTATGCAAAATATGAGGTGGTGTACCTCTGATTTGTGCGTGGGCTCACTCTTGACGGTGGAGGAGGCCCAGGATAGAAAGGTCACAATGGGAAGGGGAGTTAAAGTGTTTGGCAACCGGGAGATTGCGTAGGCCGAGGCGGACTGAGCGAAGGTGTTCAGCAAAACGATCGCCCAGTCAGCGCTTGGTCTCGCTGATATTTCGGAGTCTGCATCAAGAACAACAGATACAGTAGATGAGGTTGGTGGAGATGCAAGTGAACCTTTGCCTCGCCTGAAAGGTCCCAGGACAGAGCACCACGTGCCTGATGCACAGAGTTGAGGGAGAGTAGTCCAAGTTGTTTGCTCCTGTCATCCACCTCTTCCAACTGTGCCTTTATGCACAGACTGTTCCCCGGAACATAATACTGCGAAACCTGTCGATAGGAGAAGCAATTTGAGTATTGCCAGAGAGCCTGTTGAACAAAATTGTACTTGGCTGCTCCTATTTCATCTGTTGTGTGACAAATAGGCTCAAAATGCCATTTTAGTTTGGAGGAGATAATGCTGAATGAAGTAATTTCCCGCTTAATCTTTATTCTATTATAGTGCTCTTGCCTGCCTTTATGTTTAGAGGATCTCTATGGTTCTTTGTAGGTACATTTAGTGCTTTAAGTGGCCAAGTGGGTCCAAATGCCGCCCATTAAAGATTATTGTAATATTACTTAGCATCAAAACCCCCCGTTCTGTTTACTACAGAGAGGCAACCCATTATGCCCTTGTCAATCAAGCCACCATGTTACTCGACAGTAATGGCAGCACGCTTGTCTCTTGTTAACGTGTCCAAAATGAAACTGAGGAGTGGTGGGGCTGTAAAAAATAATCTTATTTTTCTCAGAAGCAGCAATGTAAAACCCTGGAGGGAGTGGAGGGAATAGTGGAGGGGGGGGGGGGGGAGGTGGGAAGGGTGAGTGTGGAGGGGGGGGGGAGGAAGGGTGGATGTGGAGGGGGGGGAAGGGTGGATGTGGAGGGGGGGGAAGGTGGGAAGGGTGGGTGTGGAGGGGGCATGTGGAGGGGAGGAAGGGTATGTGGAGGGGGGGAGAGGGGAGGGAGGTAGTGGGAGTGGAGTGTGAGGGGAGGGGATAGTGGATGGGGAGGGCGGAGATTTGGCTTTTGTTGGGAGGCGCTCATTGCCTGACCCTGTGGGGAAGTGAGCGTGGTTGGCAGACGTGACTTATCAGGAGAGGGACGGGCTGGAGCCCAGGAGGCTGAGAGCTGCTGCCAGTTTTGAGTTTAGTTCATTGTCACGTGTACTGAGGTACAGTGAAAAGCTTTTTGTTGCGTGCTATCCAGTCAGTGGAAAGACTTTACATAATTACAAGTCCACCGTGTACAGATACATGATAAAGGTTTAACGTTCAGTACAAGATAAAGTCTGATTCAAGATAGTCCGAAGGTCTCCAATGAGTTAGATGGGAGGTCAGGACCTCTCTCGAGTTGGTGATCGGATGGTTCAGTGGCCTGATAACAGATGGGAAGAAACTGTCCCTGAATCTGGAGGTGTGTGTTTTCTGTACCGCTTGCCTGATGGGAGAGGGGTGAAGAGGGAGTGACCGGGGTGAGACTGGTCCTTGATTATGCTGGTGGCTGGGCTGAGGCAGCATGAAGTGTGGATGGAGTCTATGGAAGGGAGGTTGGTTTGCGTGATGGTCTGGGCTGCGTCCACAATTCTCTGCAAAATCATTGCTGTCTTGGATGGAACTGTTCCCAAACCAGGCTTTGATGCATCCCGATAAAATGCATTCCATGGAGCATCTGTAGAAGTTGGTGAGAGCGATTGGCGACATCCCAAACTTCTTAAGCATTCTAACGAAGTAGAGGCGTTGGTGTTCTTTCTTGGCCTTTGCTGCGATATGGGTGGTCTAGGATAAGTTGCTGGTGTATTTACTCCTAGGAATTGGAAGCTTTCATCCATCTCTACTTCGACACTCATTGCATACATAGAAACATAGAAAATAGGTGCAGGAGTAGGTCATTCGGCCCTTCGAGCCTGCACCGCCATTCAATATGATCTCTCCATACCCCCTGATCCCTTTAGCCACAAGGGCCACATCTAACTCCCTCTTAAATATAGCCAATGAACTGGCTTCAACTACCTTCTGTGGCAGAGAATTCCAGAGATTCACCACTCTCTGTGTGAAAAATGTTTTCCTCATCTCGGTCCTAAAGGATTTCCCCCTTATCCTTAAACTGTGACCCCTTGTTCTGGACTTCCCCAACATCAGGAACAATTTTCCTGCATCTAGCCTGTCCAACCACTTAAGAATTTTGTAAGTCATACTGGGCGAGGTATGAGTATCTCTTTACTTCCTGAAGTCTTATCATCATCTCTTTTACTTTGCTGACATTGAGAGGAAGGTTGTTGTGTTGACACCAGGTTACGAGGTACTCAATCTCCTTCCTGTACTCTTCATTATTTAATAATAATAATAATATCTTTTATTGTCATTGCACGTCAGTGCAACGAGATTTAGTGTGCAGCTCCACTGATGTACAAGAAAGGTAAATAAATACAACACATAAATAAGCAAGCTGAATTGATTGACGTGACCATCTGAGGGAGACTGTCCAAAGGGGGTGGGTGGGGGGGCACTCATTAGGGCCGGTTCAGAGCCGCTATAGCTCTTGGGATAAAACTGTTCCTGAGTCTGGAGGTTCGGGCGTAGAAGGCCTTGTAACGTCTGCCGGAGGGAAGTAGTTGAAACAGACTGTGGCAGGGGTGTGATGAGTCCTTATGGATGCTGAGGGCCTTCCTGAGGCACCGCGTGTGGTAGATGCCCTCCAAGGCTGGTAGCTCTGTCCCGATGATCCGCTGTGCTCTGTTGACGACGCGCTGAAGAGCTCTCCTCTCTGCCTCCGTGCAGCTGAGATACCACTCTGAGATGCCATACGTTAGTATGCTCTCTGTGGTGCAGCGGTAGAACGTTGTCAGCAGCTGTTGGGGCAGACCAGTCTTTTTTAATGTCTTCAGGAAGAACAGTCGTTGCTGTGCCTTCTTGACCAGCGCAGCGGTGTTTGTGGACCATGTGAGGTCTTCTGAAATGTGAGTGCCCAGAAACTTAAAGCTGGACACTCTCTCCACACTTTCCCCGTAAATGGAGATTGGGGCGTATTCTCCAGAATGGGACCTCCTGAAGTCAATAATCATGGAGCGGGCGATGCCTTGCCTGGGTCGCCGCGCTGGAGCTCCGGTGAGCTGAGACCGCCGGGTAAAACATCGCGGAGCTGCGGGACTGTGGAGCGACCAGCTGCGGGCGGCGGCGCCGAACTTTACACCGGGAGCCTGGGATCTCGCGACAAGATCCCAAGTTGTGGAGCTCCAACCGGCGCGGCCTTGTCGGCTTCGGAAGCCGCGGCCTCCAGTACGGAGGTGGCCGTTCCAGGGTTCCCATGCCGCTGTGAGGACTCTCCCGACGCCGGAGCACCACCACCCGGCGAGAACGGCCAGGAACATCGGGCCTCCGTAGAGGCAACTGTGGAGGCCTCAATAGGCCTGACTATGGGTGAACTGGGGTTGGGGACTGGACTTTGTGCCTTCTCTCATGGTGGGAGCCATTGTGGGGGGATGTTCTTTGTGTTTAAGACTCTCATTGGTGTTATGTCTGTATTCTTTCTTTGTGTGCTGCAAAATGGCAAAAAGCATTTCACTTCATTACACCTCGGTGTATGTGAATGTGACCAATAAAATACCTTTGATACCTTTGTCCCAAAATGTAACCTAATCGTTTTCTGCAGAGATGCTGCCTGGCCTGCTGAGTTATTATAGTATTCTGTGAATATTCTCTGCAATTTCTTGCGGTCATACGTGGAGCTGTTCGCAAACCAAGCTGTGATGCAACCCGACAGTATGCTCTCTCTGGTGCATCTGCAGAATTTTGTGTTATTGGATGCATGCTGAATTTCCTGTCTCCTAAGGAAGTAGTGGCTTCTTCTTGCCTGTTGCATCACTGTGGTAAGCTTATTAATGGTGAGTTCTGTGGTTTTCCTTTTCTCACTACACCTCTCAGTTGCGGGGATGGGGGATCTGTGCAAACAGAGGGGGAGGGGGTGCAGGCAGAGAGGGGGTGCAGGCAGAGAGGGGGAGGAGGTGCAGGCAGAGAGGGGGAGGGGGTGCAGGCAGAGAGGGGGAGGGGGTGCAGGCAGAGAGGGGGAGGGGGTGCAGGCAGAGAGGGGAGGGGGTGCAGGGGGAGGGGTGCAGGCAGAGAGGGGGAGGGGGTACAGGCAGAGAGGGGAGGGGTTGCAGGGGGAGGGGTGCAGGCAGAGAGGGGGAGGGGGTACAGGCAGAGAGGGGGAGGGGTTGCAGGCAGAGAGGGGGAGGGGGTGCAGGCAGAGGGGGAGGGGTAGGGGTACAGGGGAGGGGGTTACAGGTGGAGAGGGGGGTTCGGGCAGAGGGGAGGGGGGTGCGTGTAGGGGGGAGTCGTGCAAGTCGAGGGCTGGACAAGCCACAGCTGTGGTTAAGCTCAGTTACTCCCCCCAATCAAAGGGTGAGATGGAGCAGTTGAATTAATCACACGCTTGGTGTCACATTAAGTTAGGAGTCCCTTTCTTGTGGAAATGAGAATGTTTCTCAGTCACGACGCAGAGCCGAAGCCCACAAAGGTATCAGTGGAGCGTTTAGGGTTGCAGCCCCGCTCTGAGCATTTGAAGGGGCTGCTCCTTGCTTTCCTGCCTCCACTTTTTTCCCACCATTCCTACTGTTTGGGCATCCAGTGCGTGGGGTTGTGTGTGGACCAGAGGATGTCTAGGTTGGTTTGCACCTGGGCCCGACAAAGCTGGCCATTCATGGGTCACAGCGGCAAGCAGAAGAAGGCTCTGCCCGAGCCGACTGCCTGCGGGCTCCCCCTGATCCACTGCCCACCCCTTTTGCGGGGGTTAAGTTCATCTCATGGGAAAGAACACGCAGTGTCCACGGGCACCGTGGAGGGGTTCTGGGACCGCTGGGCACCGTGGGGTAGTGACTATATATATCCTGCATCAGAATTGTAAACATCCATTTGATAGTCATATAGTGTGGAAACGTGTCCTTCGGCCCAACTTGCCCACACCGACCAACATGTCCCATCTCCACTAGTCCCACCTGCCTGCGTTTGGCCCATATCCTCTAAATCTGAGATAGACACAAAATGCTGGAGTAACTCAGCGGGTCAGGCAGCATCTCTGGAGAAAAGGAATAGGTGGTGTTTTTGGTTGAGACCCTTCTTCGGACATTTCCTGCTCGGCCCCATTCTCCTGCCTTCTCCCCATAACCTCTGACACCCGTACTAATTGCTCTTTAAGAATACCCAATGACTTGTCCTCCACAGCTGTCTGTGGCAATGATTTCCACAGATTTAGCACCCTCTACCTAAAGAAATTCCTCCATCTCCATTCTAAAGAAAAGTCCTTTAATTCTGAGGCTGTGTGTGGCCTCTGGTCCTAGCCTCTCCCACTAGTGGAAACATCCTTTCCACATCCACTCTATCCAGTTCCTTGTGCCTATAACATGTGTCTGTTTTGTTGCCCATGTCCAGACTTGCTTGCTTTCTCCCAAAGGGAGAAATAATTAATTTTGCATAATTTGACTGCCTTTCCAATTCCCTGAGGCGGAATTTGCCCGCAGTGGCCTCATTGGCGTTGAGTTTAGAGAAAAGACGCGAGGTTAATTAACCCTGTTTGGAGGGCTTCCCTTTGCAAGGAAAAACCCCCTATCGCTCAGCTCCCAGTCATTGGACAGGGAAATGGTGGGAATCCCCATCGACCCAACTTGACCATGCCAACCAAGATGCACCATCTACACTAGCCCCACGCTGGTCACCCGCGTTTGGCCCGTATCCCTCAAATGGGCGGGAGTAACAAGAGCGTTTTAAAATATAGGACCGAAAGGACTGATGAGATGGAGAGGAGGTCTTCAGACCAGGTTTAGTCCAGTTCGTACAGTATGACATCTTGATTAGTGCAGGTGTCAGCAGTTATGGGGAGAAGGCAGGAGAATGGGTTTAAGATGGAGAGATAGACCAGCCATGATTGAATGGCGGAGTAGACTTGATGGGCCGAATGGCCTCATTCTACTCCAATCACTTATGACCTTAAGACCAGGATGTGCAAGGAAGCTAAAACATTCTTAAATGAACTTGGATAGTAAAAGTAACTGTCTGGAACTCTGAAGATAGATACAAAATGCTGGAGTAAATCATCAGGTCAGGCAGCATTTCTGGAGAAAAGGAATGTGACTTGTCGGGTTGAGACCATTCTTCAGACAAAGTCAGGGGAGAGAGATACTGGAAATATGAAAAGGTTCAAAGAACAAATGAATGAAAGGTATGCAAAGAACAAAACCGGGGAGCAGTAAGAATTGCAGAGGGGATGCAGTGAGAGAAGGTGCTGCTGAACTCTCATTGAAGAGAGGAGGAGATCTTCTTCGAAGTAGACATACCTTCAGGAGATTTTGCAGTGGAGCAGACAAAATGTGTAGGAAGGAACTGCAGATGCTGGTTTACTCCTGAATGGCCTCCTCCTGCAAGGCCGAATGGCCTCCTCCTGCACCTATTTACTATGTTTCTATCGGCACGGGCTATTGGTTGGGGATGATCAGCCATGATCACAATGAATGGCGGTGCTGGCTCGAAGGGCCAAATGACCACCTCCTGCACTTATTTTCCATGTTTTCTACACTGAAGGCAGATACAAAGTGCTGGAGTAACTCAGTGGATCAGGCAGCATCTTTGGAGAAGCGAATGGGTGACGTTTTGGGCTGAGATCCTTCTTCAGACTGAGAGTCAGGGCTTCACCCCTTGTGTGTTTTTTCTTTCCATTGTCTGTTCTGGGAGGTCAGGGTGGTGAGGATGTGTAGCTTTTGGTGCTGCCGTGTAAGGTTTTGCTGCGGGAACCATTGTGGGGGGATGTTTTTATGTTGTTAAATTCTTTAATGTTGTGTCTTATCTTTATTCGTGTGCTGCATTGACAAGTCAAATTTCACTACACCATTTGGTGTATGTGATAATAAATGTCCTTTGTATCCTTGTATCCTTATGTCAGGTTGGGTTGATGAGCTTCCTAATCTTAAGCCTGTACCTCAGTGCCCATTCCAGACAGTGTCTGATGGCACATAGGTTCCTGGACTAGCAGCGGGGTCTGGTCCATGGGTCCAAAGACACGAGTTTGAATCCTAGCAAGGTGTCTGGGGTGACATTTTATGGGCAACCCAGCGACATAGCTGGTAGAGCTGCTACCTCACAGTGCCAGAGACCAGGGTTCGATCCTGACCACTGGTGCTGTCTGTGTACGGAGTTTGTGCGTTATCCCCGTGACCGCACGGGCTTACTCCGGGTGCTCTAGTTTCCTCTCGTATCCCAAAGACGTGCAGGTTTGCAGGCTAATTGGCTTTGGGGGAAAAAAAATTGTAAATTGTCCTTAGTGTGTCGGATAGTGCTGGTGTACTGGGCTTGCTGGTCGGCGCAGACTCGGTGGGCTGAAGGCCCTTTTTACCTGCTGTATCTCTAAAGTCTAAAGATGTGTTCATTCACCCCTTTTATTTTCTTTACCCCCACTTCCCCCTATCCCACACCTAGTAAAAATGGTCTAAATGATATATCCTTGCCCTCTTTGCACAGAGGGAGTGGCAACTCCATTACTCCTGACACTCTCCTTTCTCCCTGGGAATTATACGCAGAAACTACGGCGTAAAACCTGCCTCTTTGGCGTATCAGTAGTGTCGCACTAAACCTGTTAGGGAAACGTTATTCATATTTTCAATAACAAGGCCAGAATGAGATGTTTATGGACTTTTGCTCTCATTAGGCCAAGTTTTGCATAAACACGAGGTGCTAATTAAGCATCTAACTGGGTCAGTTTAAAAGATTTGCATTATCAAAGGTGATTGAGTATTTCAATTGGAAACTTCACCACACAGAGAAATAAAAATAGCTTTCTGTGTAGTTCACAACCCACAGGGCTCATGCTTAAGAGAAACTGACATTTAGTGATTAGACTACATGCCAGAGCAAACTCCCTGACTTAACTTAGTTTTACTTCAGGGGTACAGCACGGGAACAGACCCTTCGGCCACCGGGTGTGTGGTGACCAGTGATCACCCCGTACACCAGCACTATCCTACACACCAGGGACAATTTGCAATTTTGCCATAGCCAGTTGACCTACAAACCCACGCGTCTTTGGGAGGAGACCGGAACTCCCAGAGAAAAACAAGCAGGTCACGGGGAGAACGTACAAACTCCATACAATAGTCAGGATCGAATCCGGGGCTGCAAGGCAGCAACTCTACCGCTGAGCCACTGTGTCGCCCTGACAGGTGAATGCATTTGTTAATGGTTTTAGGGTCTTGGAGCAAAGGTGATAGAAGTTCATAGGTCGTAGGAGCAGAAGTTGGACATACGGCCCATCAAGTCTACTCCGCCATTCAATCATGGCTGATTTATCTTTCCCTCTCAACTCTATTTTCCTGCCTTCTTCCCATAACCCCTGACACTCTTACTAATCAAGTATCTGTCAATCTCTGCCCTTAAAAATATCCAATTTAATATATCGGTGCCCAGATCCTGCCGGGGCCACAAATTGCTCCCAGTGGCCGGAGCTCTGGAACTCCGGCCTGGCCAGAGCTGGTCGACCCGATCCCGTAGCCGACTTCCGAGGCTGACTTTACGGGCTGGTGACTCTGCCCCCGCTGCTAGCTCTTGCTGACCCCTGGGCCTCCACGCTGTGAGCATGCTGGTGTCCATGGGGGCTATACCAGCCTCCGATATCCTGTCTACGCTCACCGTGAATGCAACGCATCTTTAATGACAGAATCGTAATCAATTCTATTGTGGCACAGTGGCACAGAGGTAGAGCTGCTGCCTCTCAGCGCCAGAGATCTTGGTTCCATCCTGACCTCGAGTGTATGCATCTGACAGATGTTACCTATAGATGATACCTACAGGGGCGGCACGGTGGGGCAGCAGTAGAGTTGTTACCTTACTGCGCTAGAGACCCGGATTCATTCTTGACTACAGTGCTGTCTGCGTGGAGTTTGTACGTTCTCCCTGTGACCTTGAGGGTTTTCTCTGAGTGCTCCGGTTTCCCCCCCACCCTCCAAGGACGTACAGGTTTGTAGATTAATTGGCCTCTATAACGTGTCCCTCGTGTGTAGGATAGAACTAGTGTATGGGTGATCGATGGTCATAGTGAACTCGGTGGGCTGAAGGGCCTGTTTCCACGTTGTATCTCTAAATTAAAGACGGGTACGGTTCACTGAAAGTGTCCAGATTTCTAGAGATGGAAACAGGTCTTTCTCCTCACCAGAGTCCATGCCAACAATTGGTCACCCATAACACTAGTTCTGTTCTCCCACTATCTCATCCACTGACTAGGGACAATTTACAGAGGCCCATTAACTACAAACTTGCACATCTTTGGAATGTGGGAAGAAACCAGAGCCTCAACTACCTCCTCCAGCAGCTTGGTCCATACACCCACCACTCTCCGTGTGTAAACGTTGCCCCCAGTTTCATATTAAATTTTACCCCTCTCCCCATAAACCTATGTCCTCTGGTTCTTGATTTGTCTACTCTGGGTAAAAGTGTGCATTCACCCTATCTATTCCCCTCATGACTTTATACATCTCTAGAAGATCACCCCTCAACCTCCTGTGCTCCAAAGAATAAAGTCCTAGCCTGCCCAACCTCCCTCTATAGTCCAGGTCCTCGAATCCTGGCAAACCTTGTAATTCCCCTCTGCACTTTTTCCAGCTTCACAGTGCCCTGCTTGTATTACGGAGACCAAATCTGAACACAATACTCCTAATGCGGCCTCACCAACATCTTGCAGAACTGTAACGTAAGGTCCCAATTTCTATGCTCAATTCTCAGGCTGAAGGCCAATGCATCAAAAGACTTTGATACACCTCATGTATGTGTGGTATAGGAATATTGGGTGGCATAGTGGTGTAGCTGGCATGGCCGCTGCCTCTCAGCGCCCGGGACCTGGATTTGATCTTGACCAAATGTCTGTATGGGGTTTGCATGTGACTATGCATGGGTTTCCTCCGGTTGCTCCGGTTTCCTCCCACATCCCAAAGATGCACTCTTTGGTAGGTTAATTAGACTCTAAATTGTGTGTAGGGAGTGGATGGGGAGAGTGGGATAACTTGGAGCGACTCGGTGGGCCAAAGCCCCTGTCTCCTTGATGTTTCTCTAGACTATAAGTATTGCAAAAAAGCCGATGCAAGAAACTGCAGATGCTGTTATACAAGAAAAGACACAAAGTGCTGGAATAACTCGGCGGGTCAGGCAGCGTCTCTGGAGAACATGGGTAGGTGACAGAACGGTCCCGATCCTGTACGTCACCTATCCATGTTTAGTTTGTTATTGAGGATAGTTAAAAGCTATTTGTTGTGTGCTGTCCAGTCAAAATCACTACATGATTACAATCAAGCTGTCCAAAGTGCACGGATAAAGGGTACAACATTTAGTGCAAGATCAAGTCTGATTAAAGATAGTTCAAAGGACCCCAGTAAGGTAGATGGGAGGAATGATTGATTTGTATGGTGGTCTGGGCTGTGTTCACAATTTCTTGCAGTCTTGGATGGAGATGTTCCCAAACCATGCTGTGATGAATCCCGATAAAATGTGTACCACGGCGCCTCTGTGGAAGTTGGTGAGAGATGTTGGGGACATAGCGAACTTCTTAAGCCTTCTAAGGAAATAAGGGTGTTGGCGTGCTTTCTTGACCATTGCTACAAATGTGGCTGATCCAGGACAAGTTACTGACGATATTTATTCCTAACAACTTGAAACTTTCCACCATCTCTACTTCAGCACCATTAATATGTACAGGGGTATGTGTATCGCTTTGCTTCCTGAAGTCAATCACAATCACCTTTGTCTTGCTGACATTGAGGGAGATGTTTTCTTGGCACCAGGTTCACAATTGCCTGAGATGCTGCCCGAGTTACTCCTGCATGTTGTGTCTTTTGTTATCACAGTTATCACAGTGCAATTGTAAATCCTTACAATTGCACTGTGTGTGCGATGGCATAATCACCATCGTAAGATTTACTTCAGCGTTAAAGCAAGGAGCTGATTAAGAGGCCCCACATATTTGGAATTTTCTTTGAAGCGCTAATTTTGGGCCAGTTTACTTGACAATTCTTGCACATGGCGTGGGCTTTCTGTTTGACCACTCTATTGTCAAAGTGCAGTTCTGGTTGCCCCATTGTGGGAATGATATGGAGACTTTAGAGAGGGTGCAGAAGATGTTTACCAGAATGCTGACTGTGCATTAGCTATAAGGTGACGTTAGACAAACTTGGATTGTGTTCTCTAGACTGTTAGAGGTTGGTACTGGGGAGAGACCTGGTAAACAGTCAGTAATCATAAGAGGCATAGATAGGGTGGGCAGTCAGAACTTATTCTGTCAGTGTGTCAAAGGTTATGTTGAGAAGGCAGTAGAATAGTATTAGATGGAAGGATAGATGGATAGATAGATTGAATGGCGCAGTAGACTTGATGGGCTGAATGGCCTAATTCTGTTCCTATAACTAGTAAACTTTTTTCCATGGGCGGAAATGTAAAAAGACGAGGTCATATAAACATAGAAACATAGAAAATAGGTGCAGGAGAAGGCCATTCGGCCCTTCGAGCCAGCACCGCCATTCATTGTGATCATGCCTGATCATCCCCTATCAATAACCCGTGCCTGTCTTCTCCCCATATCCCTTGACTCCACTAGCCCCTAGAGCTCTATCTAACTCTCTCTTAAATCCATCCAGTGACTTGGCCTCCACTGCCCTCTGAGGCAGGGAATTCCATAAATTCACAATTCTCTGGGTGAAAAAGTTTTTTCTCACCTCCGTCTGTAATGACCTCCCCTTTATTCTAAAACTGGTTCTGGACTCGCCCAACATTGGGAACATTTTTCCTGCAACTAGCTTGTCCAGTCCTTTTATAATTTTATATGTTCCTATAAGATCCCCCTGTAAGGTAGGAGGGGGAATGTTTAAAATAGACATGCTGGTGGTGTGTGCCTGGAATCTGCTGCCGGGTGGTGGTGGAAGATACTTGGTGTTTAAGAGACTTTTTGGTTGGCATGTGGATACGTAGGAAATGTGTGCAGGCAAAGAACATTCGTTTAACTTGGGCATCATATACGGTGCAGACATTGTGGGCTGAAGGGCCTGTTCCTGCGTTGGACTGTTGTTTTGTGCTGAAGTAACGCTCAATGAAGAGGAATCGCTGAATCTACCAAGATCTGAAGGCAATTGATAAGGTGCTGGAGATGGACACAATGTTGGAGTAACTCAGCGGGACAGGCTCATCTCTGGAGAGAAGGAATGGGTGATGTTTCGGGTCGAGGACATTCTTCAGACCCTATCAGAGGAAAGTAAAAGCTCTGGCTATAGTAGGCAAGGTATGTGAATAGAAGGTGGCATCGTGAACGGGAAGTGGGAGGCGTAAATACACCGTTGACTGATTTGACAAGATTGTTTTGGGTTAGTTTAGAGATACAACGTGAAAACGGGCCCGTCGGCCAACCAGTGATACCTTGCCTCCTGTCTGCCGTACACAAGGAACTATTTACAATTTTGCCGGAGCCAATTAACCTAGAAACCTGCACATCTTTGGATTGTGGGAGAAAACCGGAGATCCCGCAACAAACCCACGCTGTCACAGGGACGAATTGTAAATGATGAGAGTGTAAGAACAATAGATGACTCTGAGGCAGAACGCAAGACTTGCCACGTTTCTGGCACCATCTTTGATCCTTCAAGTTTCCAAGTTGTTAAAGATGTTGGCGGCGCAGTGGTGCGAGGGTAGAGTTTCCCCAAGTGTGTAGGAGTGGACGGCCACACTCCATCGCTGCGCCACTGTACTGTCCCATACTTGGGACACCGTGTGCTGGGAACGTGTGCGCGGCAGTTTTGACATCAGTTCCCTTGCATTAACAATAACAGCGCTGGTTTAGACAACGTTGGATGTGGGAGCTTCCCTGCGTACTTCAGGCTCTCGCTTGCTGATGTTCTTTTTCACCTGCCAAGAATTCTTCAAAGTGCAGAGGCACGAGGGAGAGGAAGTATTTCAGGTTTGGGTGGAATGATGTTCAACTGGTTTTCCAGTTGCTTTCCAGCTGACATTTCAAGGTACAGCATGCTGGGAGGCAATTTGGTGCAAAACCAAAAGCACAACGTGGAAACCAGATCATCGGGCAAAACAGGAACGCGGATTTCCTCAACACGGGATCTGCCGGCCCGGTGGCACAGCTGGTAAAGCCGCTGCCTCACAGCGCCGGAGACCCAAGTTCGATCTCTGGCGCTGTGAAGTTTGCACGTTCTCCCTGTGGAGTTTCCTCTAGGTGCTCTGGTTCTCTCCTACATTCCAAATAAAAACACGTGCGGGTTTGTAGGTTAATTGCCGTCTCGTGTGTAAGGGGTGGATGTGAAAGTGGGATAACGTTGAACTAGTGTGAAAGGGTTAGCTTGGACTCGACGGGCTGAAGGGTCTGTTTCCATGCAGTGTCTTTTAATTGATTAGAAGCTCAGAAATTAGAATTGATTAAATGGCTCACCAGGACTTTGATGCCTTGTTTTGCCCATCCCCACTTTCCTGCGTTAGATGTGTAATGAGTGACCAGTGCCGATGCAAGTGGCTCTTAACATGCCTCTAACACGGAGTGAGTGTACAGATTGCTCCCACATTTGGCAGGTAGCAATATTCTGATTTTCCGTAGCGCAAAACCACATCTGGGTGTGCGTCGAGAGCTGCTAGTTGAAGAGAACATAATTTGTTTCTGTTTTGCATTTTTCTCACTTTAACTCCATAAGGGCAGATTTCTGTTACTGAGGCTACCATTTACCTTATTGGAAACCCTCGAACTATCTTTAATTGGACTTTAATCATGCACTAAACATTACTCCCTTTTATCCTGTATCTGTACCCTGTGGACAGCTCAATTGTAATCGTGTATAGTATTCCCGCTGACCGGTTAGCACGCTGTACGTCGGCACATGTGACAATAAACTAAACTAAAGAATTTCCATAAATTCACCTATGTCTGACTCCCATCATCTCACCTGGCAATATGTATATATAGCCACCGTTCGTTGTTCAAAAAAAGCCTTCCACCCTAATCCCCTTTAGAACTCCTTCCCCTCAATTTAGTCCATCCATGACTACTCTCACCCTGGTCATTCCCTCTTCTCCCTCATCCCTCATAAGACATAAAAGGTTGAATGCACATATGGATCGACCACCGATATTCCGGCAACTGGTCGTCCATCTCTCCCCCCCCCCCCCCCCCCCCCCCAGAAAGGCTCAGGAACCAAGGATGCTGGCAAATCGGTGGGGGACCTGCACTACCAGAATCAGGAACAGCTTCCTTGCTCTTACCAGACTAGTGAACAGACTTCCTATAAGCGAGGGTTTAGTTTCAATCTTCTAACCTACTTCATTGCAGCCCTTGTACTTTTTTAAAACTGTACTTCTATAAATATATTTGTGTAACCCTTGCTGTATTACTGTCCTCTTGCACCCTGATCGATCTTTTTCTCTTTGCACTATTTCTTGTTCTCGTGTACGGCCTGATTGTATTTGTGAATGGTGAGACTGGACTAAATCGAACGCAAACAAAAGCTTTTTACTGCATCTCGATACGCATGACAATAGTAAACTAATATAAAGTTCTTCAGTGGAACTTTTATCTACAGGTCCTGTGCGTCTGTGTGCACAATTATCAGTACCAGCCTCAAACATGATCTCCCCACCAACGGTGCTGTGACTTCAACCACCAAGACCCTGCTACCTAAATCCCTCCACCTCTTCTCTCTTCAAAACTTGCCTCTCTGACCAAACCTGTCACCATCTCTCCCAGAGTAGCTGCTATGGCTTCATCTGCACAGAGCCTCAGTGTTACAGACCGGGACGTGTTGGCTGGCGTGTGCAAGTTGGGCCGATGGGCCTGTTTCCACACTGTATGACCTATGACTCTAAACTGGGCTTTGGACGTTTGGGGGGGAAACGGATCTATTTGATTTCTTTCTTTCTTTCTTGTGAATGAACTCCTACGTTGGTGATTCTCTTGAACTGTTTTGGATGTCAGCTGATCCACCCTCTGCTCTTGGCTGTTAACGAACACATACAAGTTGCAAGCTGCCAAATGAACAAATCACATTTGAATTTAAAATGTTCAGGTTTAAAAACTCTTTCCTTGCTGTTATTTTCAGTGGAAGTATGGAGTAGTTTAATAACAGCTCCAGGGCCACGCGTTAGATCCCGACCGTGGCTTCTGTCTGTGTGGAGTTGGCATTTTCCCTCTGTTTCCCATCCGGTTTCCGACCACGTCCTAAAAACGTGTGGATTGTGTTTTTAATTGGCTGCTATAAATTGGCTCTGGTGAATGGGTAGGTGGTAGAATGTGGGCAGAAGAAGATGGGGGTAGTGCAGGTTTAGAGGGATATGGACCAAGCGCAGGCAGGTGGGACTAGTGGGGCATGTTGGTCAGTGTGGGCAAGTTGGGCTTGTGGCTCATGTAAATGCATGAACTCTGTGCGCCAAAGGGCCTATTTCCAATTGGTATAACTCTGATTATAGTCAAACTCTAAGCTTTTTCTAGTTTAGTTTTTAGAGATGCAGCATAGAAACAGGCCAATTGGGCTACCGTGTGCACACCGACCATTGATCACCCGTTCCCACTAGTTCTATGGTATTCCCACTTTCTCATCCACCCCCTAACACTCGGGGCAATCTACAGATGCCGATTAACTTCCAAACCCACACCCCGTCTTTGGGATGAGGGAGGAAACCAGTGCACCTGGAGGAAGCCCATGCGGTCGGTCACAGAGAGAATGTGCAGACTCCACCCTCGGTCAGGATCGAACCTGGGTCCCCGGCGATGTGAGGCAGCAACTCTACCCACTGCAGCACCGTGTGTGCCCCCCCCCCCCCCCCTCCTTACTGCTTTCCCCTAACCCGCCCCCAATCTGACCCACATGCCGTTCACTGGCGGTGGTCTTTGCCGAGTTTCTTTGTTCCTCATCCCACTGTGTTCAATGCTGCCTTCCATTACTTTCAGCTGAGGGGAGGGGGGGGGTCGGCGGTGAGTAATTTACACTGGCAACCCTCTGGGGTTGCTTCTGTTTCTGTGTGAGCGACAATATGTCAGCGGCCAAGTCTTGTATCTCTGCTGCAACTTTGCCTAAAGGCGCTAGTTAACTACCCACGTGTCGGAACCCGAGATTTGGCTCAAAGTTTCTTCCAAACATAAATAAATAACTATCGTGCGGGGAGCTTGGCTGCAACTCAGTAATGTGCAATTTAGTTTGATAATGCTCTTGCGCCTTGGGATATTTTGCTCTGTCGGAGCATCTGTGTTAAAACTCGGTTTCATCACTTCCAGCTGTCTACCGTGTTGGGGAAAGCCAGAGATTTAACACGTGCTCCAAGGGGAAAGATCTTCGGAGAAAGTTTAAGCCTTCGTGGAACGTATGATTCCTTGGACGTAGAGTTTCTAGAGGAACGGTGTCTTATAGGTTCATAAGTCATAGGAGCAGATTTATTCCATTCGGCCCATCGAGTCTACTCTGCATTCAATCATGGCTGATCTATCTTTTCCCCCTCAACCCCATTCTCCTGCCTTCTCCCCATATCCTTTGACACCCTTGCTAATCAAGAATCTGTCAATCTGCACCTTAAAAAATAACCAATGACTTGACCTCCACAGCCGTCTGAGATTCAGAGTCAGGGGGAATTCTACAGATCCCTCTGACTAAAGACCATTGCCCCCACCACCCCCTGGATAAATGTATGAATGTTATGGAGCCACAGATTCGCATAGCACAGAGTGTGTCTCTTTGGCCCATACAGTCCCTGTCAACAGACATGATTCTATTTACAATATTCCCGAGTCCACGTCAACCATCGATCACCCGGTCACACTAGTTCTATGTTATCCCACTTTCTCATCCACTCCCTAGACAATAGGGGCAAAAGAGGCCAATGAACCTACAAACCCGCCCATGGAAACCCTTCAGCCCACATGCCCATGATGACCATCAATCACCCGTTCTCACAAGTTCTGTTATCCCACTTTCTGATATAGGAGCAGAATGAGGCCATTTGGCCCATCAAGTCGTCTCCACCATTCAAACCCATTCTCCTGCCTTCTCCTATAATGTCCATTCATATTTCATCTTTTCAGCCCGTATTGCCCGTTTTGTTTCCTTCTGTTGTCCTATGAAAGTTTCCCAATCCTCTGGCTTCCGGCTACTCTTTGCTGTGTTATACATCCTTTCTTTTAGTTTTATTCTATCCCTAACTTCTCTTGTCAGCCACGGTTGCCTCCTACTCCCCTTAGATTCTTTCTTCCTTTTTGGAATGAAATGATCCTGCGTCTTCCGGATTATGCCCAGAAATTCCTGCCATTGCTGTTCCACCGCCATTCCTGCTAGGATCCCTTTCCAGTCTACTTTGGCCAGCTCCCCTCTCAAGCCTTCATAGTCCCCTTTGTTCAAATGCATCACTGCCACTTCCGATTTAACGTTCTCCTTCTCAAATTGCAGATTAAAACTAATCATATTATGACCACTACCTCCTTTACCTCGAGTTCTCTTATCATATCTGGTTCATTAGACAACACAAAATCCAGAATTGCCTTTTCTCTGGTCGGCTCCATTACAAGCTGCACAGGAACAGGTCCATCGGCCCACAATGTTTGTGCTGAATGCGACGCCAAGTTAAACCAATCTCCTCTGCCTGTACATCATCCATATCTCTCCATTCCATGTCCATGTGTCTAATAGCTTCTTAATCACCCTTCTTTGTATCTGCCTCAATCACCACCACTGGCAGTGTATTCCAAGCACCCACCACCCTATCTGTAAAAAAATAAATAAATAGAAATAAATAGAAATACCATCAAGCTTTGCCCTCTAGTCTTTGACATTTCCACCCTGGGTGGAAAAACATTCTGACTGTCCACCTTGTCTAAGCCTTTCATAATTTTATATATTTCTATCAGGTCTCCCCTCATTGGCCCTTGTGGCTAAAGGGATCAGGGGGTATGGAGAGAAGGTAGGTACAGGATATTGAGTTGGATGATCAGCCATGATCATATTGAATGGCGGTGCAGGCTCGAAGGGCCGAATGGCCTACTCCTGCACCTATTTTCTATGTTTCTATGTCCAGAGCCCCAGGGAAAACAATCCAAGTTTGTCCAACTTAGCAGCAGGATACAAGGGGGTGTACCTGAGTAAACACAGCTGCGGTTTTCTGCGTGAAAGGCCTCTTGTCACTTGCTTTGAGAATCCTCACACTGGTGAGATATTCCTTACACTTCAGCACCTCCCTGCCATAGTTCAAAGTTGCTGATTGCAAATTCTTCGGTCCTTAAATGTTCAGTCACAAATTCGCCAGTCCGTGGATTCCCGCGCCTACGGTGGAGGCTTCGTGCTTGGCGACTTGTGTCGCAAGGTTTTAGTTTAGAGATGCAGCATAGAAACGGGCCCTTTGGCCCACTGAGTCCATGCTTACCATCAACCTCCTGATCACACTTGATCTATGCTACCCCTCTTTCTCATCTCCCTTCCCACACCTTTAACATAAAAAGCCTGTGTTTTGTGAAGAGCACTGTGAAATTTCTGAATTGCTGCTTCAAAGAGCAGGAAGAAAAGTGCCTTTCTGACTGGATCTGGCCTATACTGGAATGATAAGTGTAGGAAGGGACTGTTGAGTTCAAGAAGGAACTGCAGATGCTGGAAAATCGAAGGTACACAAAAATGCTGGAGAAACTCAGCGGGTGCAGCAGCATCTATGGAGCGAAGGAAATAGGTAACGTTTCGGGCTGAAACCCTTCTTCAGTCTGAAGAAGGGTTTCGTCCCGAAACGTTACCTATGTGGTTTACATTGACGATAGACACAAAATGCTGGAGTAACTCAGCTGGTCAGGCAGCATCTCTAGAGAAAAGGAATAGGTGATGTTTTGGATCGAGACCCTTCCTCAGACTGAGAGTCGGGGATTGCTGCTGTACTGTTTCACCCCTTGTGTGGTTTTTCATTCCACATTTTTCGGCCTCGACCCGAAATGTCACCTATTCAGTTTCTCCAGGGATGCTGCCTGACCCGCTGAGTTACTCCAGCACTTTGTGTCTATCTTCACTGGAACAATATGGTTGATTCTTTGCTCAGCTTGGGAGAAATGTGGGACAGATAGTGAATGCTGCTTCAGGCAGCTGGAAGGAAATAAAAATCCCAAACAGAATGCTTTTCCTGTGCAGCAGAACTAGAAAAATGCTGTCGTTTATCATTCTTGGTGCGTGCCTGAAATAGTAATCTGCTCTTGCGTAATGTCAGAGGAATGCTTCCTTTAGCCTTCAAAGCTTCTCATCTGAAGTGCTGAAGGTTTTTTGTTGTGAGGAAGTTTTATATATATTTTTTTCCAGCATGTAAATCTGGTTTGCAAAACATTGGACGGTGACGTTCTGGAAATGGCCTGTGGTGTTTGAGTGTTGGCTGTTAACTGAGGCCTCTGTACACAAGGCACGCATTGGGGTTGTGTCCCGGCTGCCTGACTAAGCGCTGGAGTAATTGACTGTATGAAAAAACATTTGTTTGGGCAACACGGTGGCGCAGCTGGTAGAGCCGCTGCCTCACATGCCAGAGACCCGGGTTCGATCCTGACCTCTGGAGCTGTCTGAACGGAGTTTGCAAGTTCTCCCTGTGACCATGTGGGTTTTCTCCGGGTGCTTCAGTCTCCTCGCACATCCCAAAGATGTGCGGGTTTGTAGGTTTAAGTGGCTTCTGCTAATTGTAAAATGTCCCCAATGTGAAGATAGTGTTAGTGTATGGGTGTCTGATGGTTGGAGTGGACTTGGTGGGCTGAAGGGCTTGTTTTCACTCCCCTGCACAACCCTAATGCGTTTTGTGTGAACAGAGGCCTCAGTTAACAGAAAGCACTTAACACCACAGTCTAAAGAAAGATACAGCATAGACATTGGTCTTTGTCTCTGGAACTGATGCACTACAATGCAGAGAACTATGTTCTGCACTCTGTATTTTCCCCGTTGCTCTATTGCAGTTGAGTTTGACTTGATTGTGTTTAGAGGGAGATACATAACATGGAAACAGGCCCTTCAGCCAACCGGCTCCACGCTGACCGTCGATCACCCAGTCACACTAGTTCTATGTTGTCTCATTTTCCCATCCACTCCCGACCCACAAGGGGCAGCTGAAGAAGCCAATTAACCTGCAAACCTGCACGTCTTTGGGATGTGGGAGGAAACTGGAGCTCCCGGAGGCAGCCCACGCGGTCACAGGGAGAACGTGCAAACTCTGCACAGACAACCCCCCAAGGTTGGAATCGAACCCGGGTCTCTAGCAACTGTACTGCTGTGCCACAGTGCCAAAGAACATTAGACAGTCCAGCACAGGAGCAGGCCCTTCGGCCCATAATGTCTGTGTGGAGCATGATGAGAAGATAATCCCATGCGGTGAGGCAGCAGATCTTCCAGCTGCAGGCAGCACTGGAGTAATTCTGTGCTGGCAATAGTCTCGGATCTGATTGATTTGTGAGAGCAGTGAGGGGAGACTGAGCTTGTTTTCTTTGGAAGGGGGGAAGACTTGAGGGGTTAGACATTTACGAGAAGGCGACACAGGGTTAATGAGGCACGACTAATTCCTTGAGCAGAGAGGGCAGGAGACGGGTACAGATCCAAGTTAATTGATAGAAGGATTATAGGGCAAATATCTTTAATTCGGTGAGTGGAACTTGAAGCTGGTGAAGGTGGGGGTGGCGATGGAGGATGGAACCGTTCCGACATGTAAAGGCTACTTGTTGAGCACAAAGCTGTGTGCTGGAACACGGACCAACATTTATGCTAATCCTACACTATTCCTGTTTTGTTCTCTTTGTGGCGGAAGGAATTGCAGATGCTGGTTTACACCAAAGATAGACAAAATGCTGGAGTAACTCAGCCGGACAGGCAGCATCTCTGGATAGAAAGAATGGGTGACGTTTTGGGTCGAGACCCTTCTTCAAACTGAGTCGGGGGAGAGGGAGACTAGAGATGTGGAAGGGCAAGGTGTGAAAACAACAGATCAAAGCAGACCATGATCAAAGAAATGTGGAATGGTTCATTGTTGGCTGAGGAGAAGGTGACAAGCAGGCATACAATCAGTAAAATGAATCAGTAGTACAGTGGAACTAATTGGAGAACTAGGGTGGAGGAGGGATGGAGGGAGAGGGAAAGCAAGGGTGACTTGAAGTTAGAGAAGTCAATATTCATATGGTTGGGTTGTAAGCTGCACAAGCAAAATATGAGGTGCTTTGGGCCTTGCTCTGACAGTGGAGGTGGCCCAGGGCAGAAAGGGCCAGCATTTTGTGTCTTGTCTTTGTTCTCTATGTTCCCTATCACTTATTTGAGAAGAGTCTCGACCCGAAACACGACTCTTTGCATTGGGAGCTCTATTTCAGCACTTTAAAACGTTGAGTCGAGTCAGCCCATTGGAAAATAACCATTAATGACCAATGTGATAAGAGATGGAGAGGGTTTCTTTGGAGAGACAGTGTGGACAGTTTGGCCCTCTATGTGCCGATCAGCGACCACACTAGGGCCAATTTAGCTTTTTTGTTACCGAAACCAATTGACCTACAAACCTGTACGTCTTTGGAATGCTGGAGGAAACCGGAGCACCCGGAGCCAACCCACACGGTCACGGGGGGGGGGGGGAACGTTCAGACAGCACCCGTAGTCGGGTTCAAACCCAGACCTCTGGGGCCGTGTGGCAGCAACTCTACCGCTGTGCCACTGTGTTATTATTTCTGTAGCTCTTTCAAGCAGTGGGGCAAAGAGCAGAGACGTCTGTTGTTGCCGTAGCTGGTGTGAAGAGATGTTGGGTTTTCTAATACGGGGGCACGTTTGGGGAACTACGGTTCCCCTGTCGCGGTGGTGTTAAAGGTGCCCCCTCTGTACTACCTGCTGTGGCCACACGTGACAGTGGTGTGCAAAGTAGAGCCTCTCCAATCCCGTTAGTGTTCGCTTCGATAAGCTGTGACTGTGGTGTGTGGGAGGAAACCAGAGCACCTGGAGAAAACCCATGTGGTCATAGGGAGAGTGTGCAAACTCCACACAGACAGCAAGGAGGTCAGGATTGAACCCGGGTCTCTGGCACTGTGTGCCAGTGGCTCTACCAGCTGCGCCACTGTGCCACCCTCAGTAGTCAATGTGATTTTCACTCACATTTAGTGTAGTTAGCATCTTCAACCAAGTCCCTGCCTTGTGCAGCATGTTCACGCTGTTGGTCATGCTGTATTTAGTATACAACGCGGCAACAGGCCCTTGGGCCTACAGAGTCCGCACCAACCAGCGATCCCTGTGCACTAACACTATCCTACACGCTTTATAATTCACAGAGCATTAATTAACCTTAATTAATCTGTGTGGGAGGAAACCGGAGCACCCGGATAAAACCCCTACGGTCTCGGAAGAACATACAAATTCCATACAGACAAGCACCTGTAGTCAGGATGTAACCTGGGCCTCTGGCGCTGCAGGGCAGCAACTTTACCACTGCACTGACAAAAATAGTTGAGAAAACCAAAACACGAACTTTGGACCAAAGTGACACTTCTCTGGGAGCATGTAGCTGAGTGAAATATCACAATATTTAAGTCTAGGTGTATTATTGTTATGTGTACTGAGGTACAGTGAAAACAGCTTTTTGTTGTGTGTTATCCAGAGAAAAGACTAGACATGAGTACAATAAAGCCATCCACAGTGTGCAGGTAGGGTGTAAAAGGCACAACATGTAGTGCAAGATATATTGACTGAGTCTCTGCTGAAACTACCTGTGTGGGCTGCATGGTGGCGCAGCAGTTTAGTTGCTTCCTTCCAGCGCAGGAGACCCGGGTTCTATCCTGACTATGGCTGATCGCTAGTCGGTGTGGGCTTGATGGGTCCCGTTTCCATACCTTATTTCAAAGTCCAAAGTAAAGTTCAAAGTTATTAAAAATGTCAGTCTTTACTTGGTGAGAAAGGCCAGTTGTTCTGGTGGCGCGGCACTGTGTCGGTGTTGCAGGGGTCGGCCTGGCCTGGCGATGTTGTCGATGAGCCTCCACCGCTGCTCCGCCACAACCTGCTGCTGCAGGCTGCGTCCGATCCACGTGATCGGTCACTTGTAACAGCGCCCGGCCCAATTGACCCCAGGCTGCTTCAGGACCTCCACTGACAATAATAAACCAAAACCCAATGTAGACTGCCCTCTCTGTAAAGAAAGTTATTCCCTGCTCTGTCCCGTATGGCTCAAGCCACAGGAAACCCCTCTGCACTCACCGCCAATGTCCTGTATGAGCTTTGTAGAAACAAAGAACTGCAGGTGCTGGTTAATACGCTAAAGTGCTCAAAGTGCTGGAGTAACTCAGCAGATCAGGCAGCATCTCTGGAGCACAAAGTGCTGGAGTAACTCAGCGGGTCGGGCAGTATCTCTGGAGAAAAAGGACACATGGTGCTAGAGTAACTCAGCGGGTCAAGCAATATCTCTGGAGCACAAGGTGCTGGAGTAATTGTCTGAAGGAGGGTCCTGAACTGGGATGTCACCTATCCATGTTCTCCAGAGATGCTGCCTGACCCGCTGAGTTACTGCAGCTCTTTTTGTCCTTTCCTGTACGAGTTTTCTATGCTTCAGTGACATTTACTAAATCGGTGAGATTAATCTCTCCACAGAGGCCAGGAATCAATCTGTTAAACTTTTGCAAGTGTGTGCTTCCATAACGAGGGCAACCACAGCTATGTAGAGTGTTCCATGTGTAGGCTGTGATTAATTGGAGTTGGACCTCTACTCTTGTGCTCGAAGAAGAACACACTTTTTGCCTCCCTGGATTTGTAGCATTGGTTTGTTTATTGTCACGTGTAGTTAGTTATTTTAGTTTATTGTCACGTATACTGAGGTACAGTTTATAGAGGTACAATGTATAGTCTTTCCTGATTGGATAGTATGTATCAAAGCTGCTTTGTTACATGCTATCCAGTCGGGAAAGATAATACATTGTAATCGAGCTATTCACAGTGTACAGATGCATGATAAAGGGAATAACGTTTAGTGTAAGTTAAAGTCTAAAAAGATCCGATTACAGATAGTCCAAGGTTCTCAAATGAGGTAGATGGTAGATCAGGACTGCTCTCTATTTGTTGTCAAGTTTACTCTGGAGTTTAGAAGGATGAGAGGGTATCTTATTGAAACATATAAGATTATTCAGGGTTTGGACACGCTAGAGGCAGGAAACATGTTCCCAATGTTGGGGGAGTCCAGAACCAGGGGCCACAGTTTAAGAATAAGGGGTAAGCCATTTAGAATGGAGACGAGGAAACACTTTTTCACACAGAGAGTGGTGGGTCTGTGGAATTCTCTGCCTCGGAGGGCGGTGGAGGCCGGTTCTCTGAATACTTTCAAGTGAGAGCTAGATAAGGCTCTTAAAGATAGCGGAGTCAGGGGATATGGGGAGAAGATAGGAACGGGGTCCTGATTGGGGATGATCAGCCATGATCACATTGAATGGCGGTGCTGGCTCGAAGGGCCTGATGACCTACTCCTGCACTTATTGTCTATTGTTAGGATGGTTCAGTGGCCTGATAACAGCTGGGATGAAACTGTCCCTGAATCTGGAGGTGTGTGTTTTCACACTTCTGTACCTCTTTCCTGATGGGAGAGGGGAGATGAGGGTGTGATGCTGGTGGCCTTGCTTAGGCAGCGTGAAGTGTAGAAGAAGTCAATGGAAGGGAGGTTGGTTTACGCGATGGTCTGGGCTGTGTCCACAACTCTCTGCAATTTCCTATGGTCTTGGATGGAGCTGTTCCTAAAACCATTCTGTGATGCATAACGATAAAATGCTTACCACGGCACATCTGTAGAAGCTGGTGATGATTTTTGGAGACATGCCAAACTTCCTAATCCTTCTAAGGAAGCAGAGATGTTGGTGTGATTTCATGGCCATTGCTTCAATATGTCTAGTCTAGGACAAGTTGCTGGTGGAACGTGAAGCTTTGGTGCCGTCAATGTAACCGCTTCATTTCCTGAAGCAGATCACCATCTCTACTGTATTGTACTGAGATATAGTGAAATGCTTTATTTTGCATTGCATGCTGTCCAGTCAAATTATTCCTTGCATGAGTGCAATCAAGCCGTCCACAAGTACATCAGGCAGTGCAAAGAGAAAATTGTTTATTTACTCTTTATACTACTTGACGTACTTGAGTTCAGAATATAGCGTTACAGCTACAGAGAGAGTGCAGATAAAAAGAAATGTACAAGGTCCCCAATGAAGTAGGTTGGAAGATCAGGTCTATGTCCTTAGCTTATGGGAGGACCGTTCAGTACTCTGATAACAGTGGGTGGGGGGAGGAGTTTTTGGTATGTGCTTTTGAGTTTTTTGTGCCTTCTGCCTGACAGGAGGGGAGAAGAGGAAATTACCTATCTGTGAGTGGTCCTTGGTAATAATATGTTGTCTCATTTTCCAAGGCAGCACGAGGTGTGGATGGGAGTCAATGTTGTGGGGGGGGGGGGGGAGGGAGAGAGGGAGAGGCTGGTTTGTGTGATGGACTGGGCTGCATCCACAATTCTCTGCAATTTCTTGCAGTGTTGGGCACAACTCTTCCCAAAACAAGCAGTGATGCATCCCGATAGGATGCATCTGTAGAAGGGTGTCAGGGGTTATGGGGAGATGGCAGGAGAAAGGGGTTAAGAGGGAAAGCTAGACCAGCCATGATTGAATGGCGGAATAGACAATGGGCTGAATGGCCTAATTCTGCTCCTATAAGTTCTGAACTTGTGAAGTTGGGAAGAGTTATTGGAGACAAGCCAAACTTTATTGGAGTCTTCTGAGGAAGTAGAGGCATTGGTGTGCTTTCATGGTTATATCGTCAGTATGGTTAGATTAAATTGGTGATGTTTAGAACTTGAAGCTCTCGACCATCTCCTCATTGATGCCAACTCGGGCATGTACCCCTCCGCGTTTCCTGCGGTCAATGACTAGCTCCTTCACATTGTTGGCAGTGAGGAGAGGTTGCTGTCATACCAGGTCCCTGTGAACCCTGACATCCTTCAGCTAATTGCAGTGTAAAAACAACTCTGCCTTTCCACTGTTTTCACATTTTCCACAGTATGTTCCAATTGCCAACTCTTCATGCGATCCATGCAGATCCACTTGAAACCTGCTTGTGGCCGAGAGTTCTAGCTGCCTTTCTGATGACAGCAGGCATGGACATGTTATACTTGTCACCTTCATGTTCTTCGAGATAATGGATAACGGTGATATCAACACTGCTACCCCCTGCATCCCAACAAATACCTCCACTATCACTCTCCTTTCTCTCACTCTCTCTTCATTGCTCCACCTCCCCCTTTTCTTTCTCTTCTTTTGCTCTTGCTCCCCCTTCTCGCTCTCCTTCTCTCTCTCTCCCTCCCCCTAGTTCCTCCCTCCCCATTCTCTGTACCTCTTCTTGCTCCTCCATATCTTTCTTTCCCCTTTCTTCTCGCTCTTTCTTGTTTCTCCCTAATCCCGTTTCTCTCTCGCTCTCCCTCCCCCCTTTTTTATTTCTCTCACCTTCGCTCCTCCCTTCTCTTTCTACTATCCCACTCTCCTCCAGCTCTTTCTCTATTTATTTTTCTATCTCTCCTCTGTCTGTCTCTCTATTTGTCTCTCTCTTCCCTCTTTTCTCTTTCTATCTCTCGCTCTCACTCTCTCTCCCTCCTCCTCCCACCTTTTTCTCTCTCCCACTTTCCCTCTCGCTCCCTTCACCCCTTTCCTCTCCCTCCTTCCTTTTCCCACTCTCCCTCTTCCCCCCCCCCTCTCCCTTTCCAGCTGCCACCAGTTTTTCCACTTTTCCATCTTCTGCATCGCCCTCTCGTTGCCCACCCCTTCCTGTTCCCGGTCATGCCACTCCGCAGCTGCCAGGAGCACCTTTGCCCACCCTGTACCTCCTGTCCCCTGTGCCCTCTCTTGACTCGGACCTGTGCGTGTAGCTGTGAGCTCCCTCCCTCCCTGCAGGTTCCACTGTGCTCTGTTGGGTTGGTCTGCTGCCGGCTCCTATAAATAGCGCTCGGCAACGTAGGGTTGCTTATGAACAAGGGGGGAGCGTCAGGGAAGGAAAAGCCCCATTTGGTGTCCAAATGGCTGCAAGCCAGATGATTAAGTGTTACAGCAGATGAGAATATGGGGAAGTGGAGCATTTAACAGTCAGTGCTCACTGCGCGATGACAGAAATGTAAAAACTACATCCAAGAATGTTTTTATTTGTCATGTTCTGGGTACAAACTGGAACAATGAACTACTTTCGTGCTGCTTTAGATGCAACGACAATAAGAATAAATGAAAAATGAATCGGAAGTTATTTTAAGTAAATCACACCAAAGAGCAAAAAACAAGTTTATATCACAACTATAGTATTGGTCTATTATTATCATGTGTGCCGCAACACAGTGGAAAAACTATTTTCTCTTTTGCATTACTTGATGTAAAAGTATGATTTGAAAAAAAATAATATATAGCATCACAAATTCAAGGAAGGTTCACATTTAAAAAAAACAAAAAACTGCAAGAGTAATAGATTGGGAGATCGGGAATTTGCCTTGGTACATGAGAGGTTTGTTCAGGAGTCCGATAACCGCTGGGAAGAAACCATTCCAGATTTGGCGGTACGTGCTTTCAAGCATTTGTGTCTTTTGTCGGACGGGAGAAGAGGGAATAACTGCAGTATGAGTAGTGGTCCATCTCTGCAATTGCTTGTGGTCTTGGGCAGTTCAGTTGCAACACAAAATGCTTTCTATGGTGCCCAGGTTTACATTGTTGAGTGTCAATGGAGGCATGGCAAATTTCCTCCATCTTCTGAGGTTGTAGAGGCATTGGTGCCAGGTCCTTAATGGTTCGTTGTTAAGATAATTATTGTTAGGATTGTTCAAGGTGGTTCAGGATGGTTCGAGTTCTAGGAACAGAACCTTTGCCCCAACTTGCCCATGCTGACCAAGATGCCCCATCTACACCTGCCGGTATTTGTCAGGTATTCCTCTAAACGTTTCCTATCTATGTACCTGTCCAAATGTCTTTGAAAGGTTTTAAAACCTGCTTCAACTACCACCTCAGGCAGCTCGTTTCATACACCCACTACCCTTTGTGAGAAATTGTTGCCCCTCAGGATCCTATTAAATCTTTCACCTTAAACCTGTGTCCTCTGGTTCTCGATTTCCCCATAATTCTGGGTAAAAGACTCTGTGCATCCACCCTGTCTATTCTCCTCATGATCATGTACACCTCTAGAAGATCATCTCTCATCCTCCTGTGGTCCAAGGAATAATTTCCCTGCCTGTCCAACCTCTCCCGACAGCTCGGGCCCTTGAGTCCTGTCAAAGGATTGATGGGAAGAAGCTGTTCTTGAACCTGGAGGTCATGGTTCTAAGGCTCCTGTACCACCTGTAGGGTGGCACAGTGATGCAATGGTAGAGTTGCTGCCTCACAGCACCAGGGACCCCAGTTTGATCCTGACTATGGCTGTCGTTTTTGAGGAGTTTGCAGGTTCTTCCCGTGACCACGTGTATTTTCTCCGGGTGCTCCAAAGATGTATAAGTTTGTAGGTTAATCAGCTTCTGTAAATATTCCCTAGTGTGTAGGATAGAACTAGCGTGAACGGGGTGATCTTTGGCCGGTGCAGACTCTGTGCTGAAGGGCCTGTTTCCACGTTGTATCTATAAACTAAACTAAACCTTCCCGATGGAAGCCGTGAGATGAGAGTGTGACCAGGGTAGTGTGGGTATTTGATATTAGCTGCCTTCTTGAGACAGTGCTTCCTGTAGACACTGCTAGATCCTGCAGATGAAAGTTTAAAAGTCACTTATCATTCTTGTAATTAATTAAACAGAATAACTGGTGATACGACTTTAGACTTTAGGGCCACAGTGCAGAAACAGGGCCTTCGGCCCACCGAGCCCACGCCGACCAGCAATCACCCCTTGCACACCAGCGCTATCCTATACACTAGGGATCATTTACAATTTTTACCGAAGCCAATTAACCTACAAACCTGTACGTCTGGTGAGTGGAAGGAAACCGGAGCACCCGGTGAAAACCCACGCGGCCATAGTGAACGTGCAAACTCTGAACAGACAATACCTGTAGTCAGGATCGAACCCAGGTCTCTGGCGCTGCATGGCAGCAACTCTATACCGTTGTACCACCCTGCTGCTTGGTATTGTCAGGGATTCTGATGGGCAGGATTAATTTGAGTTGGGAAAACAAGGGGTGATTAGGCTACAGTGCGTGTGCGTGTGTGTGTGTGGCTGCCTGACCCTCTGAGTGTTTTAAAACAATGATTTCCCTCATTATTGTGTACACCTCTATAACATTACCCCATCCCTTCCCCCTCCTGTGTTCCAAGGAGGCTGAGGGGTGATCTTATAAGAGGTGTATAAAATCAAAAATCTTCGGTCAGGGGATTAAATGGTTAAAAGAGTGCGAGCACCAGCGGACGAGGCTTTGTGTTAACAGTAGTCTTGCCTTTAAATTCTTGTGTGCATGTTAATCTGTCCAAGGAGACTGAGGGCCGCTGGATTATAGTCGGGCCTCAATTAACTTGGTCGCCCCTTGAGACGGCTTTGGAAGGTTAGCTATGCGAGTTGCCTTGCCGTTTGTGTTTGTCTTGGACATCTGTGCAAATGGTGTCTCCCTCCCCCCCTGCCCCAGTCTTAGTCCTCATGCTAATGGACGCGATTTGCATTTGCTGCCATCCTTTTCTCTCCCAGACCCCCCTCCCCTTCCCCCTCTACCCACCCTCCCTCTCCACCCCCCCTCCCCTCCCCCTTCTAGTCTTCAATGTTTCACCCCACAGTCACCGGAGAATGGTCTGTGAAAGGAATCTAGAGCCACAGAGGGGGTTGGGAGGAGAGGGGTGTCCACTTTGCTTAAATAACATGGATGAAAGCGACTGAAAGTGAGCTGTTTGTCAGTCCGCCTGTCTGCTTTTTAACCCATTGCACGCTGAAGTCGACAAAGCCCTGTACTTTTCCACTCTCCCGTCCAGTTTGTTATTGTCACGTGTACCGAGGTACAGTGAAAAGCTTTTGTTTGCATGCTATCCAGTCAGATAACAGATTATACATTAATATTCAAGCCGTCCACAGAGCACAGATAAAGGGTACAAGATTTAGTGCAAGATATACATTTTAAGTCTGATTAAAGATAGTTCGAGGGTCTCCAATGTGGTAGATGGGAGGCCAGGGCTGCTTTCTAGCTGGTGATAGGATCATAAGTGATGGGAGCAGAATTAGGCCATTCGTCCCATCAAGTCTAAGCCATTCAATCATAGCTGATCTATCTCTCCCTCCTAACCCCATTCTCCTGCCTTCTCCCCATAACCCCTGACACCCGTACTAATCAAGAATCTATCAATCTCTGCCTTAAATATATTAACGGACACCTCCACAGCCTTCTGTGGCAAAGAATTCCTCAGATTCACCACCCTCTGACAAAAGACATTCCTCCTTATCTCCTTCCTAAAAGAAGGTCCTTTAATTCTGAGGCTATGACCTCTAGTCCTAGACTGTCCAACTGGTGGAAACATCCTCACCACATCTGCTGTATCCAAGCCTTTCGCTATACTGTACATTTCAATGAGGTCCCCACTCGTTCGTCTAAACTCCAGCAAGTACTGGCCCAGTGCTGTCAAACGCTCATCATGTGTTAAGCTCATAGGTACACAAAAATGCTGGAGAAACTCAGCGGGTGCAGCAGCATCTGTGGAGCGAAGGAAATAGGCAACGTTTCGGGCCGAAACCCTTCTTCAGACTGCCTATTTCCTTCGCTCCATAGATGCTGCTGCACCCGCTGAGTTTCTCCAGCATTTTTGTGTACCTTCGATTTTCCAGCATCTGAAGTTCCTTCTTAAACACATGTGTTAAGCTCATGGTTGATTCAGTTGCCTGATAACAGTTGGGAAGAAAATGTCCCTGAATCTGGAGGTGTACATTTTCACACTTCTGTACCTCTTGCCTGATGGGAGAGAGGAGAAGGGTGAGACTGGTCCTTAATTATGCTGGTGGCCTTACGGAGGCAGCGTGACGTGTAGAATCAATGGAAGGGAGGTTGGGTTTGTGCGGTGGTCTGGGCTATATGAAGATCTTGCTGGAGTGTGACCTGGGTGGACTGGAGTTATAACGGGGTGTACCCCATGTCTAAAGATCCCCTGTTTACATCATTGAAAATAAAGCATGGAAACCGGCCCTTCGGCCCACTGAGTCCATGCTAACCATTAATCATCTGTTCACACTAGCTCTGCATTATCTCACCACCTCATCCACTCGAGACACACTGGGGGCAATTTACGGAGGCCAGTTAGCCTACAACCCACACGTCTTTACGTTTTTAGTTTAGTTAAGAGATACCGCATGGATACAGGCCCTTCGGCCCACCGAGACCATGCTAGTTCTATGTTATCCCACTTTCTCATCCACTCCCACCACACTAATGTTCATGGAGTCATGGAGCGATACAGCAGGCCCTGTGCCGTAGTCTCTAAGTGTTTCATTGTCCTATGTCCCAGACACAACATTGTTCTATGTTCTACATTAGCTGCTTTCCTGAGGCAGCGTGAAGTGTAGATGGATTGGGTGTTGAGGGAGGCTGCTTTGTGCGATGGACTGGGATACATCCACAAATTGGAGGGATCAGAGTAGAAAGCAAAGATGAATGGGAACGAGGGCATGAAGTTGTGAGCTTCCTGCAACTTTGCTGTGCACAGTGAAGCAGATGTCACACACTGCCAAGAACCACCTTGTGGCCAGTGTGAGTTTAGCCTGCCTTTGGAATGATAGAGGTTCCAGCATAGAAATGACAGCGACCTCTCGAAACAATGTGCAGCTCTTCAACGGATCGCAGCACAGCGATCTCATGGAGTGCTGCAAGCACCTTTGTGACCCGACTTTCTGAATTCCCTTTCCCTCAAAAAAGAACTGGCCTCATCACCTCCGGCCCCCTGGTGGTTTAACCACGAGTACCATGCTGACCCGTGGGCTGTTGGAAAGGCATGGAAGCTTCCCCACTTGCCCTTGCAATCGACCTGCCCTGAGTTAGTCTCTCTCTCTTTTTCGCTTCCTCTCCCCCTGCGTCCCCCTCTCTGTCTCTCTCTCTCTCCCTCTATGTCTCTCTCCCTCTCTCTCTCTCACCCCCTCTCTGCCTCTCTCTCCCTCTCTGTCTCTCTCTCTCCCTCTCTGTCTCTCTCTCCCTCTCTGTCTCTCTCTCCCTCTCTGTCTCTCTCTCTCTCTGTCTCTCTCTCCCTCTCCCTCTCCTCTCTCTCCCTCTTCTCTTCTCTCTCTTCCTCCCTCTCTCTCTCTCTCCCCCCTCTCCTCTCTCTCGCTCTCTCTCTCCCCCTCTCCTCTCTCTCTCTCTCCCCTCGTCTCTCTCTCTCTCTCTCTTCCTCTCGCTCTCTCCCTCCTCTCTATCTCTCTCCTCTCCTCTCTCTCTTGTCCATCCTCCTCCTCTGTCTCGTCTCCCTCTGCCCGCTCCTACTGTGCCGGTCTCCGGTCGTCTTTCTCGAATCTCCTCCACTCTACTCGGTCTTCTCCCTCCTTCTTTCTCCTCCCCTCGTCTCTCTCCCTCTCCAATCTCTCCTCCGTCCCTCTCTCCCCTCGTCTGCTCTCTCCCTCTCTGATCTCTGTCTGTCCCTCTGCTCATCTCCTCATCTGTCTCTCTACTCTCTCTCTGTCCTTCTCTCTCTCTCTTCTCTCATACTCATTCTCTCTCCCTCCTCGTTCTCTCTCTCTTCCCTCTCTGTCTCTGCTATCCTCCCTCTCTGTCTCTGTCTCTCGTCCCTCTCTCGTACTCTCTCTCCCTCTCTGTCTCTCTCTCTCCCTCTCTGTCTCTCTCTCCCTCTCTGTCTCTCTCTCCCTCTGTCTCTCTCTCCCTCTCTGTCTCTCTCTCTCTCTCTTTCTCTCATCATCTCTCCTCTCTCTGTCTCTCTCTCCCTCTCTCTCTCCCTCTCTGTCTCTCTCTCTCTCTCCCTCTCTGTCTCTCTCTCCCTCTCTCTCCCTCTCTGTCCCTCTCTGTCTCTCTCCCTCTCTCTCTCCCTCTCTGTCTCTCTCTCTCTCTGTCTCTCTCTCTCTCTCTCTCTCTACCTCTCTCTCTCCCCCCCCTCTCTGTCTCTTTGTCACAGAGGCTGGAAAAGACGCAGCTTTTCGGAGTGGGGCTGATTAATGGGCATTCTCGGGCTGTCGGGACAATAGGAGGCAACCTCTCCCTGTACGCCTGTGGCCCTTGAGTGATGGTTCTGGGGCTGAGGCACCACTTGCCATCTGTCTCTCCCCCTGCTCCCCATTGTTCCGCCATTGCCTTTGTTCGACCAGTTCACTGCCGTGAAGAGGCGACCTCTTTAGTTTTCTAAATCTTCAACTTCATGCTAGAAAGTCTTGCATTAAGGTGACTCCACTAATGTTTAAAAGAAACTTCCGATCTTTTGTGATAGTCTGTTGAGAAATTGGGAGGGAAGGTATAGATGGCGGAGAGGTGTGGGGGTGGGGGGGGGGGGGGGGGTGGAGGAGGCTGGGGACTGATTTTTTGTTTTTGTTTTTTGGCACCTCTGAGGCCTTGTTATACTTGATTACACTGATTAAAGTCTTTCACAAGAGGCTCTCAGCTAACTAAGATTGTAATTCTTGGAATTCAAGGCAAAAATATTGACCTACCAAGGAAGCGTAGAACCTAGAACAGTGAGTGCAGGAACAGGCCCTTCGGCCCACAATGTCTGTGCTAAAAATGCTGCCTCTCACCTGGCGCTGTAAGGCAGCAATTCCACCACTGTGCCATCCTAAATGTGAGGGCGAGTGTGGGTAACAGGATAATAAGTGGGAGGGTGTGGTTGCTGTGAGAGCTAGCATCCACCCAATGGGCTGAATGGCCACTTCTGGTGTCGCAAAAAATATACTTCGATTCACATTGAGTCGTAACTCAATGACACCAAACTAAATAAAAATGTAATCGAGGGACAAGAAACTGTAGATGGCGGAGTTGTGTGTAAAACGTGTAAAGTGGAGGAACTCAATGGGCCAGGCGTCATCTTGTTTGTTTTCTTTAGAGATACTGTTGCTCACTGAGACCACACCCTCCATCGATCTCCCGTTCACTCTGGTTCTATGTCCTATCGCTTTCACATCCACTCCCTACACACTTGGGGCAATTTACAGAGAACAATTAACCTACAAACCCGCACCTCTTTAGGTTGTGGGAGGAAACCGGAGCACCCGGAGGAAACCCACGCAGTCACAGGGAGAACGTGCAAACTCCACACAGACAGCGCCCCAGGTCAGGATTAAACCCAGGTCATAAGGAATAGGAGCAGAATTTGGCCATTCGGCCCATCAAGTCTACTCCGCCATTCAATCGTGGCTGATCTATCTCTCCCTCCTAACCCCATTCTCCTGCCTTTTCCCCATAACCTGTGACCCCTGTACTCTGGCGCTGAAAGCTAGCAGCTCTACCCGCTGTGCCACTGTGGCAAGAAACGGGCAGACAGCGTATTGGGTCGATAGCCTTCTTCAGACTGAAAAAGTAAAGACCGTATGCTTGAAATCTTATTATTTTCCCGCCTAAAAATATATTTTTCTTCTTTGGCGGACTCTGCATTTTTGGCCATTGGTGGCTGCGTGCAGATAAAGTACTTGCAACTTTTAAGCAACATTGGATATCCTGAAGCACTTGATGCTCTTCGTGAGTCGGAGTGTAAATTGGATAGAGAGTGACGGCAGGGAGCGGCAGCAAGTTTCTGAGCAGAGTGTGTCGGGGGCCTGAGGTGGGAGGATGAGCCAGGAGTGGCCATCGTCTGTATGCTTATAGTTGTGGGTTGGACTATCCTGGGCTCTGTACAGGTATAAGGATCAAAATGGCAAATGGGATAGTGCTAATGTTTGGGATGGTTAGTGGGCCGAAGGGCCTGTTTCTGTGCTGTATCTTAAGTCTCTTGTCTTCACATCTTCTCCGCTACTTGCGCTGCATGTTTAAAATTTACTGAGGGGGGGAGAATACCCGAGTTCTGAAAGGCGGATAATTGGTGATTAACTGCTTTGGAAAGTGAAGCGGGTGACAAAGGATGAAAGTGGGGGCTGTGCCCTGGGTGAGCGTGTTGCTGTGGGGGGTGGGGGTCTATGTCAGCTGTCTTGCCTTGCTGTATTGACCTGACCCTGGAGGGGGAGGGGTTGGGGGATGTGCCCAACCAGAGCCGTGAAAGGAATGTACCCTTTTTTTGTCGGTAAGCCACAGTAACTCACAGCAGCTGGGATGGATTAACAGAGGTCAAAGCTCAAATGTCAAACTACAGGGGCCCCCAGTTGAGGTCTGGCTATGTCAAGGGAAGGGAGGGGGGTGGAGGATGTTGCTCTGGGAGGTGTTGGGGGTGGGGGAAGGGAGAGCAGGAGAGCGAGGGACAGTGCTGTAACAGTCTGGGTTTAGATGGCACTGAGACGGGATCAGACCTAGTTCTCGTGTTCTTCTCCTCAACCCCCCCCTCCCCCCAGGGCTGGGTATGTCTGCTAATAACAGCAGGAACACTGCAAATTCCTAGTCGCACCCTGGCCACTCCCCTCTCCCATCGGGCAAACGGTATAGAAGTGTGAAAACGCACACCTCCAGATTCAGGGACAGTTTCTTCCCAGCTGTTATCAGGCAACTGAACCATCCTACCAACAACTAGAGAGCAGTCCTGAACTACTATCTACCTCTAATATGAACCCTTGGACTATCTTTGATCAGACTTTACTGGCTTTATCTTACACTAAGCGTTATTCACATTATTCCCTTTATCATGTGTCTGTACCCTGTGGGTGGCGTGATGGTAATCATGCATTGTCTTTCTGCTTAGCACGCAACAAATGCGTTTCACTGTACCTCTGTACAAGTGACAATAAACTAAACTAAAACTAAGGGGATACCCATGGCATGAGGCACAGATTACGGGTACACTAAATGACCTCCAGTTTCACTCTCCCCCGATTCTCTGAAGAAAGGTCCTGACCTGAAATGTCCAGAGATGCCGGCTGACCCATTCAGCATTTTATGTCCATCTTTGGTGTAAACCAGCATCTATAGTTCCTTCTAACACAAATAAATCTTATGTTGGGATCACGTTCATTTTATAAGCAGAGCTCGTGTTCTTACAGGAGAAATAAATACTGAATGTAACTTAGAAATGTTACATTTAATGTTAAAGGATATTGATTGACGGCTGCAATAATTGCTTTGTGATTAACTGTGTTTGGGGAGTTTAAAGTGTGTGTGTTTGGACGCGAGACACACGAGGTATTTTACACTGAAATGTCAGTAGCACAAAGCCAGGCACCTTGAGGTTGTGTATTATCTCCATTTTACATTAAAGGGGTAGAAAAAGGAACTGCAGATGGGGTTTTTTTTAACAAAAAAAGGACAAATGTACTGGAGTAACTCAGTGGGGTCAGGCAGCATATTTGGAGACAGACTGGTGACGTTTCGAGAGTAGGTCCCGACCCGAAGCATAGACCTATCCATGTTCTCCAAATATGCAGTCTGACCCGCTGAGTTACTCCGGCACTTTGTGTCCTTCCTTGCATTAAAGCGGGCTGTGTGACTTTTGTGTCCAGGATTCAAGTCTGTCTGTTTGTGTCACAACTTTTTTAGCTGCTCGAAGTTAAGGGGTAAAGTTAAAGGGTTAGATAAGGGTTACTGAAGAGTTTGGTCTTGTGGCTTTGAGATTTGCATCATAAGATTTTTTCCAAGTGTTATGTGCTAAGTGTTCGCCAGAAACTGGTTCTAATCCCGTGTGTGTGTGTGTGTGTGTACATTTATTTATGTGTGTTTAGTTTAGAGTTACAGCGCGGGAACAGGCCCTTCGTCCCACCAAGTCTGCACTGACCAGTAATTCCCACGCACCAGCACTGTCCTATACACTGGGGACAATTTACAATTTCCCCAAGCCACCTGCCCATCATCTCCGTCACCCCCCTGGTGTCCTGCAGTGGCTGAAGTCCTGGAATAATTCCACACCGATTTTGAGCAGGGACTTTTTTGCTTCAAATGCTGGCAATCTGAAACACAAACAGAAAACCCCAGAACACTCGGCAGCATCTGTGGCGAAATGGAACTAAAGTGTCAGTTTGGTGGGTGGGTGTCTGTCAGGAAGAGCACCCTCCTTAAAATGGCGGTGGTGGAAAAAGCATCCTTCTCCTTTAATGGGCGGGGTAAAAGCGTGCTCTCCTTAAAATGAAGGTGGGGGGGGGAAGGAAGGTTGTTCCCACATTAAAGTGGAAATGGGGACAAACTATGTGCCCACTGTGAAATGTTAATGGGGCAAGGGGTGCAGTCACCTTAAACTGGGTGGGGGCAAATGGTGTGCTTACTTTAAAATGGGAATGGTGTGCTCACTTTAAAATGGAGGACAGCAAAAGGGTATCCCTCCTCAGTCCTGGGATGGGTGACTTCAGTCATATGGACAGATTGAAATGTTCTCCTTTGAACTGTGAGGAGGTCGTGAGAAGAACTGATGGAAGTATTTAAAATCACTAGGTTGGGTGGATGGAGAGAATTGTCCTCCACGTTGGTCAAACTGGCATTGATGGGATTGGTCAAAGAGCCCAAGGTGGAGGAAGGAACATTCTCCAGTGTCCAGTGGTTGTGGCCTGGAGGCAAATACAATGGCGATGTTCAACCGGGAGCTGAAGGGAAGAGTTGTTAGATCGGCGCAGCTGGTAGAGCCACTACCTCACAGGGCTGGAGACCCGGGTTCGATCCTGACCTTGGCGGCTGTATATATGGGGGGGGGGTTGCATATTCTCCAGGTGACAGTGTGGGTTTTCTCAGGGCGCTTGGGATTCCACCCACATCCCAAAGACATGTGCGTCCATCTTCAAAACTCAACTACACCAGCCCCTCCCCAACCAGCCAGTGTGCTGCGTTTCTGACGGAGGTGATTTCCTCTCCCCCCCCCCCCCCCCCCCCCCCCCCTCGCATACCGTCACGTTGCACAATGAGCCCTTGAGTAGTTGGACGGACAAAGCCCATTTTCACCTTTACAGATGCTAATCTTCTCTTTGTTCAGCTAATGCTACCCACTCCAGGCAGTGGTCAGTCGGTGTGAATCTCTTCAAACCGGCACTTTTGTTGTGGGTATAAAAAACACCCCTCAATATACCAGGAATAGTTGGTAATGTTGAGGTTTGCTTTCCCAGTCAGAAATCTTCAGCTCTTTACTGGAGAACAGACATCTGCTTAGTCAAGCGTCAAGAGTGTTTTATTGTCAAATGCCCCGAAGCAGAATAATGACATTTTTACTCGCAGCAGCACAGAGTTCAGTAGCTTCAGCTCGTATGGTCATAAAGAATAGGAGTAAAATTTGGGCCATTCGGCCCATCAAGTCTACGCCGCCATTCAATAATGGCTGATCTATCTCTCCCTCCTAACCCCATTCTCCTGCCTTCTCCACACAACCTCTGACACCCGTACAAATCAAGAATCTATCGATCTCTGCCTTAAATATATCTGCCTCAATTTACTGCCTATTCCAGTAGATTTGTTCAGCAAAGAGGCAGTAGTTTAGTTTGGAGGTATAGCATGGAAACGGGCCATTCATGCCCAGTGCAGACACGTGGCATAACGCGGTAAACCACAATATGGTCGGCGTCAGTCCGTTTGACATTTCCCCAACTGCCCAAACCCCCCTCCTCGCAGTGGAACCTGCACAAATGTATTGCATAGGCTGGATCGATAGTTGCCTACTGGAGCCAGGCGTTCTTTCTGATTTGCATTGGCAAATGCTGGAGATCAGGGCTTGCATTCTAATGACCGCCGGGTTGAAAGGTGTGCGAACTGAATGTGTCTGTTCATGCGATGTGGGTGCCCAGCTCTCCTTGTGTCACTGCCTCTGTCAGCCTCTTACCCTTCTGTATTTATTCTTGTTAATCCACAGACTTGATGTTTGTGCAGGGGACTAGGTTGAGGAATTGGGGGGGGGGGGGGGAAGAGGGGGATGGTTCCTGTTTGACTAGTGAGCCACATGATCGATACTGGACTGGAATTAAAGATTCAGGCTGTATTTCTGCTAATATTCTACTTCTGCTGTATTCTAATTCCCTCCCCCTCTTGGTCCGGGGAGGTACTCCTACAAAAGCCTGCTGCAATTTCGGGCAGCATGGCTGTAGAGCAGCTGCCTCAGAACACCAGAGACTACGGGTGCTGTCTGTACAGAGTCTACCTTCTCCCTGTGACTGCGAGTTTCCTTCCACACTCCAAAGCCGTGCAGGTTTGCGGGTTAAATGGCTTCTGTAAATGGTAAATTGTCCCTAGTTTGTAGGATAGTGCTAGTGTGCAGGGTGATTGCTGGTTGCAATGGACTTGGTGGCCAAAGGGCTTGGTTACTTCCTGTATCTCTGTAGTCCAAAGATTCAAGCCAGCGAGAAGGGCATTTTAAATACAACAGGATTAATACTGCTTTCAAATCTGAGACTGGGGGAATGGTTGGTTTGCTGGAGCAGTGGTTAGTGTATAAAGTGTGGAGTGGCCATGAGAGAGTAGGGGCCAGAATCTTTATCCCTGCTAAGATTTGCATGTAAATATTCAGGAGCAGTGTGATTGAGAGCATTCCTAATTCAGTGGCAGAGGCAATACAAGATGCTGTGGTGAGAAAGAATGTGGGCACAGTGCCAAGAACACCTTCCTTTGAGCAGATCAAAGCCTCTCAAAACCCATTGAAGTTAAATGTGTAAATTATATAAGCATGTGAAACATCCCTTCACTATTAAATACTGCTACTGGTTCGAGCACACGTGTGCGTTTTCACGCAGACTCAGAAAAACAACCTACATGACCCAAAACCACATCCCATTTTTCTCCAGGGATGTTGCCTGACCCGCTGAGTTACCAGCACTTTGTGTCCATAGGGGCAAAGAGGTCCTTCTGAAGTTGTATAGGGCCCTAGTGAGACCACACTTGGAGTATTGTGTGCAGTTTTGGTCCCCTAATTTGAGGAAGGACATTCTTGCTATTGAGGGAGTGCAGCGTAGATTTACCAGGTTAATTCCCGGGATGGTGGGACTGTCATATGCTGAGAGAATGGAGCGGCTGGGCATGTACATTCTGGAGTTTAGAAGGATGAGAGGATATCTTATTGATACATATAAGATTGTTAAGGGTTTGGTCATGCTAGAGGCATTCATTCTTCCCCCGCACAATTAAAGCATGGAATAATCTCCACCCTACTATAGTTATCCAACCAGATGCAACTAAATTTAAAGTAGCTCTTTCTTCCCAATAAACCTTTCTGGCTTAATTCCTCCCTCCACCACCTCCAGTTTAAATTTGATTTGGAATATTTTGGAGGACCAAGAAACCAAGAACCAACCAAGGCAGGAAACATGTTCCCGATGTTTGGGGAGTCCAGAACCAGGGGCCACAGTCTAAGAATAAGGGGTAAGACATTTAGAACGGAGACGAGGAAACACTTTTTCTCACAGAAAGTTGTGAGTCTGTGGAATTCTCTGCATCAGAGGGAGGTGGAGGCTGGTTCTCTGGATACTTTCAAGAAAGAGCTAGATAGGGCTCTTGAAGATAGTGGAGTCGGGGGATATGGGGAGAAGGCAGGAACGGGGTACTGATTGGGGATGATCAGCCATGATCAAACTGAATGGTGGTGCTGGCTCGAAGGGCCGAATGGCCTACTCCTGCACCTATTGTCTATTATGTTTAACACAATCAAAGACTAGTCACACCCCTGAAGATAGGCAAAAAAGATGGAGTAACGCAGCGGGTCAGGCAGTATCTCTGGAGAACAGGAATAGGTGATGTTTCGGGTCGAGACCCTTCTTCAGATTGAGAGTCGGGGCAAAGGGGAATGAGAGATATAGACGGTGATATATAGAGAGAAATATAGAACAAATGAATGAAAGATATGCAAAAAGCAACGATGGTCCATTGTTGGCTGTGGGTTAGGTGATAATGTGTTGAAAAGACAGTGAAACTAGCACGATGATTAGGGTGGGGGAGGGAGGGGGTAAGAGGGGATGCAAGGGTTACTTGAAGTTGGAGAAATCAATATTGATATGGTTGAGTTGAAAGCTGCTCAAGCAAAATATGAGGTGCTGATCCTCCAATTTGTGCTGGGCCTCACACTGACAATGGAGGAGGCCCAGGACAGAATGGTCAGTATGGGAATGGGAGGGGAGTTAAAATGTTTGACAACCAGGAGATCATATAGGCCGAGGTGACTGAGCAAAGGTGTTCAGCGAAACAATCGCCCAGTCTGCGCCTGGTCTCGCCGAGATATAGGAATCTACACCTGGAACAGCGGAGACAGTAGATGAGATTGGAGGAGAGTCGAGGTCCCTGGACAGAGTCGAGGGAGGAGGTTTAGGGCCAGGTGGTGCATCTCCAGCGGTTGCAGGGGAAGGTACCTGGGGAGGGGGTGGTTTAGATGGGGAGTTCGGATGAGTTAACCAGGGAGTTGCGGTGGGAAAGGGCTCTGCGGAAAGGGGTGGAGATGGGAGGTTGTGACTCGTGATGGGGTCCCGTTGCAGATGGCGAAAATGTCGGAGGATTATGTTGGGGTGAAAGTGAAGACTAGGGGGACTCTGTCCCTGTTGTGACTGGAGGGGGGGGGGGGAGAGGGAGCAAGGGAATTGATATCGGGATATTGAGAAGACATGAGTGAGGGCCTCATCTATGATGGAAGAGTGGAACCCCCTATTCCCTAAAGACTGAAGACATCTGGGATCGTGGTATGGAACGCATCATCTTGTCCCACCCTGGTCATTCCTCTTCCCGCTTCCGTCCAGCAGAAGGTGCAGAAGCTTGAAAACGTGCACCACCAGACTCAGGAGCATCTTCTTCCCCTCTGTTATCAGGCTTCTGAACGGCCTTTCCATAGGCTAGGGCAGGGGTGGGGAAACTTTTCATGCTGGGATGCTACATTAAGTTAGCTGTAATCTAATAAGGCCGCATCCAAGAAACTTCAATTAGATATACTTCAAAATGTACGTTATTTTGTAAAAATCTAACTACCATGTACTAACTTCAAGAAAATGAAAAAAAAATGTTAATTCTAAAGTTAACTAACCTTTTAATGACTTTGTTGTGACTGCTTCTTGTGGGAGGTTAATGTACATTCTAGTCGCTTAAGAACTATATAATGAGCATGAAGGGGCTGTCCCACTGTACGAGCTAATTCAAGAGTTCTCCCGAGTTTCCCCTGATTCGAACTCGGAGAATTACGGTTATAGCCGCTTGTAGGTACTTGGGAATCTGGTGGATATTTTTCAGCGTTGAAAATCTTCACGAGTCTTCACGAGCTTACCGTGTTTCCCGAGTACCTGCCGTTAGCCTTACGAGCCGCTGAGAGACGTCCCGAGCTCCGACGTACCCGCTACATACATTCTACGTGCTTACCACGAGTTAGATTTTTTTTTGAACTCGGGAGAGCTCTTGAATTACCTCGTACAGTGGGACAGGCCCTTAACAGGTGTTAAAATAGGCCTCATGACCTACTAATGCTTTCATTGTGGCCGTCAGTCGGGGAGGATTATTTCGTTGAAACTTCCTTTACTCTGAAATTTTAAATGCGTTCATTTTAAGATTAAAATAAAAATAATAGAAGACGAACAAAAACATATTCATAAAATAAAAATAAAAGGATTTGTTCTACAAAATTTGGATTCATTCAAAAGGCCGCACTTAATGGCCTAGAAGGCCGCATGCTGCCTTTAGGCCACAGGTTCCCCACCCCTGGGCTAGGGCACTGTCCGATTCACCTCTACCCCATTGCGGACATTGGACTTTGTCTATGGAACTGAGGCGCTACAATGCTGAGAACTATATTCTGCACTCTGTATTGTCCCCCTTGTTTACTTGAGTTTGACGATTGAATATCATACAAAACAAAGCTTATTGCTGTATCGCTGTGCAGGTGAAATAATGAACAACTTAAGGGAGAGTCGACTTGGTGTGCTATATACAGCACTTAGTGATGTGGTGTTAAAAAAGAGCTTGCACATACAGCAGGAGACAGGTACCCTGTCTACCTGTACCTTGTACCCTCTGAAATGTCCACTGGAAGTTGGATAATTTTATACTGGAAATGTTTTCATTTATCAAGCCAATTAACCTGCAAACTGGTACGTCTTTGGAGTGTGGGAGGAAACTGAAGATCTCGGAGAAAACCCACGCAGGTTACGGGGAGAACGTACAAACTCCGTACAGACAGCACCCGGGATCGAACCCGGATCTCCGGCGCGGCATTTTGCTGTAAGGCAGCAACTCTACCGCTGTGCCACACTGACCAACTAAATGGTTCTGCCACTGATTGGCGACAATAGTCCTGAGGCTGGCTAGCTGACCAGAATTATCAGCTTTGGGATGGGTCAGCTTTGGAGCCATGAATTGATGAGTGCTCCTGTTTGGTCCACCATTAATTCATAGCTTATAGGAGCATAATTAGGCCATTCAACCCTTCAAGTCTACTCTGCCATTCAATCACGGTTGCTCTACCTCTCCCTCCTAACCCCATTCTCCTGCCTTCTCCACATAACCCTTGACACCTGTACTAATCAAGAGTCTGTCAATCTCTGCCTTAAAAATATCCATTGACTTGGCCTCCACTGCCTTCTGTGACAGCTCCACAGATTCACCACCCTCTGACTAAAGAGATTCCTCCTCACCACCATTCCAAAGATACGTCCTTTTATTCTGAGGCTGTGGCCTCTGCTCCTAGACTCTCCCACTGGTGGAAATATCCTCTCCACACCCACTCTATCTAGGCCTTTCACTATTCAGTATGTTTCAATGAGCCCCCCCCCATCCTTCTGAACCTGTGTGCGTTAATGTTGTGAATAAAAGCACAATTATGCGCTGGCTGCGGGGTCGCGTGGGGATTGGGAACAGCCAGAAACCTTGTTTGGCAGCAGTCTCGCATTCTGGAAGGTGATGGCTGGGTCTGGTCAAAGTGTGTGTCGGTGCAGGTCCACTGGCTGCGACCAGCTTCCCACTGAGGTTGGCCTGGGGTTGGGATTGGTCAGGGGTGGGACTGGGGTTGGGATAGGCCAGACTTTATAGGTACAGTGTGGAAACAGGTCCTTCGGACCAGCGATCACCCCGTACACTAACACTATCTTAACACTAAGGACCATGTACAATTTTTTTTTTTTTTTTTTTTTTTTTTTTTTTTTTTTTTTAAACCAAAGCCAATTAACCCACAACCCACACGACTGAAGTGTGGGAGGAAATTGGAGCACGGGGAGAAAATCCATGCGGTCACAGGGAGAACGTACAAACTCTGTACACACAGCACCTGTGGTCAGGATCAAACCCAGGTCTCTGGCACAGTAAGGCAGCAGCTCTCCCGCTGAGCCATGGTGTGCCACCCTCTAGATTCGTATCGTGACACCGTCATCCTACCAAGTGCCCATGAGAGTAGAATGTGACTTCTCCATTTCTCATTTACGACTCACTAGAAATAAACCTGAGAGCTTGTGTGACAGTGGTGCAGTAGCTGCCTTACTGCACCAGAGACCCGGGTTCCATCCTGACTGCAGGTGTAGTCTGTACGGAGTTTGTACGTTCTCCCTGTGACCGTGTGGGTTTTCCCCAAGTGCTCCCACACTGTAAAGACGTACAGGCTTGCTTGGCTTCTATAAATTGTCACTAGTGTGTAGGATAGTGCTAGTGAGTGTACGGTGATCGCTGGTCGGCACAGACTCGCTGGGCCGAAGGGCCTGTTCTCCTCACCATATCTCTAAAGCGGCGTAAAGCTGGGTTTGCGTTGTACACAAGGTGGAGGCAGTAAAGGGGTTGGGTATTTGTAGGAGCGGAGTTTATTGTGGGAGCCAGTCGTTCACAGATCAAGGCTCTGCCGCGAGCCGAGGACTATTCGATGTCCGGCTCGTGACGTGTCGCGGTTTGCTCCCTTTTCCCCTCTCTGGCCCACCATGCTCCGCACGCGCACACGCAAACACACACACACACACACACACACACACACACACACACACACACACACACACACACACACACACACACACACACGGAAGAGGCAGCTGGTGTTTCACTTCAGTTTGATCTGCAGAGGATTACTGGGCTGTAGTTGCTTGCCGTTTGTGGGCAGTGAGCTGAATGGGCTGGCCTAAAGTCACACGTTTAGTTTATTATTATTATTATTATTATTATTATTATTATCACGTGCACTGAGGTAGAGTGAAAAGCTTTTGCTCAGATTAGTGATACAGTGCGGTTTGTCCCAGGACATCGCAGGAACATCCCAGACTGATTCCTGGGATGTCAGGACTTTCATATAAAGAAAGACTGGATAGATTCGGCTTGTACTCGCTAGAATTTAGAAGATTGAGGGGGGATCTTATAGAAACTTACAAAATTCTTAAGGGGTTGGACAGGCTAGATGCAGGAAGATTGTTCCCGATGTTGGGGAAGTCCAGAACAAGGGGTCACAGTTTAAGGATAAGGGGGAAATCTTTTAGGTCCGAGATGAGAAAAACGTTTTTCACACAGAGAGTGGTGAATCTCAGGAATTCTCTGCCACGGAAGGTAGTTGAGGCCAGTTCATTGGCTATATTTAAGAGGGAGTTAGATGTGGCCCTTGTGGCTAAAGGGATCAGGGGGTATGGAGAGAAGGCAGGTATAGGATACTGAGTTGGATGATCAGCCATGATCATATTGAATGGCGGTGCAGGCTCGAAGGGCTGAATGGCCTACTCCTGCACCTAATTTCTATGTTTCTATGTGTGCTGTCAAAGAAACAACTGCCCATGAATACAGTCAATCTGCCAACAGTGCACAGGGAAAGGGCATAACATACATAGCTTAGTTTATTATCGTCACGTTGACGGTGCTACAGTGAAGTTTTTGTTTGCATGTTAACGAGTCTAAGAAAAGACTGTAAATATAGTCAAGCCATCCACAGTCCTCGGGTAAAGGATTAAGGGTACAATGTTAAGTACAACACATAACATTGAAGTCTGATGTAAAGATAGTTCAAAGGTCTCCAATGAGGGAGATTGTAGGTCAGAACCGCTCCACTAGTTGTTGGTAGGATGGTTCAGTCGCCTGATAGCAGCTGGGAGGAACCTGCCCCTGCATCTGAAGGTGTGTGTTTTCACACTTCTGTACCTCTTGGCTGATGGGAGAGGGGAGGTCAGGAGGTGTTGGGATGAGGACAACATGGGGAAAATTTGTTCTTCGGACTGAAGCTGGTTTGGTCTTTATCGATTCCCTCAATGAGCGTTCCCAGTGGGATACATACATGGATGGTGCTGAGGGATGAGAATTTCCAGGGCCTTTCCGGATTATCTGTTTTGCCACAACCTCCGAGAGGAGTCCAACGGTATCAGAGCAGTCCGCCAAGAAGCCGCTGTCCCGGCCTCGGAAGTTAGCTGTGGGAATGGATCCGCCGGCTCTGGCCAGGCTGGAGTTCCAGAGCCCCAGCCACAAGGGGCAAATTCAACCCGCCCTTCAGCCGCAGAAGTCCCGATGAACTAGACAGCGGCAGCCTTGCCCAGTCTGGGCGCAACATTGTCGGGGGGACTTCCGGATGGGGTTTTTTAGAGCACTCTTGTAAATTTGTGCGGATTTAAGGGGGTGCCGGACCACCAGTTGCTGGAAAATCGTGGGAGAGATGTAGTCAACTTTCCATAGACCAAGGATGGAGGACAACAATGTTACTGATTGGACAGTTCCCAAAAATTGAGTTTATTTATTTGTGTGTTCGAGCTGACTGATGAGTTGAGATGAATTTGCAGAGACAGCATTGCTTGTATGTTACCCAGTATCTCGAGGTGCCTGCTGGTCTCAGAAGCTCATGGAAGGATGGAGATCATTGTACCTGGGCAAGTACATGGATAGGAAATGTCCAGAGACAGTGTGTGTGCACAATAGTCTCCCTCGGTCGCCGCCTCTGGTATCGGACATATGGAAACAGTTGTCATTAAGAGTGTCGAGTGTTTAATTGCCAAGTGTACTGAAATGGAATAATGTAATTCTCACTTGCTGCAGCATAACACAGCGCAGGCACCTCGCGTTTCACCCGGAACTATGTTCTTAAAAAGCAGCGCGCAATTCAGAAACGTGTAAATTAAACATTCTCGTGACTACGCTGCCAGGTGTAAATTTGAGCGCCTTAATCCAAAAATACGAGTGCGTAAATCAGGCTTTACTTTCAAATGAACAAGTGCGTTAAACGAAACGCAAGGTGCCTGGACCCGTAGCATAATAAATAAACAAACTAAAAGTTCCATAAAATAAAACCCTCCCCAATATTTGTGAAAAAGCAAAGGCCCAAAATGTCTGGTACAATCTAGACAGATGGTAGTTTGAAGTTTAGTCGATATTTGTAATGCTCAATAGTTTAGTTCAGTTTATTATTATTATTGTCTCATGTACCGAGGGACAGTGAAAAGCGCTTTGTGCGTGGTATCTATCCAGTCAGCCCGAAGAAAGAATGACCGGAGGTAGACAAAAGTGCTGGAGAAACTCAGCAGGTGCAGCAGCATCTATGGAGCGAAGGAGATAGGCAACGTTTCAGGCCGAAACCCTTCTTCAGACTGGGTTGGGACAAGTCTTTGATTAGGTTGGCTGCTTTCCCGAGGCAGCGTGAAGTGTGGATAGAGTCAATGGTGGGGAGTCTGGGCTACATCACAATTCTCTGCAATTTCTTGTGGTCTTGATCAGAGTTTTTTTTGAAACATCATCTGACTGAAGAGGGATGTGAGTGATCCTTGATGAACGAGTGTAGACACATAATGCTGGAGTAACTTGCCTGGTCAGGCAGTATCTCTGGAGAACATGGAAAGGCGATGATTTGGGTCGGAACCCTCCTTCAGACTGATGTGTGTTTTATGTAGAAACAAAGAACTACAGATGTTGGTTATGCCAAAGATAGACCCAAAGTGCCAGAGTAACTCAGCGGATCAGGCAGCATCTCTGGAGAAAAAGGATGGGTAACATTGCTGAGCAGGATCCTGACCTGAAATGTTACCTATCAATGTTCTCCAGTGATGCTGCCTGACATGCTGAGTTACTCCGGCACTTTGGGCCTGTCTTTGATGCGTGTTTTAGATTGGGCATCTAGATGTGCCAGGGTTTGGGGCGGGTGGGACGATGAGTGGGCTGTTTCCAGATGTTGCTGAGGTGCGTCCAGCTGTTGGCCTGTGCGGACCCCCCAACCTGACCTGCCGACCACCCTGTCTCCTCACAGGTCCGGGCCAGGGAGAAGCGGAGACCAGGACGTGCGAGTACTACAATGCGAACCACGAGCTGGAAAAGACCAACAAGAGCGGGGTGGAGCACTGCGAGGGTGAGAAGGACAAGAGGCTCCATTGCTACGCTTCCTGGAGGAACAATTCCGGCTCAATTGAACTGGTCAAGAAGGGCTGCTGGCTGGATGATTACAACTGCTACGACAGGTAGGAGATGTGTGTCCCGGGGGAGCAGAGACCTACCGGTGGGGGAGACGAGAGACGGCATTCTCTTATTGAACGTAGAACAGTGCAGCACAATCATTCCTGTACTGTTCTATGCTCAAGCCTCCAACAGTTAACTCGTGCTGTCTTCATCTTCGGTTGATTGCTGGGCCACGCTTCATTAAGTAATTAAACCGTTCATCAGAATTCCCTGGCCAAAGAACAGCAACGTGTGTAATGGGAATGGATTGTGTAATGAACCTTGAGGGCTGTGGTCTGCGTCTCCGACTGATGGTGGGCCCCACCTATGAACGTGGGGCTGGAGCAGAGTGTGTGATTGATGGCCTGTTTGCTTTCTCTCTCTCTCTCTCTCTCTCTGGCAGAGTGGAGTGCGTCGCCACGGAGGAGAACCCACATGTCTTCTTCTGCTGCTGTGAAGGCAACTACTGCAACGACAAGTTTTTCCACTTCCCGGAGACGGTACCAGAAGGTAGGTGTGGCGTGTTGCAGCTGCGTTGTTGCCAGTGGGGGCTGTGGTTTGTGTGGACGCAAGGTGTCTTGTGTGTGTGTGTGCGTGCGTGCGTGAGGGGGGGAAGGGATTTGGGGATGGCACCCTCTCCCAGTGTTGACCTCCCAGTGAGGTTTGTCCCGAGGTAAAGGGGGAAGGGAATGGGGGATGGGACCATAACCATGTGCTGAACCCCCCATGAGGTGTACCCCAAGGTAGGGAAGGAAGGCAATGGAGACAGAATTATATCCCAGTGAGGTGTACTCCTGAGATGAAGGGGAAAGGAATGGGCAATGGGATTATATCCAAGTAGTAATCTCTCCATGAAGTGTAGCCTGGGGTGCGGGGGGGGGGGGGGGTGGAATGGGGCGCGGGATTATATCCAACTAGTAACCCCTCCATGAGATGTACAGAGGTGCGGGGTGGAGGGGAATGTGGATGGAATGACATCCTAGTGACCTCCTCAAGAGATATACCTCTGCGATGAGGGGGGGAAGGAGATGCTGGACGGAACTGTAACCAAGTGTTGACCTCGAAGTGTATCCCAAGGTGAAGAGGGAATGGAATAGTGGATGGAATTGTATTGAAGTAGTGACCTCTCTATGAGGTGGATAGAGGTCACGGGAGTGATTGGAGGATGAAATGTACCCCAAGGTGTGGGGGAATGGAATAAGGGACGGGACTGTACCCAGGAGCTGACGCCCCCTTCCTGTTCTGCCCGCAGTTGTGTTTGAGCCTCCACCACCCACGCCATCGCTGCTGAATATCCTGGTGTACGCGCTGCTCCCCATCACCGGGCTCTCCGTCATCATCCTGCTGGCGTTCTGGATGTACCGGCACCGCAAGCCGCCGTACGGTCATGTGGACCTGAACGAGGTTTGTACCGCCCGCTGATCTATCTTTTCCCCCCTCAACCCCATTCCCCTGCTGTCTCCCCGTAACCTTTGACGCCCTTACTCATCGAGAACCTGTCAATCTCCACGTTAAACATTATTAATGACTTGGCCTCCACAGCCGTCTGTAGCAATGCAATGAATTTCACATCTGGTTAAAGGTTAGACTTTAGACTTAAGTGGAAACGGGCCCTTCAGCCTACAGAGTCCGCGCCGAGCAGCGATCATCCCGTACACTAGTACTGCACACTGGGGACAATTTACAGAAGGCGATTAATCTTAAAACCTGCTCATCTTTGGAGTGTGCGAGGAAACTGGAGCACACGGAGGAAACCCACGCGGTCACAGAGAAAACATGCAGACTCCGTACAGGCAGCACCCATGGTCGGGATCGAATCTGGATCTCTGGCGCTGTAAGGCAGCAACTCTATCGCTGCGCCACCATGCCGCATCTGTACAAATGTTAATGGACCCACAGTCTGCGTGTAGCACAGAGTAAGGCTCTTTGGCCCATATAGTCCAGGCCGACCATCAAGCTACCATTTGCATTAATCCAAAATCCACGCTGACCATCACACTAGTTCCAGGTTATCCCATTTTCTCATCCACTCCAATTTACCAAAGCCAGTTATCCTGGACATTGGACTATGGTTGTGAAAATGATGAGCTACAATGCTGAGAAATATATTCTGCACTCTGTATCTCCCACTTTGCTCTACCGATTGCATTTGAGTTTGACTTGATTGTATTTAGAGAAAGAGGGATGGAAACAGGCCCTTCAGCCCACCAGGTCCATGCCACTGATTACCCATACACGCAAGTTCCATATTATTCCACATTCCCATCCACTCCCTACACACCAGGGGCAATCTACAGAGGGCTAATTAATCGACATTCCCGCACGCCATTGGGCTGTGGGAGGAAACTAGAACGCCCGGAGGAAACCCACATGGTCACAGGGAGAATGTGCAAACTCCACACGGACAGCACCTGTGGTCATGGTTGAACCTGGGTCTCCAGCGCTGTGGGGCGGCAACTCTACCATGGTGCCACTGCGCACCAAGGTTCCCTTCCTTCTCCTTCCGTCAATGGAGGAAATTGAGGGAAGAGACCAAGCACGGTGGTGCAGCGGTAGAGTTGCTGCCTTACAGCGCCAGATGCCCGAGGACAATCCTGTCTATGGGTGCTGTCTGTACAGAGATTGTACCTTCTCCCTGTGACTGCATGGGTTTGCCTCGGTTTCCTCCCCGCGCTCGAAAGACGTGCGGGTTCTGTGGGTTAATTGGCTTTGGTAAAATTGCAAATTGTCCCAAGTGTGTGGGAAGGTGCTAGTGTATGGGGGTGATTGCTGGTCGGTGGGCTGAAGGGCTGTTTCCACACTATATCTAAGCTAAACTAAAGGGGCGTGCTGAGGCCTAGGTTGAGTTGGGCGGCACAGTGGAGCAGTGGTAGAGTTGCTGCCTAACAGCTCCGTGGGCCGAAGGGCCTGTTTCTGTTCTGTATCTCGTAACTAAAATCTAATATCATGGCCTGAATCTAACGTGTTGTGCGCTGCGATTTGGAGTGTGTAACGGATGTGTACTTGTCTGCTTTTCCGTCCAGGACCCAAGCCTGCCGTCGCCATCGCCCCTGGTGGGTCTGAAGCCCCTGCAGTTGCTGGAGATCAAAGCCAGGGGGCGCTTTGGCTGTGTGTGGAAGGCACAGCTGATGAACGATTATGTGGCTGTAAAGGTTTTCCCCATCCAGGTGAGAGAAACGTGCAAACACATCCTTGACCATTTGTGGGAAGCCTTTCCGGTGACCAGGTGGTGGTGACTTGGAGAGATACAACTTGGAAACGGGCCCTTAGGCCCACCGAGTCCATGTGACCAAAGATCACCCATTCAAACTAGTTCTATTTTTAGTTTAGAGATACAACATGGAGTCTGGCCCTTCGGCTCACAGAATCTATACTGACACAACTTTGATATTATCCCGCTTTTAGAGAGAGAGAGAGAGAGAGATAATGTACACATGCCCTTCGGCTCACCAAGTCAACACCAAACATTGATCATACATTCACACTAGTTCTATGTTATCCCACCTTTAGAGAGAGAAATATACAGCTTGGGAACAGACCCTTCAGCCCACTGAGTCCATGCCAACCATCAATCGCCCATTCACACTAGTTCGCTGGCTAATCACCCTCACCACCCTCTGGCTAAATGTTATTGAGCCAAAGACTCTGCCAGAGATGCTGCCTGACCCTACTGAGTTACCACAGCACTTTGTATCATTTTTTGTAAGCCAACATGTGCAGTTCCTCGTGTCTCAATATTATGGAAATGCTTCTTTTACCCCATCTCTACCCCATTGTGGACATTGGACTTTGTCTATGGAACTGGTGCGCTGCAATGCTGAGAACTATATTGTACATTCTGCAAAATTGCCCCAAGTGTGTGTAGGGAGTGGATGCAAAAGTTGGATGACATAGAATGAATGGGAACGTGGTGATCGCTGGTCGGCGTGGACTCGGTGGGCTGAAGGGCCCGTTTCCATGCTGTATTTTTCTATCCATTCAATTAATATGATGACCAGAACTGTACACGCTACTCCAAATGTGGCCCAACCAACTTCAGATTGAGCACATATTTGCTTGTTGGATGAAAAGGCAGGGAAGCAGATGAGGCTATAAGTCTCTGAAGGGAGACACAAAATGCTGGAGTAACTCGGGCAGCATCTTTGGAGAACATGGATAGATCACATTTCGGGTCGGGACACTTCAGACCTGAAACCTCACCTATCCTTTTCCTCCAGAGATGCTGCCTGGCCCGCAGAGTTACTCCAGCATTTTGACTTTTCTTTTTGTAAATCAGCACCTGCAGTTCATTCTGTCTTGAATTCTCTCACCAGTTGGTTGTGAAGACCATTAGTGGCCCTGCAGAAATGTAGGTTATTTGTTGGATTTTATACAGTTGCACAATCTTCAACTCCAAACTTCAAGCTGCCTTGATTGTCCAAGAGACTTCGGGTTTTGGTTTTTGTTATCGTGTAAATCGTCTTATTTATTTAATAAATAATTTTAAAAAAAATCTTTGCTTATGATATGAGGAAGAATTTCTTTAGACAGAGGGTGGTGAATCTGTGGAATCATTGCCACAGGCGTCTGTGGAGGCAAGGTCAATAGATATTTTTAAGGTGGAGGGGATTATGGGGAGAAGGCAGAAGAAAGGGGTTGAGATGGAAATATAGATCAGCCATGAATGAATGGCGGAGTAGACCTGATGGGCCGAATGGCCTAATTCTGCTCCTATAATTTATGAACATATTATCCACTGAACACTGTTTTGGCAAACCTGTCGCGCTGCTCCTGGAAGTAAAAATGTTAATCTTCCTTTTCGGTAGATATGACAAGGAAACACTCTTGTTGCCAGCACAGTGGCGCTGCTGGTAGAGCCGCTGCCTCACAGCGCTAGAGATCCGGGTTCGATCCTGACCTCAGATACTGTCTGTGTGGAATTTGCACGTTCTCCCTGTGACCGCGTGGCTCTTCGGTCTTCGGTCTCCTCCCACATCCCATAGATGTGTGATGTTTGTAGGTTAGTTGGACTCTGCAAAGTTGCCCCTCGTGAGTTGGGAGTGGATGCAAAAGTGTATTGGTGATTGCTGGTCGGCGTGGGCTGAAGGGCCTTTTTCCATGCTATATCTTTCAATTAATCAAAACAGCAGTGCAGCAAGTCAGATAGCATGTACAGAATCTGTTTCTTTCTGCACACATTCTGCCTGGCCTGTTTCCAGCAGTTTATGTTATTAAGGGTTGTTTAGAGACCACTTAACGCTTTCTTTTGTAATTGAAGGACAAGCTTTCGTGGCAGAATGAGCGGGACATCTACACCACGCCTGGCATGAAGCACGAGAATGTCTTGCGATACATTGGATCTGAGAAGCGCGGCTCCAACCTCGAGTCTGAGCTGTGGCTCATCTCTACCTTCCACGAACGGGTAGGGCTCAGCAAGCGTGATGTTGGTGTCACACAACTACCAGTGTATAACACCGTCCCATCTGTGTAATCCTGACCAGCATGGCTCTCCCAGATCCACGCTTGCCCCTCTTGTGTTTTTACAATGTCGTCTGCGCTGCTTAGGGCGACACGGTGGTGCAGCGCTGGAGTTGCTGCCTCACAGCGCCAGAGACTCGGGTTCGATCCGGACTATGAGCGCTCTGCACGGAGTTTGCACGTTCTCCCTGTGACCGCGTGGGTTTCTTCCGGATGTTCAGGTTTCCCCTCTCACTCCAAAGATGTGCAGGTTTGTAGGTTAATTGGCTTCTGTAAATTGTCCCTAGGATAGTGGATAGTGGATAGAAGGATAGTGCTAGTGTACGGGGTGATCGCTGGTACGGGGTGAGCGCAGACTCGGTGGGTCGAAGGACCTGTTTCCGTGTTGTATCTGTAAAATCTAAAATCTAACACTTAACCAGATGGTGGTGAATCTGTCTAATTCACTGCCACAGAGAGCTGTGGAAGCCAAGTCATTGAGCATCTTTAAAGGTACACAAAAATACTGGATAAACTCAGCGGGTGCAGCAGCATCTATGGAGCGAAGGAAATGGGTAACGTTTCGGGCCGAAACCCTTCTTCAGACTGATAGGGGGTGGCGGGGAGAAAGAAGGGTGAGCGTGCTCAGCTGGAACGACTTGGGTCACATCGCCGAGACCATGGCGTGTGGACTATCGTTCCTTCATGAAGAAGGGTTTCAGCCTGAAACGTTGCCTATTTCCTTCGCTCCATAGATGCTGCTGCACCCGCTGAGTTTCTCCAGTATTTTTATGTACCTTCGATTTTCCAGCATCTGCAGTTCCTTCTTGAACACGAGCATCTTTAAAGCAGAGATTGACAAATTCTTCATTAATAAGGTGGAGAAGGAATGATAGATCATCCGTGATTGAATGGCAGAGCAAACTCGATGGGCCAGGTGGCCTAATTCGGCTCCTATGATTTATGAGCATTGCGGTGAATAAGGGCACAGTCACTTCCGTCCTGGTTCCCTCCCACCTCAGCTGTGCATCGCGAGTCTGTGGCTGAATAATGTGTGTACAGGGCAGCACAGTGGTGTAGCAGTAGAGTGGCTGTCTTACAGTGCCATGGACCCTTGTTCAACCCAATGGGCTGAAGGGCCTGTTTCCATGTTGCATCTTTCAATTAATTCATCAGTTAAACAAAATTTAGTTCAACTTCTTCCAGAAATAGGTTATATGGCGAAGCCAAGGTTTTTCTACTTGGAAAGCAGATTATTCGGCGATTGCTCCTAGTGTGTATGAAGTGGATGGGAAAAGTGGGAATAACATAGAACTAGTGTGTATGGCCGATCGCTGGTCAGCGTGGACTCGGTGGGCCAAAGGGCCCGTTTCCATGCTGTGTCTGTGAACTAAACGTCGCTCGTGTGGCGTGCTGACTCTGCCTCTCCTCCTCCACGGTGCCAGGGTTCGCTGTCGGACTACCTGAAGGGGAGCGTGCTCAGCTGGAACGACTTGGGTCACATCGCCGAGACCATGGCGTGTGGACTATCGTTCCTTCACGAAGACATCCCTCGGTGGAAAGGAGAGGGCCCAAAGCCGGCGATTGCCCACAGGTACCGGGGGAGAGGGTGGGGGTCGCTGTGGGTGGACGTTGTAGGTTTGGGTTTATCGTCACGTGTGTGGGGGTCAGCACGGTGGCGCAGCGGTAGAGTTGCTGCCTTGCAGCGCCAGAAACCTGGGTTCGATCCTGACTACGGGTGCTGTCTGTACATTCTCCCTGTGACCGCAAGGGTTTTCTCCGGGTGCTCCGGTTTCCGCCCACATTCCAAAGATGTGCAGGTTTGTAGGTTAATTAAAATTGTAAATTGTAATGTGTAGTAGCAATGTTACAAAATTTTGAGATTTAAAAAAATCAAGTCTGCAATTTATCCCATCCGATAAAGCATAAAAAGAAGTTTAATTTGACACCTAATTCACTTTCATATCTTCAGTATTAAAAAAGTTATGGCCATTTTCATACTCGGAAATTAGCATCTTGTTCCCTATTGATTTTCCATTGACTTAACACAAAAGCTGTGATCGAGGACAGTCTAAAGCCCATAACTTTATTAAAAATTAAGAGAACTGAAAGAAATTTTCAGTTATTGTAGATTGAAGCATTCTGAAACGAATATTAAACAATCTTACTTGGATGACCTGAAATTAAAGCATATAATTAGTTAGTTACCCAACTGTAGCTAATTCCAAAATTCAATTACTAGATCTAAACATCTATCCATTTCTTAAGGAAAGATTAACATTTTTAAATAGCCTAAGTCTCCAAAGAACATTCAGACAAGAATTCACAATAAAACAATTTATAGACATTAATTTATAGGCCAAATAGAAGGAATTTAGTGTTCTGTAAATTAATGACCATTTAAATCGGCTTTCGAGTGGGATCCTGTGGAACTCTGTGGAACGCGCTGGTTTAGAACGTTCCCATTGCGGTGAATTTGTACCCCATATGCCCAGAAAAATACTGTGGGATTTAATGGGCCCCCAAATTAGCTACTCGCAACATAACATTTTGTATAAAGGGATCTTAAAAAGCGCTTTTTAATGTAAAAATAAACAGCCTACCTTGCATTGTCCCCTACATGAGATCCGTCCCGTTGGCGGCGGTCGCGGGTTTAGAGGATGATTTTTAACCTACTATAGTAATTAATTTAACCAATTTAGTTTAAAAATACCTGCAGCGAACGAACCTCGCAGCGATTTTTCGTCAGCAACTAAGTAGGCTGAACAACCTCGATTTGAATAGCCGAGAGAAAATCGCGTTTTAAACCCGCCCCCATCACAAAGGCGCCAAAATCGCGCACACGGGCAGCGACAGATCTGCAGCGCCGCTGAAGAACATACCTATGTAGTATAGTGTTTGTGTATAGGGTGAATTTAGGACAGCGCAGACTCGTCGGGCTGAAGGGTCTGTTTCTGCGCTGCATCTCTGAAGCCTAACGTGTGCTGAGGTGCAGTGAAAAGCCTTGTTTTGCATGCTATCCAATCAGATCACATATTCCATACATAAATACAATCAAGCCAAACTCAAGTGCAATAGGTAGAGCAAAGGGGAAGATACAGAGTGGAGAATATAGTTCTCAGCATTGTAGTGCATCGGTTCCAGAGACAAAGTCCAATGTCCGCAATGGTGTAGAGGCAGGCACGTGCCATCAGGGTAGGCAAGGTAGTCACTGTCTGCTCTGACTAAAGTTATAACATGGTAATTACTAAATATAAATAGTAAAGGCATGGGAGAATTATGCCTATCTAAGTGATCGATCTCTTAGGTGGGCATAATTCTCCGTGCCTTTCATCCACAGCACTTGTAACCCTTGAAGGTCTGTGCAGCCCACGTGCCGTCAGCGCTGCTTGAAGCCGTCAATTTCAAGCGGGGCTGAAGGCAGCTGAAATTCTGCCTTTGCTGTACTGCGCAGGTGCAGCGCTAGTATCTTGGCGGGGTTTTCAAATATGGATTGCCATTATTTTAAGTGTATCTGAGGAAACAAAGAGAGAAGAATGGAGTTCATGTCCCGATAAATGGTAAGTACATTTCTTGGTGCCTTATGCCTTTAAATACCGTATTTCCCTGGGTGTGGGGGTGGGGGGGAGAGTTCCTTTCACAGTGTTTGGGGAGTCTGGCCCGGGGTAAAGTTGCGGGGAGGGCACGAATGTTGTGAAGGAGGGGATCGGGATAATGCCACTTGCGACGCTCCTTGCACGGAGCCACTGCATTGAGGCGGAGGGGGGGAGAAGCAGCTCGGGTGGCTGTGAGCGGCCGCCGGGCCGGACAGCGGAACCGGCCACCACCACAGCACTGGCTCACCTCTGGCAGCTCTCCATCTAAAAACATCTCTCCTGCCGCTCGCTGGCCTCACTTATGTCAGCCAATTCCCGCAGATCCTTAAATTCCGACAGCGCGATTGAGTTTACTCGGCTGTGGGAATTTAAGGATTTGCGGGAAGTGGCTGACATGAGCAAAGCCGGCGAGTGGCAGGTGAGAGGTGTTCAGACGGAGAGCACTGCCAGAGGGGAGCAGGCCGACAGAAGGCGCTGAAGTGGCGGCCAGTTCTGCTGTCGGGTCCCGGCGGCCGCTCGCAGCCCCCCGATCTGCTTCTATCCCCGGCTACAATGCGGTGGCTCCGCGCTCGGAGTGCTGCGGCAGCGGTGAGTGAGTGAGTTACTGGCATTATCCCCGACCCCCTCCTTCTCAACACTCCTGCCCTCCCCACAACTTTACCCCTGGCACAGACTCTCCACACGCTGTGAAAGGAACTCTCCCCCCAATTGGTCCCTTGAACAAGTGTTGTCATTCAATAAGATGACAACTGATTCAACTGTTCCCTGTGCTCCCGTTTTTCCCACCATCTCTCCACCTGCCATCACCCTTCACCCCCCACCCATTCCGTAATTCAGAATAATGGAGACTTGGAAGCCTTGGGCAAATTGAATTGTTACAGTTTTTATTTTTACGGAGAGAACAATCTGCGCATGCGCGGTTTAATTTTTTTTTAAAACCGACTGACTGCCTACCCTGAGAAATTACTCACAAAACGTGCCTGGGTAGAGGTGAATCGGGACCTGCCCTAGCTTATGAAGGACCGTTCGGAAGCCTGATAACAGAAGGGAAGAAGCTGTTCCCGAGTCTGGTGGTGCACACTTTCAAGCTTCTGTATCTTCTGCCGGACGGGAGGAGGTGGAATGACCGGGTTGAGACAGGTCTTTGACAATGTTGGCAGCGTGATGTGTAGATGGAGCCAGTGGTGGGGAGTCTGGTCTGTGTGATGGACTGGGCTACATCTGGCCCTCCTTTCGGTCTTGAGGCAGGGCTGTTCCAAAACCAAGCTGTGCTGCAACCCAACAGTATGCTTTCAAGTGGGCTTTGAAGAAGGGTCTCTGAAGAAAGGTCCTGACCCGAAACGTTTCCTGACCATGCTCTCCAGCGATGCTACCTGACTCGCTGAGTTGCTCCAGCTCTTTGTGCCTTTCTTTAAACCTGTAGGTCTGTGCAGGGTTCTGCAGTGTGAACCTGGGGGGGAAATCTGTTGAAGTTTGCATCAAAGGCTGTGAGGATGTGAGCTGCATTCTGCGGTTTCTGGTTACACGGTGTGGGGGCAGGGCATTCAACACATCAGTCGCCTCTCTGCAAATGTTTCTCCCATTAGCTCAGCAGGGGAGAGCGAGCAGGTTAAAGTTTCAAGTATCCCCTCATAAATTGAGAGCGTTATACAATACTTAATAGCTGCAGCCTACTCCACTTAAAACTGACGGGGCTCGCATGCAAAACACATAGAACAGTATAGCATTGGAACAGGCCCTTCGGCCCACAATGTCCATGCCCAACATGATGCCAAGTTACACTAATTACATCTGCCTGCACGTGATCCACATCCCTTCTCTGTCTGCACCTTTAGTAATAAGGGCAATTTTAATATTTTTGAGCCTCTTTACCTTACACCTTGCATTTAGAACATAGAACGATACAGCCATGAATGGGCCCTTCAGCTCACAATGTCAATGGCGAACTTTGCTGAATTAGACTAAGCCTGTTAGATCCATATCCCTCCATTCCCTGCATATTCATGTGCTTGTCTTAAAGACCCTTAAATACCATTGTCATATCTGCATCCACCACCACCTTTGGCAGCACGTTCCACCACCCACCATTCTCTGTGTGAAAAAATAATTGACCCGCACATCTCAGTCACGGCAATAGGCCCTTCGGCCCATCTTGCCTATACCGACCAATATGCCCATCTACACTAGTCCCACCTGCCCGCATCTGGCCCATATCCCACTAAAACTATCCATGTACCTGTCCAAGAGTCTTTTAAATGCAATTATAGTACCTGCCTCAACTACCTCCTTGTGTCAGCTCGTTCCATACACCCACCACACTCTGTGTGAAACAATTGTCCCTCTGGTTCCTGTTAAATCTTTTCCATTTTTACCTGGAAATTATACCTTCTGGAGTCATAAAGTCGTACAGTATGGAAACAGGCCCTTCGGCCCAACTTGCCCACACCGGCTATCATGTCCATCTACACTATTTCTACCTGCCTGCATTTGGCCCATATCCCTCTGAACCTGTCCCATCCGTACTTGTCTAATTGTTTCTTAAACGTTGCGATAGTCTTGACATTTCCACCCTGGGAAAATGTTATAACTGTCTACCCTATCTGTTCCTCTCATAGTTTTATATCTGCTTCTCAGGTGATAATAACATAAATAAAAGTGATTTATTAATCCATGAGCTGTGAGAGGCAGCTCCCAGGGTATGTTTACTGGGCCATTTAGAGTATTGTGTTCAGTTTTGCCTACCTTGCTATAGGAAAGATGGTGTTAAGCTAGAAACCGTGCAGAGAAGATTTACGAGGATGTTGCCAGGACTTGAGGGTCTGAGCTACAGGGAGAGGTTGGGCAGGCTAGGGCTTTATTCCTTGGAGTGCAGGAGGATGAGAGGTGATCTTATAGAGGAGGTGTGTAAAATCATGAACCTGCAGTTCCCTCCCCTCTACTTTCAGTCTGAAGAAGGGTTCCCACCAAGAAACGTTATCCCCTCCTTTTTCCCCAGAGATGGTGTCTGACTCGCTGAGTTACTTCAACACTTTGTGTCTGTCTACCAGGTACTATACTGTAGATGCTGGGTTTACAAAAGTAGGGACAAAGTGCAGGAGTCAGATGGGTCCCGATCCAAAACGTCGCCACTGCATGTTCTCCAGAGATGCTCCTACCTCCTGGAAGGGTGTAATACATCTGTAGAGGCCAAAGGCTGGTGTTTGAATCACCGAGCACTTTATTTTAAACAACTGTGAGGAGGTGTTTGGTGACACCGTTCAACAGCACTGAAACCTAGGCTGTCTTTCATTTGAGCTTTGACCAAGCAGACTTTAGGATTTTTTGTTTCAAGGTTTGCTTTACAAATCAATCTTTATATTGGAGGAGGGGGGAGGAATTCTTAGAGAAGGAACAAATATCATATGATGACCATTCTGCTCGAGCGACTGGTCAAGTAGCAAGAGTTTCTGAGGAAATTACTGATTTTTCAAACCGTGCAATATTGCCGCCCATCCCACATCAACCTTGACACGAAACGTCACCCATTCTTTCTATCCAGAGATGCTGCTTGTCCCACTGAGTTACTCCAGCATTTTGTGTCTTATCAAAGATTTTCCAATGCATTCCCCCCCCCCCCCCCCCCCCCCGTTTTCTCTTCTCCCCCCACCCCCCCTCTCTCATTGCCCCCCTTCCCTCCGTTTTCTCTTCCCCCTCCGCCGCCCTTCGCTTCAATAGGCTTAACAAGGAAATATACACATGCTATGGAACGGTCCTTCAGTAAGCTAGGGTACCGTCCGATTCACCTCTACCCCATTGCGGTCATTGGACTTTGTCTATGGAACTGATGTGCTACAATTCTGCACTCTGTATCTTCCTCTTAACTACCTATTGTACTTGACTTTGGCTTGATTGTATTTATGTGTGGTATTAACTGATATGTGTGGATAGCATGCAAAAACAAAGCGTTTCATTGTACCTCGGCACAAGTGACAATAATATGATCACTTGGGTTCCTCCTCTTCCCATATCGCAGAGATCGAGCGGATTTGTTAGGTAATTGTCCTCTGTAAATTGCCTAGAGTGTGGATGAGGAAGTGGGATAACGTGGACCGAGTGTGAACAGGGGTCGATGATCATCAGCATGGACTCGGTGGGTGGGTGGACGTGCCTGTTTCCACGCTGTATCGCGTCAGGGGAAGAAAGTCTGCCATCCTCAGCCAGACTGACCTGCACATGAACGCAGCAAGGTGGTGGGGGCCTGTGCTGAAATGGCCAGCAACGGGCTCATTCCTGGACCAGTGAGAGATGGCCACTAACCAGTGACACCCACCAGGTTGGGGCTGCATCGAACAGGCCCGCACGGACCATCCTTTGCTTTGTGTGTGTGATTGATTAAAGCAAGGCTCTGGCAGAGAGAGCAGTCAGTACTTCAGAGAACTGTCCCAGCTGTCCATCCCAACCAACCCCGCTCTCTCTATCTGTGTTCCGCAGGGATTTCAAAAGCAAGAACGTGCTCCTGAAGACCGACCTATCCGCGTGCATCGCCGACTTCGGGCTGGCCGTCAGGTTCGAAGCTGGGAAACCCCCTGGGGATACGCACGGACAGGTGAGGCCGACGGAGAGGGGACAGTGTGGGGATGGACAGGGGGCAGTGTGGGGGAGGACTGGGGGACGGGTGGGTGTGTGTTGGGAGGGATGGGGGAGTGTGTGTTGGGAGGGATGGGGGAGTGTGTGTTGGGAGGGATGGGGGAGTGTGCGGATGGGACGCGGGGAGTGTGGAACGTTAGGGGTGAACACATCCTTTTTGAGGGGTGGTTTAGTGCCAGATCTACGTTTGTTTTTTGTTTTGTTGGACAGTAGGCGACCAGCGGGGCAGCGCGGCGGGTAGAACTGCTGCTTCCCGGCGCCAGAGATCTGGGTTCAATCCACTCTGCAGAGCGCAGAGAAGATTTATGAAAATCAACAGGCTCAAGGGCCTGATCTATAGGGAGAAGTTGGGCAGGCTAGGACTCTATACCTTGGAGAGCAGGAGGATGAGGGGCTGATCTTATGGAGGTGTATAAGATCACCAGGGGAATAGTTGGTGAGTGCACAGTCTTTTACCCAGAGTAGGGGAATCTAGAACCAGGTTGAAGGTGAGAGGGGAAAGTTTTAATTGGAAACTGAGGGGCAACTTTTACAGACGGTGGTGGGTATATGGAACAAGCTTCCAGAGGAGCTACATGGATAGGAACGGTTAAGAGATGTGGCCCAAATGAGGACAAATAGGACTAGCTTAGATGGGGCATCTTCGTCGGCTTGGATGAGTTGGGCCGAAGAGCCTGTTTCTGTGCTGTATGACTCTGTCCTACTATGAATTTGTGCCTATGATAAGCTGATAGATTATTAGATGTGAAGCATATTGTGTGGTAAGGGCGTCGGGCAGTGAAGTCAGTGAGATGTGGGCTCAGGCTCCACACCATTGAATGGTAGAATAAGCTTGAAAGGCCAGGTGGCCCAGTGCCTCGTTTTTCATGAGATGATCCGGGCGCGTACAGAACCAAGAACCATGGGAGACATGGCCTCCAAAGCTGCTCAGTTTATGAATCTGTCACCCACCCTTCTGTGTAGGGAACTGCAGATGCTGGTGTATATCGAAGATGGACACAAAATGCTGGAGTACCTCAGCTGTTCAGGCAGCACCTTGGGAGAAAAGGAATAGGTGACGTTTTGGGTC